>NC_090800.1:88991042-89343542 GCF_036512215.1 Solanum lycopersicum | reverse complement strand
TTTGTTTATGTGTTTACTGGTACTTCATATGTGTGTCGGTCTAATAATAATCGTCAATTATTAATTTATATATATTATAAATTATTGAAATAATATAATTGTTTTTTAATTGCAGCTAGGGCGCTTGACTAATAAAATAGAAAGAGTTTTTCTCACTTGTTTGAAGCCATATAAGGTTTTCCTCAATCGGCAAATATCTGCGTTTTCTTGCTACAGATTCGTGAAAAGAACTAAGACCCGCTGTTATTTTCTAATTCCATTCCACGGTACATGATATTTGCCAATGAATGGAGTTGTAGTGTTTATACTCTACTTTATCAAAGTATGGTGATAGTAATTACTTGAATTTTCTAATCACAAAACTTTCTAACTATCTGGGCTTTAATCTTCTAGATTGGTGTAAAGATTTTGAATTTGTTCATAATGATCAAATTTGATCTGGTCTTGTTTTCACCTTTCCACTCATTCTTGTTACTATTTTCTTTTGATTTTCTGTTATTTAAATATTTATGATTCAATGAATGACTGATAAAGTATGCATTGATATTAATCTAATCCAATTAGAATGCTTGATACTTTATAATTGTACATAAATAGAGTATTAAAAATCATATTTATTCTTTCTATTTTTAACCATCTGAAAAATTCATCCTACGTTATTCCAGCAACAGAATTATAGCTATGTTAATACTTAAAAATATATATTAAATAATATATTTAATATTAACATTGAGAGCCTCGCTGCCAGACATACACAACAAAACAGAGGTTTTGGCCTTTTCAGCTCAAATTTAGGGATATACGGCGTTTCCTTTTCATTTTTAGCCGTTGCCCAAGTTCATTCGACTTCTTCCAACTTTTAGAGTCCGTTTGGTTCAACTTAAAAGCTGATCAAACTGACTTAAAAGTTGGTTTTTGACTTATTTGGCAGTTTGACAATACTCAAAATAATTTATTTTAAATTAAAAAAACTTATTTTAAGCCAAAAGCTAAAAGTTGGGGTAGGGGTGCTTTTTTCAGCTTATAAGCTGTTTTAAGTTGACCACATTTTTACCTTTTTGCCCTTAATATTTTTATACAATCTCCAAATTACCCACATAATCCTAACATCTCTTTCATGTGTGGATGATAGACAATTACTATTACTAATGAATGAAAAATAAAATAAATCTTAAATCTTTCAAGTAATCTATTTAAATTATATATTATTAAAATGTAAAGTAAGTTGCACATAAAACTTAAATAAAAATTTATGTTCCTCTTATTAATAATTTGTGATAATAAAGAAATATGTGAATGATAGACAATTATTATTACCTATGGATGAAACTAAAATAAAATCTTAAATCGTTCTTTAATCTATTCAAATTATATATCTTTAAAATCTATAATAAGTTTATATTCCTCTTATAAATAATTTGTGATGAGAAAGAAATATGTGAATGATAGTAAAATATAATTATTTATGGCTGTAAAATATAAATTAATTAACTTTTATTATGTTAACAACTTTTAAGGGTATTTCAGACAATTTGATTTAAAAAGCTGTTTATCAGCACTTATTTGCCAAACACACCAACAACTTTTTCTTTAACTTCAGCACTTTTATCCAAACGCATAAGTGCTTATTTTAAAAATAAATTTCAGCACTTTCAAAAATACTTTTTTAAAGCTATTTTTATTAAGCCTATCCAAACAGACCCTTAGTCAATTTTCTCTCCAAATTAAGAGTTTAATTGTGGGTCCCAAAATCAATAAAATCATATCCTTTGGGAGAGTAAATAAAAATAGGTTTACAGAATTGTATCGATAAAAAAATCAAACTCTCATCGAATATAAATTCAGATTACTAATCAATTAAACTACCTAAATTTTCTATACTGACATAATAATATCCCATTAGAGAACATTTTCTCCATTTTAAAGTTGTTGCTTTTATTAGTGGAGATCTAAATTCCTTTCATCATTTATCTTTACTTGTATGCGGACTACTTTAAAACAGAATAGTTATTTAATAATATTTGTTTAATTAAAAAAATATATCCATTATTTAATATCTAAAAAAAATTTAAAATATTAAATTTGATATATTTAAAAGGTAATATAATAAAATTATCTTTATTATATTATTTTGTACTATATAAAATAACACTCTTCACTTTCATGTTGTCATACTTATTCAAAAAATTAAAAACAAACAATTAACATGGAATAGAGATTATGTTTTTCCTCTATAAGTTTCAATTCTTTACTAAAGAAAAACACCCTCACAAAAGTCTTTGGAATTTTGGTATTCCATAACAATAATTTTGGTTATTAAACGTATTTACAAGTAGTGTAATTAGTTGAAATCTTAACGTATCGTAACCGTTACTGTCAAATTGATCCATCTCTTAAATTTGTTACGTGCCAAAATACTGTATCGAAATACTAAATCTTGTAGGCAAACGAATAGTTAGTGAAAAGTAGTCACGTAATTTAGCATATATTGTTTACAAGCAATTAAACGTCATAAAAAATGCAAAAAATAGAGTTCTCTATCCAGTGTATACTCCCTCTTTCAGTTTTATTTATCCACATTTACCTTAACATGACATATTAAAAATCAATTAATAAAATAATAAAAGCAAATTAGTAATAAAATATTTTTGAAGTTTTCAAATAAAATAAATTTATTTAAATTTAATAAATAAAAATAGACTAAAGCAATAAATATTAAAATAAAATTTACGGTAGAAAAGAAGACACATTAATTCAGTGTTCTCTACGCGTGACCTCTTCATGTTTATTTTCCGTCGATTTATTTATGTACCAGTCAATCGCATTTAACTTTTATTTCAAATGTTTTTACGTGGTTTTTATATTTTAAAGTGGTTAATGACTATAAATTATAATATTTTTTATATAATTTTTTAAATATATATATATCATATATCATATATAAATATATCATTTAACTTGATTCAATCGATGTTGTGTTTTCAAGTTTGAATACAAAGTAAAATAAATAACACCCACGTACTACGTAACATAATAATGTATTTTTGTTTAATTTTATAAATATTATTTCCAAAAACTTTTTCAATTTTTTTTAAAAATGATAGAAACCCGACCCAACCATTACCCTGCCCCATTCTCTTTTTACTCAATTTATACCCTCATTCCAACCTTTCTTCTCCATTCTGTAACCCCAAAATTGAAAAGTTGTGAAAATTTTCTCCATTCTTTTTTCTCCTGAAACTATGTCTACTTCCAAAATGAACTCATTTGCTCTATTTTGCCTTATTTCAATTTTGTTTTTTTCTTGTACAAGTGTAGAATCAGCCTCTCGTTCTGCCCCTGCTCCGGCAGTAGACTGCAATAACTTGGTATTGAACTTGGCTGACTGTTTATCTTTTGTTACCAATGGAAGTACAGAGAAGAAACCAGAAGGTACTTGCTGTTCAGGCCTTAAAATGGTATTGAAAACTGACGCTGAATGCCTTTGTGAGGGTTTTAAAAACAGTGCTCAGTTGGGTGTTGTTCTTAATGTCACTAAAGCTATGGCTCTTCCTGCTGCTTGCCATGTATCTGCTCCTTCTGTCAGCAACTGTGGATGTGAGTTTTTTTACTTGTAAATTCTTACTAATAACATTTACTTTGTTATTAAGACTTAAAAACAGTAATATTATTATGTAATTTGAAGATTTTAATTTTGTTTTTTATTTGTACAGTGAGTACTGACACTGGCGCGGCGCCTGGTACGTACAGATCTGGCGCTTAATAGTATTTTTAGTTCCTTATTTGACTGTGGTCTCTGTTTTGGATTAAATGTTTCATTTTCTTTACTTGTTTAAAATTGGTTTAAATATCATACTAATACATAAAGAAAATTATGAATGTGTATTGTCCCTAGATCTGAACCTATAGTTGAATACTGCAATCCACCTACCAAAAAAATACAAAGGATGGAAGAAAAGAATCTCATGAAATGTTCATTTTGTTTATTTCTTTAAAATTATATTACACACAATTATTGAATTGATTGAGCCAACCCGAACACCAAATTTTATAACATTTTGGGTGTGTAAATAGTGTTTGGTCTAACACCTTTCATCACACGAAATTCACTTTATTGAATATTTTAATATTATTTTATTATAAACATGGTATAAATGATATGTTTTCACTTAATTTCTTGTATATTTTATTATTTTTATAGAATATCTTTATAATATTAATTTTAGTTATAAAAGTTAGCTTTTTTTATAAATTATTTTTTCTATATATGACTTTTTTAAGAAATTAAATTTATGGTAATTTTACGATAAATTATAATTGGATATAACTATAATTAACCTTCACAAAAATTAAAAATACAAACATATAAATTATTAAATAAATAATACAATGTACTTAAAAATAACCGAAAATAATAAATACTCAACAAAGTAGCAATTCACATACATACAATTTATATAATGTTTAATTAAAACGCTATAATGAAATAATATCAAAGTATTCAATAAAGTGAAATTTGGTATTGGATTGGAGCTCCAAAATACTAAATTTTACACCAAAAAAGGATTTATTTGGTGTAAAATTAGGTGTTAAGTGGGAGATGGTCTTAGTTTGATCACTAAGTGGTCTTTCTTGTTCAAAAAAACAAAATAAACTTAGATAACAGAACTGATGTAATGTAATCAGTAGATTAATTTTATGATCATGCTTAACTAAGATATCCTGAATAACAAGATGTATCGCATGAGTGTAATTTCACAAGTCAGGTCTGGGAGGATGTGTCTTCAACCTTGGGAGACTGTTTCCAACAAGATCTTCTACCTGTCCTTATCTTCCTAAAAGTTTAGAAGCGCTCAGTGAACTTGTCTTGTCAAAAGTTTGATTACTATTTGCTCTTTTTTCTTGTGGGGATGTGTGTGATGTACCATTCTAATGTCACATACATTTTTTCTGAAGAAAGTGTGACATAGGTGATTAATGAGATTGGTGGTATCTTTATAAGGCTTTGGTCAATCTTTGCTTCCTCTTCTCGAGTTTTAGTTAGAGTCAGAATCTATTTCTCAACAAAACTGATTTCTGCTCTCATAAATATAATAATTGTGTTTATTTGCTGATACAGCTCTTTCTCCAATTGCTGGATCACCAACCATATCAGCAGTTGCTCCAGCCACAACCGCGGGTGTGAATGCGGTCACTCCAGTGCCAGCTCCAGGAACCTCCGATTCTACTACATTGGCAGCTCTATCCATTGGACAATTGGGTTTGACACTAGTGGTTGCAGTTTTCTGTTGGTTTTAGGATCATATTTTTGTGTTGGTTCTAATCACGCGTTTTCTGGGAGCACGCACAGATTTGTTGTTGTGATATTTGTCATTAAACTTTGCTTAGTTGGTGTACTCGAAATTTTATTTATAGAGTGGTAGGTAAATTTTGTGAGACCACGTAAATAGGGATCACTTTGTTTTCTGATAACGTTCTTATTTGGATGATATATTTTTTTTCTCAAATCTTATTACATTTGTTTTCGTTTATCATGCTCATTAGTTATTTACTTCATTCTGGCAAATTTTCTGTTAACTTGCCCTTTATATTTGTCAACGTGTTATGGTGAAAGTTTAGTCCCTTTTCCTTTTTGTGTTTGGTTATTATAAGGCTTTATAGTGAATTTTGGTACTTATTTAGCTTGCCTTTTTCATGTACTACTGAAAGTATACAGTTCCATTTTCTTTATTTACTACATTTTGAAGGTCTGGTAACTGTACGTTTTAGTAAAGTATATATGTGTATGATAATGTCAGTAATACTTTTTTCTTGTTTGGCCCTCCCCTGTGAAGGTCAAACGAGGCCTGCCTGTATTTGTTAGCAGGACCACCATTGCAGTATTAACTCTCTTGGATTCTAACGTGCTCAAATATTTACGTATAAAATTCTTCGACACATATTAATGTGTTAGAATCAAACAGCTGATAGAAAATAATTTCAATGTAAAGGCCTAATACATGATCGATAAAGTAATTTTGATAGACATTTGCTGTTCAAATTTGGAGAACTTTTACACATTTTCAAGTATACATTACATTTATAGAATTTATCACTTGAAATATAAGTCTCAATCAGTTGTAAAACCTTAGGCATGTTGCAGTTGAGATTATATTTATAATTCCAAACAAAAATATTATTTTAAGATTGAAAAGAGGCCTTGCTTAGCTATCAGTCAATGGAAGAATGAAGAGTTTAGAATTTGTGACAAATGCCTATAATAAAAAAATTACGGAAGCCATTTCATTTGCACAAACTTTTTTTGATTTAACATAAAGTAGTTGTAAACAAAGCCCATAAACTGCAGAAAACAGCCCATGAACAAGTGGTCTAATATGTAAACTGGACTCCTGTTAGTAACCACACAAAGCGAATGCACGTCGAATTATTTATTAAACGAATTGAGTTATGACTCACATTTATCGGATTTGATCTATTAAAATGTTTTTTTTTCTCCGTTGAGAATAATTGGAAACAATAAACCATAAAAATAAAAGTACAAAAAAATTGGTTTAAGTGGGACAAAGAAATCAGCATCAGTACTAGCATTGTTCACATGATGAGAGTTCAACAATTTTTGCACAACAGATCTTTTTGGTGAATGATGATAAAACCATAGGATTTAAAGCAGAACTCTACCTAAATAGAAGCCAAATGCCAAAAACAACTTTTTTTTTTATGTAATAAGTCTCTCTTTCACTCTTTCTTGTTCATGTAAATAAAAAACACAATGGCCATTTCTCTTCTTCAACAACTATTTATAGGCCAAAATTCAGCTCTTTTCACTTTTGATATGCTTTCCAACACACTCACTGGTGACAAGTGTCCCATCACTGTTACTCTTTTGCTATCCAAGTCTATGCTGAAAGATGTCACCCCTGCTCATTCAACAAAATATATAAAAGAAAAAACGATACATCGATACTTTAATTATATAAGCGTCCTATTACTTCTAAATAAATTTTGAACTGATATTATTACGTTATTTTAAAATTTGGCTACAATAACTGTGTCTGAATCCTACATAAATTAGAGTTGGCTATATTAATCTGTCACATCTATGTTGTATTTAAGATCATAATCAACAAATAACACGATATGACCTTTATTCTTACGTTTATGGTGTAAAAGAATTATTTCTGTTAAACTCTCTATCAAAAACAAAAAAATGTATTAAAACAATGTTCTAAATACCTTCCATCTTGGAGAGATGTTTCTTCACTTTACCAGCACAGCCTTGACAATGAAGTGACACTCTCATCACAACAACCTGCATAAATAAATAAATAAATAAATAAAATTTTCTTTTTCAATTCTAAGAATATTAAAACATCATATTATAAAATAAATGTGTACTAACCTGGAAGGAGTTATCTGAATAGGGTATTGAAGGAACAATTTTGCAACCATTTTCTTGATCTCTCTTAGGCATTGTCAAAACAGAGGAACCAGCAACAACATTTCTTGATCTCTTGCTTATAGGCATTGAACCAAGTGTACGAGGTACATCCCCTAACCTCGTACCCTTGTTAATTAATTTTGTATGTTCTTCCATCGACATTCTATGTCGCGGCGGCGCAGGCACGACAACTGACCTTGAATCACAACTCAAACACACTGCAGTTGAGAATTGAGGATGGCACATAAATCCTCTCATTTTCTTGTATCCTCCTAATTTCTTGTAGTTCATTTTTCGTTTTACTATTTTCTTGTACTATCTAAAAGATAGTAAAAAAATGAAGTTATAAAGGAAATGCTACTCTTAATGACTTTAGCAACCGGTGGGGCTTGCTAGTGGCAGAGTAGTATACTCCACACTATTTCTACAATAAATTTCCATCTTATATTAGTGTGTAATTTATTATAGCAAGTTAGTTAGAGAACTATATTTATTAGGGTGTCATCAAATGTTTATTACTCCCTATCTTTGGATACCAATGGGAAAAAATAATTCTCACATTTTAATATGATGATGATTAGCAGAGAAGATTTGTTACTGAATATATAATAAGATTTGAATTTGGATGATCAAATGATGACAAAAAGGTCAAGATTTTTAAGAAAAAAACAGTACCAAGTGTACAACTGAACTGATCAGTGGCTTCAGAGATTGAAATTTTTTGTTGTTAATGGAGCCCAACATGATAGAACAGTACAAAAGTGCAAATTTCAGACCATTTCAAGCTTTTGATTCTTTTAGACTATTATGTTAATCTAAACTCGATGTCTAATACTAGTTTTTCCATCTAGCTAATTCGGATTAAAATACTCGATGAATGTCATCATTGTTTTAGGTGGTAAAAATTACTCTTTTATCAATGACAACTTTATTTCAAGTACTCGAATTTGAGCCTCTAATTAGAAGTGAATAGTATTTAACACTCTACCGCAACCTTTTTGATCTGTTGCATTAATTAATCATTGATTTTGCTATTGCATTTGCATTGCCCATATTAATTCATTGTCTTGCCTTTGGTAGTTTAACCTAGACACTCTTCTCTCTCATCTCAAGTACTAAAGTTTCCCCTTCCTCTAATGTCCACAAATGCTTAACTAATTGAACTTAGCTATCACATTAAATTGTAAAACCACATACCTACATTCTATTATTTTTCTTCATTAATGATTTCGAATATTTTCCTAGTAATAGTGTTACATCTTCCATCCACTTTATTTTCTCAAAAACTATAGAAATAATAACACCTCAGCGTGATTTTAATTACATAGTATGGAGTTTAGTAAAGGCTGCTGCAATAATATTTATTATTAAGTGATACCTAACATTATTGCAACCAAAGTTAATGCATCACTTTCCTTCTTTACTGAGGGATTATTGGCATTGCAGAAAGCAGCAACTCCCAAAGTCAGAAAAGCTAGTTCCTTTAGGTGGTCCGTGATAACAACCCATGCTTAAAAATTCATGTCCATGAATATTTATTAGTTGGTTTAAGATTAATACACACATCGTTTTCCTTTTAACATATTTGTAAACACTAACTAATACCTCGTACAAAACGGAGGATAATATAATTCTCCATTATCACAGAATTGTTATCCCTTATATCAAACGGCCCCTTAGGACCATTCTTTCCATCTTCTAGCCAGGAGAAAAGGAATATATATACTTTTACAACAATAACATACCAGTAAAAATCTCACAAGTGAGGCCACAGAAAAAAGAAATCTACTATTGTACATTAAAATGACAATTGGAGCCAACGCTTTTTTATGCTTCTTTTTCCACTAAAAAGCAAATCTGTAGCTTTATCTTCATTAGTCAGCTATACAACATTAAACCATTGCAACATGATGTTTTTAAACAGCAGGGTAAACTAGAGGTCACTAGTATCCATATGTACATACTGTTCTAATCTTGTATTAATAAAAACTTTGATAGATTAAGAGATGCATGGAAGTAACGATTCTGGTTAGAGTTGAAACATGCTGACGTCTGAGAATGCAATGTCACCAAAATAAGCAGTTATGCTCTTCAACCTTCCATGAAGCATATTCTCTTCCATCTGCATAAGGAAGGAAGCAAGCAAGCTCTAGTATAACTGTATAACAGACAATGCTAGCGCAACAAAGAGAAGAAGACTACCTCGACTTTCAAGGGGGGAGAAGACAACCAAGCGAGCTCTTCAACTTGCAGTAAGTCAACATTACGAGGCAAGTACATAATGATATTTGGAGCTACGCTTTGAGCAACTTGGAATAATGAATAACTGCACAATAAGTAACTTAAAGGGTCTCGTCAACAAAGCACACACTTGTCTATTTGACAGAAATAAGGTGAATCTGAACTATATAGATAGAATTGCACAACGGCAGAGCACAAGGAATGAAAACTCAGATTAATGATGAAACAAGAGATAAAAGAGTTGGTCTGATAAATCGTTGACAGAAATTGAAGATCGGATTAATTATGTTCTTCATCTAAATCCTCCTTTTCCCACCTAGACCCACTTCTCAACCTCACACCGGATCAGGGAAATTTTATATAAGTCAAAGCCTGACAATCAAGCTCTAGATAGCTTAATAATTCCTTTTAACTGTACCGGCCTTTTTGGCATATTTACATCTACAGAAAAGTTCTTGAGGTAATTTTAAGACCAAATCTAAGGGGAAATGATATGGATGAAAAAAAAGAAGTTACAGTTCTGAAGTATGCAGTTGATTTTCAGCCACACCAATAACCAACAATGGAAAAATATTCTTACATAGTGAAAACTGAAAAGAGAGTAGATATTGTACTTACTAAATAATCCAACCGATGATGATTGATAGGTTTAATACACAAGACAAGAAAGTAATTACCATATAGCATGAGCCAGAGTGACATATAAACAATTAGTTTACCAAATGCAGAACATACCCATTTTTTGGCTTCAGCAAGTCAAGAGTAAAAGATTCCTTTGTGCTATATGACGGACCTCCCCATGGTGGTGAAAGAAATACTACGTTCCCCTAGTAAAAAGATGATGGCAACATTTAGGAAGAGAAACAGCAAAATAAAATTGCATTGAATAGGAGTCCCTCACGGGGCATTACATTTCTGTTTTCCTGAATTTTGTGGACATGCAATACTGGAAAAACCTTGCAATGGCCTCATTTTTTTGAAATCAAAAAACCATTACTTTGCTGAGAACATATTGATTGGTGAAGGAGCAAACATACATAATCGATGATCCAATATGCAGCTATCCAACCCGTAAAGATCTAACATGCTTTAGTTTCACGCAACTCCAACACAAGTGGAACAATAGCATAACAAGAAGTAAAATCTATCACCCAGTAGTCGAAATTCCTCAAACAGTTCAAAACTTTAAGAAGATGAACTGATGTTCTTTAGTAAAGGTCAGAATTCTGCATTTATAAGTTTTATCTGCTACTTAAGAAACGGGGTACTATCTATCATCAAAGTCTACGTGATTAAGGCAACTACTGTATACATCCAATGTCATATTATTTTATGCAACATAAGGCTGCTTCCAGCAATAAGTAAGCAGAGGGTATCACAATAGTACATAGAACTTTAGGCTCCTTCAAGTGACAGAAGTTAACAACCTTTTGTAGAGACAAATCTGTAATCAAACCATATATTTAACATGGAAACAACAATCACTAGACAAAACACGATGCTGTGTCATTTACTTTCAAATGCCATGATGTACCAATCACTTGCAGAACAGCTTAGGGTTTAGCCTTGCCACAATTGTATGTTTTAAAAGACAGTTTGATAGACATAATTTTTCTTTTTTTGATAATAAAAAAAACACCGAGGGTCAAGAGGCACATGCTGCGGTACTCGGTGGATAATTGCCTGCTCCTCTACCCTACTCCACTTAAATACCTTGTTATTGCCTACGACAAAATTCAAATTTGTTGCTAGACATAAATTTCTTCAAATCATTTTGGTTTTCAAAATTGTAAAACTAGGTGTGGACATAATTTCTAACATGACGGAGTACAATCTAAAGATACCAGAAATTAAAAATTTCATTAATCTGAGCCATGATTATCATTTTTGTAGAACCATATTTACAGCCAAGTGTTATTCAAGTACTCAACTGCCAACAAGAAGCAGAAGTTACTTGGATCTCTAATTCAAGAGTTCCGAATCAGTAGTCATCATGTTTACAAAGACTGAATCAAAACTGTTTATCGATCTAAATACCAAATTGCCTGAAGCATGAAAACAGCCTCACTCGTGTCCATGGTTAAAGGCTTAACACATTTGACAATTCGCAAACTGCACAATGCAGAAGTCTTAATGCTGCTATCAGCTAAATCTTGAAAACCACACACTGGTTTGTAAGATCTTAATATCGATGCAGCAAGAACCTTGTATCAAATGTGAAAATCATTAAAAGCTAAAAGCTGCTAGAGATAGAAGGTTACTCTAACAAAGTGAAAGCATGAACCACCAATATAATATATGAGGCAACTAGTATTGGATAGGATCCAGGTTATCACTTCTACTGGCTTCACCTCGATAAAGAAATTATAGCTACTAACAGAGAGGACATATGCATTACCTACTATCAATCAATCAATTGATATATATATATATATAGAGAGAGAGAGAGAGAGGAAATGTACCTTCAAGGACGAGGCCAGTTGGAAAAAGTCTCCAACAATGAATTCAATATGATCTTCAACACCATATATCTTTGCATTTTCAAAAGCCAGTGCGATCTTTTTAGGATCAATATCAATAGCAATGACGTGATGACACCTATGTACGAGAACATGGACATCAGTCTACTGCTACTAATATAGATTGAAACATCAGAAATCAAAATGACAAGTTCTTGATTGACCCACAGCAGCAAAATGCACAATTTTATATTCCACACAGTTCACTATTCGGACAACAATATAAATGAGGTTCCACATGCATTTCTGCACTAAGTTTATTTCTACAAGTTTCGCATATAAAAATTCATTGCCCACTCTTTCATTTTAGATGTACAAGATGAGATTTCTTTGTCCTAATCCAAAGACAAACTGACAACTTACAACATGCAAGGCAAAAGAAATGGACCAAATCCAACTGCAAGGCGATACAGAAGGGAGATAAGTTGTGGTGATCACTGTTGCTGGTTTTTGCGACATGCTACTATATGAAGTTCAACACTGGGCTGAGAAAGCCAAAGTCTTGGCGTAGCAATGAAGGGGTGAGTTGATGGGTTCTCAATGTGGCAAAGAGAGTTGGAACAATAATAGTAACAAAAAATCCCTTTGGGATTCAACACTCCAACTTCTAACAATCATATCTACTATATGAACTCTTACAAAGAGGAATATATCTTAGGTTATGCAGTTATTATACAATTTACGGACACAGTTTTGGCACATGGCAATGTTCCATTCCCAATTAAACGGAGTAAGGGAAATCCTTTGCTCCTCTTAAACCATGGGAATATATACAAAGTAAGAAAATTTGAAGATAGTAAAATGCATTCAAAACTCAAAAGCAGGCCTAAAATGCATAGCATGGTTTACTGTTTCTTTCTACTAATTCTTTGAGATTGTAGACATAAGCAATTAGACTAACACCTATGCTGTCACAGAAATTCACCTGTCTACAAAATTTACTCAATTTCTTCACAGAACTTCAATAAAATCTTTCATAGAGAAATATAACAGTGCAAGAAAAAGGGATTACTAAATAATGAACACAAAGAAATTCGTCAAGAAACACAACATACATAGTGGCAAACTGGATAGCATTGCCACCAACTCCAGTAAAACCATCAATGACGACACCACCGCCACAGCGGCTGGCATGCCTGAGGGCAATCTTCTCTGGTGTAACGGAAAACCAACCTTCTTCATCCATCTTAATGCCTTGGTCATATCTCAAAAAAAGATCATATCTTTGGACCCAATACTTCTTTACAAGTGGACTAACCCCTTCATCTTTCTTGGTTCTCCATTTTTCTTTGAATTTAACTGGAAAAAAAAAAACACAAAGATTCTCAAAAAAAGTACATAATGGCTTCAAAATTCAAAATTAGGGCAAATGGGTACCTCTTCTCTTGATAATCTTGCCTTTTCGTTTTCCAACCATTTTTTTTTTTTTTGGTGCTTCTCCTAACACCATACACGGATTGAAATTCTGGGAATCAAAGCTTTCAAAAGGAAATTAGGCGGGATGATAATTATGGGATCCTTCAGTAGTAGATGAGTGGAAAAAAGAAAAAGGGAACTATTTGTACTCTTGGACTGTGTAATTTTGATATTTTAAGATTATATTTGTTTTCATATACAAACTATATAGGAAAAATTGTAGTATATAATTTGCAAAATGTAAATTCAAATTAAATATTATAAATATAGTTTGGTTTAATTGTACCTTATAGTTAACTATTGTTATTTTTGCCTCTTTTTCTGGTGGAATCTCCCTCGTCACTCTCGTTTTAGTGGCAGTTTGGATCGCCTTTATCGCTTTTATATAAATACAAATGTATAAAATGTGTTTGTGTTGGTATAAAGCGAGAGGAAATTGTATATATACATATATTTTCGTTCTTCTCTCTCATATATCATTCGTCACCCTCGTCTCTCTCACTTATACATACATAAAATAAATGTATAAATTGTGTTTTTGTTTGTATAAAGCGAGAGAAAATTGCATATACACATGCAAATACATAAATCTTCGTCCTATACACTTATGATAATACAATAGAAATATTCTTCTGCACAGTTTTCTTTTGTCTTTCTCGTTTTATAAAAACACAAATTATACAATTAATCGTTTATATATGTATACTGAAACAGATTATACAACTGCTTTCTTTTATATATGTATAACGAATTATACAACTGTTTTTATATATGTTAACTATTATGAAACACAATTATGCAAACAATAACTATAACATACAAATATGATTTTTATATTTGTTGTATGTGAAAATTACTCAACTATAAATACTACGAAAAAAATAATTCTCAATTGATCATATTTTAAAAATAAAATGCTATAATTTTATGGGACAAGTTTATATTTTAAAAAGTTGTGAAATCACGATTTCATATACTTATGATAATTTGGATTTTAAATAAATATCTCAAATTATATATTCAAATACAAATTCAAAATTATCAGTCCATATCATATATTTAAACACAAGATAATTTTAACAAAACTTCTTTATAGACCAATTGAGTTTTACGTGTGAAGACGTTTTGAGGAAAAGTAATTCAAATTCGCCTTTCTACTTGAAGCTCCGTCAAAATTAAATATGAATTTGAGATAATTTTTTAATAGTAAGCTTATAATATAAGTTATAAATAATCCTATTTTTCAAAGTTATAAAATATATGGAAGAGGAATATTATTTATCCTTTTTCCTTTAACAAAAAGGCAAATCTATGATTAAGCCTTTTCTTAAAAATTTTTTATTTGTGTTAGCTCTATATATAGGTGATATCGGTAGTTTACTCAGAAAATTTATGCTTCTTTACAAATAATTTGTAAGCAATGAATGATATATAATTATTTGCCTTGCTTTTAGAGGTGCAAAATACATTATTTACCAGAATTTTTTTCGTTAATTTGTTTGTTTTATTTTTTAAAAAAAATCATTTTTAAAGATTAAGAAAAAAGTTTGTGAGCAAAATGCCACATTTAATATAAAGTAAATATTAGGTGATTTCTTCTTATTTGTTTTGTCTTGTTAAATGGACCTATTTGATCTATATTGATGGTGAAAGTTGATACATGTATCTGTTAACTAGTCGAAGTATATCTAAATTAAATCAGATACCTTGATTATTAATATTATCGTAATTTTTATGTTATATTAAAGTAATAATAAAAGTATGTCGTTTTCATTACATTATTCTAACGAATGACGAACTACTAATCCATATTTTGTTTTTTACTCGATTTTGTTATACTTCTTTGTTTATATTTTTATATATATTAATAGTGAAACTTTAAAGCTTTAAGGATTCTTTTCTTAAATATAATGCAAAGTTCTACAATAAACAGCTAATAAAAAAAGAAAACGTAAAGTTTCTTCCAAGAACCAAATTGCAAATGATATTTTGACGTTAATTTAAATGCGTGACAAATTAAAAATCTACGCACAGAGTCTTTTTCGTACAGAGTTTTTTTTCAATTCTATCTTCATGTATTCTAGGAATATATAATTTTTTTACTTAATATATGAAACAGCCTTGGTAAAAGAGCAAATTAAAATATTTTGAGATTACTTATCAGATCATTATTATATAAATATTCAAATAAATTATTTCAAACGTGATAATAATTTAAAAATAAAAATTTTATACTATTACTATTTATTTGTATTCCTCGTACCCATTAGTAAAATTAAAATTATTCGGATTCAAACGGAACCGCGGTGGAAAAAAGGAAAACATCATATGATAATAATTTTTTGTTTTTCATTAGTGTTATTAGTGTCACAGGCTCACAGCACTACCACAAGCGTTGTCTCTATTACAGAGCCAATGAAGCAATGGCTGTAGAACACAGAAAAGGTAACAATTTTGAGACTTTTTTCACTTCGGGACCCTTTAGTCTTGTAACCCTACCCCACCCCACCCCACCCCACCACTCCTTCAAAGCTCATCGGCAAAGCCCTAATGATGAGTTTTCGCCTTTTAACTTATTCTTCATCTTTGAATAGGTAACTGTTCTTACTTATGGTAATTTTCAGATTTCCTTTGTGGGTTTTGATGTATGGATAGGATCCTTAAACCCCTTTTCAATTTGGGTGTTATGGGGCTTTTGGGGATTCTATTGTGAAATATTCAATTTTGAGGTTTTTACTTGTTTAGGTACCTTTTTTGTTTGTTGGGTAACTGTGAAAATCTGGAGGAATTTGTTGATGAATTGATGAGTATATGTTATACTAGTAAGTTCCCCCGTTTTTCTGTGTTATCAGTGAAGATTTGTGTTGTTTCATCTTGAAATTTAAATTTCTTGCAATTCATGTACTTTTATGTATTGTAAGTTGTAACCTGTGATTAGGAGATCGTTTCCTTAAGAGCTTGTTATTCCGATTAATTACTTTTCAGTTGGCCTAGTTTTGAATTTAGTCTCAGTTGATCTTTTTCCTCTTTTCTTTTTCCCCTTTATGATATTAGCTGAATGGTTTTGCGGTTTTTAGTTGGAGGTACGCACTGAATTGATGTGTGGCTAGCTGGATTTTATGGGTTTGGGGCATTTTAGCAGAAGGCATGCACTGAATTGGTAGGTGCAGATTATCAAGGTTGCAGCATAATAGGGGAAAGACTAATGGGTGGCATATTGAGTCGGAGTAACCACAACTCTAATGTGGGGGATCTTATTGAGGGCTCCCAAAGTGCATCATGCAAGAGACAAAGGACATCAGATAGCTTCTGGGAGCATAGCCCACGATTAATTCCAAGCCTGCCTGATGAAATATCTATTCAAATCCTCGCCAGACTTCCTAGAACACACCACTTAAATGCAAAATTAGTTTCGGCGAGCTGGAAAGCTGCTATTATGAGTCCAGAACTTTATAGGTGTAGAAAAGAACTTGGAACAACCGAAGAGTGGCTCTATCTTTTGACAAAGACTGAAGGTGATAAGTTTTTGTGGTATGCTTTTGATCCGATCTCCATGAGATGGCAAAAGTTGCCACCAATGCCGGCAATTGCGGTCAATGATGAACCTAGAAGTGGTTTATCTGGACTTCGGGCATGGAACATGGCAGGTTCAAGTATGAGAATTGCTGATGCCATAAGGGGTTGGCTTGGAAGGAAAAGTGCTCTGGATCAAGTTCCATTTTGTGGTTGTGCTATTGGAGCTGTCGATGGATGCCTCTATGCCCTTGGGGGATTCTTCAGAGCTGCAGCCATGAGATCTGTCTGGCGATATGACCCCATTGTAAATGCTTGGAATGAAGTAAGTCCTATGTCTACTGCAAGAGCTTATTGCAAGACAGGTGTCTTGAATGGAAAGCTTTATGTAGTAGGAGGTGTTACTCGGGATCGTGGGGGACTTACTCCCCTTCAATCTGCAGAAGTATTTAATCCTCATACTGGTATCTGGTCTGAAGTCCCAAGCATGCCGTTTTCAAAAGCTCAGATGCTACCCACTGCTTTTCTAGCTGATCTACTCAAGCCTATAGCTACAGGGATGACATCTTATCGCGGTAAACTATATGTTCCTCAAAGTTTGTATTGCTGGCCTTTTTTTGTTGATGTTGGAGGAGAGGTTTACGATCCCGAAACAAATGCATGGATTGAAATGCCACTTGGCATGGGAGATGGCTGGCCTGCTAGGCAGGCAGGAACAAAGTTGAGTGTCACTGTTGAAGGAGAGTTGTATGCACTGGATCCCTCTAGTACGCTAGATAGTGCTAGAATAAAAGTTTATGATCATCAAAATGACACCTGGAAGGTGATTGAAGGAGATATACCTATTAATGACAATTCAGAGTCTCCTTATCTTCTTGCTGGTTTTCTTGGAAAGCTCCA
The DNA here is from genome assembly GCF_036512215.1 of Solanum lycopersicum. Lineage (NCBI taxonomy): Eukaryota > Viridiplantae > Streptophyta > Magnoliopsida > Solanales > Solanaceae > Solanum > Solanum lycopersicum. Next base: position 89,325,515 of record NC_090800.1, on the reverse strand, counting down.
TGTGATCACTAAAGATGCAAATCACAATATCATGGTCATGCAGGCTGATAAGCAAAATCATTCAGCTCCTTCTCCATCAACCTCAGCAAACTCTTTACAAAAAAACCTACACGAAGTTCCAGAGCCGGTTTTAGGATCTGAAGCAAATATGTGGAGAGTTGTTGCTTTGAGAAGCGGTGGATCTGCAGAGCTGGTTAGCTGCCAAATCCTTGATGTATAGTTATGTCACACAAGGTTGCTATTCCCCTTGTTTTGATATTGCCTTTCTGTTTTTCCCCTCAGTTAATACAACTAGTTAGTTTTTTACTTCAAGCTTGAGTCTTGAGGAAATAGCAACACTGTTAATATTGCAACCTCCAAACATTTATATTACATATATTATAAATTTGGATAAAGTATGTTGTGAGATTTTTGTGCATGTCTGATAAAAGAGGCAATAGATTAGTACATGTTTGTGGTCAACAAAGTTGATCATTAGGTACTTGTTTTATAATCTGCGGATTAGAAAAACAAAAAACTTAAATTTACGATTGGAAGCTATGGCGAATGAATTACTGTTTTTGTCAATCATCTGTTCGTTGTGACTTGTGAGTTACTTGGAAGATGGCATAACCACTTTGCTGAGGAAAGATCGTAGAGGTAATTCCGCAACCACCATACAGCTGATGCATATATTCCATAGTGTTTTTTTTTCTTTTTTGCAGGAATGGAATCTAACTGTGAATTAACACAAAGGAAAGAAATATGTGGTGCAGAATATTGTGATTGTGGTTGCATTGCACACTCAAGACTGTTTTATGAACTATATATGTAGAATTATTTGTAATGATTGATATATTGATATCATTGTTCTATTTGCCTTAATGATACACAGATGGTTTGTTGAACTCTGATGTTTTCTGCATATGAGATATCTGAACCATTGCAAGTTTTACTCCCCCTTACCTGACATTCACCAAGACCTTTTCTTTGAAACACACAACTCACCAGGTGACTAGAGTAACGTGTTTATTTGCCGAACAAACAATTACTATCTGATGCATCCATAAAGAAATATTACATTTGTGCTTCCACGCCCATTCTTGCTGTGGATTAACTTCCACATTCAATCCTTTAATTGACCCAGAGTAAACTATAGACATTCAGATGTCATCAAAATTCCTGACATACAATATAATCTTAAAAAGAAAAAGAGAGTATGAAAAAGAAGGAAAATAAATATGCACAAAGATGAAAATTGGCTATTACAAATACAAAGGATTTCCCTTGAAAGAGTCCTATATGTGCTGCTGGAAGAATAGCTGAAAGATCATCTTGGCCCTGATAACTCATCGGGTCGTAGATTATAAGTGGAATCTGCAATAATCCAATCAGTGTGAGGATGGTGAGCATGGTTGAAGTCTTGGCGGAACATCTCTTCCTTCTGCCATTCTTCCCACCTCTCGGCAAGGCCATCACCTTCAAGCATTCTGACCACTTCCGACATCTTTGGACGTTCCATAGGAGAGCTCTGTGTGCAGAGTAGAGCTACCTGAATAAGCTGTTTCACCTCTTCTTCATTATAATTACCCTGAAGATCTGCATCTACTAATGTTTCATACTTCTCGTCCTTTAGAAGTCCCTTGACCTGAAATTTTAACACAAGTTTTGAGGTCAGATAAGGTACATACCCATTTTTTTCACATGACTGCCATTTCTTAAAAAGAAATCAGTGTATGCAGACTTCCCTCATCATGTCAACAAATAATTAATTTCATCATTAAAGTAAGAAAGCATTCACCATACAAGTTGTTGAGATTTTTTATAAGCAGCCCTACGAGGAGATTTTTTATAAGCAGCCCTATAGGGAGACTGAAAAGACAGAAAATCAGAGAGCACGATTCTCTGTGCTCATATTTGAACATATTGAATTTCCGAGTTCAGATAGTCACTTTATTTACTTTCCATGATCGGATAGTCACTTGTCTTGCAATTTTCGATACCTTCAATTTACTTCAACCATAATGAAAGAGTTGACCATCTTCTGCACTCCCAAGACCTAAAGGGTGGGTTCCCTTTCTAGAGGATCCTCCCTAAGAAGTCCCCTCAGGAAAAGCGTATCCGCTATCTCGCCTACTCTCCGACGCAAATACAGAGAAATAGATTAGCAATTCCATACAAAGGGGAAAAAAGAGATAGTTTTATCTGCACGGAAGGCCACAGTCAATTTGGCATGGAAGAAGTATCTAAATCTTCTGATATAGCAATATGGTGCTTTTGCTAACCAAAGGGAAAAAAGAATTAACACTAAAAAGCAATTCCAGAACAATCTGCTACTAGACGATAATGAAAGTGATCCACCCTGACAATACAGCTAATGCAACAACTGTTTTCGCAAGATAGTTAAGTAAGTTCTAGAAAAAGAAACAAAAAGATTACACGAAGAATGTGCACAAATACAAGTCCCAGGAATCAAATTATATTGGAAATATGAATGTTCTGTATGATGTAGTATCAAATATGACAGGGGGTCAATATAAAACATTTTACTTTAAACAGAACTACAGCCCTGATACTTGAGTAAAGAACAAAGAGAGCTATGACTGTGTGTAATATAAAACGAAGATTTCTCATCGATGGAAGAGGATATAAAACGAGAATATGGGATGTGGGTAAAGTACAGGGGTAAGGAAGGGATAACAGAACAGGAAAGGGATTGGGAATATTAGAGGAAAAGGCAGGAGAAGAGAAGGGACATGACAATGTCTTATTTGCCAGTCCTAATTTGTAGTGGTGGGTCTACAAATCAGCTTTTTCACCATGTTGAGTGCAGCAATGACAGTGTTCTGCTTATAGGGAGATAGATGCATGCAGGAAAGTGGGATCCTCTCACCCGTGCTCACTTCCATGTTTGAAGTCAGTTGCACGACAAAAACAAGCAATTGTAACGAGTATAAAGGTTCAACTTATAAAGAAAAGAGAAAAAAAAAGAAGCTAGAAAGTAGAACAACTAGAGCATGTAGGTTAGTAAATCCTTACCCAATCTAGCAACATGACATCATCATCATTTGCAAGTCGAGCAAGATCAAATGCCCTTTGCCCAGTTATGAGCTCTAGAAGCATAACTCCATAGCCAAACACATCAGTTTTCTCTGAAGATTTACCGGTGGATAAATACTCGGGGGCGATATGCCCAATTGTACCACGTACAGCAGTAGTAACATGAGTATCCTTGTAGTCCATGAGTTTGGCTAACCCAAAATCCCCAACAACTGCTTCATACTCCTCATCCAACAATATATTTGCAGCTTTGACATCACGGTGGATGATCTTAGGGTCGCAATGATCATGCAAATAAGCAAGGCCTCTTGCAGATCCAAGTGCTATACACTTCCTTATAGGCCAGCCAAGTGGTGGATCTGATTCTGGCCGCTCTACAAGAAAAAAAATCACCATAAGGACAAGTTCAAGATGTCAAGTTAACTAGTGCAAGTTCCCATTTTAGCTTGAATGGAATTTAATTAATTGATATATTGTGGTTCATACATAAATGAAGATTACTTCCCATATCTGACATTATGAATTCAGAACAAAAAACTTGAATGGAAATCTTAATATTTGGTAGGACATCAAGGATAGCAACGCTTTTGAAATTGCTTGATAGACCACGGGTAAAATCACAAAGAAGAACAACTTCTTACTAGGGGATTGAATATTCTAAACTATAACAAACTAACTCCTAATACAACCACGATAATATCCAATTATGCCAAGTTTACACAATGATGTACACATCTGCAGTAACTTCTCCAAATTACTTATATTACCAGACCATAACTTAAAAGTTGAAAAAAAAAAGCGTTATCATTTTTCAGTTTTTTCAAGTGCTTGATCTGATGTATTTCGACTCAATGGAGCAAAGAAAAATAAGGATGGAAAATCCATGACTAAGAGATACCTCTCAAGCGTGAAGCAACACTTCCATTTGCCATATATGGATAAACAAGCAACCGTTCAGTTGCTGTCATGCAAAAGCCCCATAAACGAAGTAGATTTCGATGCACGGCCATACTAATCATTTCAACTTCTGTCTGAAACTGTAACTCTCCGCCTTGAGTACGCTCCTCTTTTAATCTTTTAACAGCAACTAAAGAGCCATCAGCCAGCCTGCCCTTGTAAACCTTGCCAAATCCTCCTCTTCCGAGTATATTTTTGTTGCTAAAATTGTCAGTTGCAACTTGTAATTCGCGCAAGGAGAACCTCTTGAGTTGTCCAAGATGAACTTCTGGATCCTCCTCAGCTGCAAAGAATGTAAAATTGCAAGAACTCATTAAATTAAAATTAAATTTGAAAACAAAAACTAATTCAGATGTTTGATTGAGGCTTCCCACCTGGAACATCAAAGAAGTGGTCTTCCGGTTTCCTTCGACGCCACCAAGCAAGCAAAATCGCAGGAGCTGCAAACAGAAGAGCAGCCCCTGCAGCAACACCGCCAGCGATCGCCCCGGTTGCACTGTTTCCCACACCTAGGAATTTCCAAATTTAAGTTTTAATTCCCTTTTTTTGACGGACGACAAAAACGTAACACAGGTAGTTCAAAAAAATTTGAGAAAGGGATATGATAGTTTCACCATTTACACTCACACTGAGGAATATGTTGTAAAGCTAAAGTGCTACAAAATAGAAAAGATGCAGGGTAAAGATCCTTCAGTTTATTTATAACAGTCCGGTACTTGTTTGTTATTCGGCTTTTGGTGGTGTTGATTTATGTACAGTACTCAGAGATGGCAAGGTACATTTTGACAGCATCCATGGTCAATGAGAATTGCACAGCACGGAGATTTTTCTCCCGCATGTTGCTGGTAAATACACTGAAACTAATTTCTCACCAAAGCTTTGATACCATGTGAGAAATAAGACCTATGGGAAAAGAATTGAGAGAACGCATGACAATAAATTCTGAAGTTTGGGTCCTTTTATAGTCACGATATTCAATGCATACAGTTGCATTTTCTGATGTAGGACACTTCTATCCACTCTTCAATATCACTTGTACGTCTAATCTATTTATTCAAACCTATCAAACATTAGATAACCCCAAAATCACCTGTAAATTTATATCACATACACTACTAGAAGTCATTATAATGTGCAAATCAATAGCTTGTAAAAGAAAGATCTTGTCAGGGTTTAGTCTCTTCGCCTAAAGCAGTCAAGCTTTTTTTTTTTTTTGGGGGGGGGGGGGGGGGGGGTTTGCAGTGTCTTAACCCATAAAACATAAATTATTTTAACAAACCTGGAGAAGTGGGTGTTGGAGTAATAGGTGGAGGTGGAGAAACTGGAGGAGTTTCCAATGGATTATTCGCAAAACTGAAATATAGACAGACATTCAGATGTGAGAATTTCCTTATTCACGATTCCAGTGACAGAACTTAAATATAAACTTAGTGCTTTCACAGACCTGATAGGAGTAAAAAGCGAGAAGGAACCATTGACTGGAACAGGTCCTGTTAATTTATTGTTTGACAAATCACTGCATTGCGAAGAATGAACATTAGTACCTAAGAATTAGAAAATACTGAGGGCGAAAAAAGCACATGATAAAAAAGTGCAGCTTTATACTTACAGCACTTGAAGTGAAGTGACTGTGGTTAAAAGCACCGGAATTTGTCCAGTCAAACTGTTATTGTTAAGCCTCCTTCAATTTAGCAAATAATAAAATATTAACAATACGAAGAAAAAAGTTTGATCAAGCTTAAACAGACAACTCGACTAGTTCATCAGCCCATGTGTACCTTGTAGTAAATACTGACTAATGAAGAAGAAATACTAGAATTAGAAGATGCAAAAAATTTCATGCTCAATATGCAAGAAAGCTTCCTGACACTATCAGGAGGTTAAGATTTATGTTTGTATATACGATCTTCACAAGTATCTAGCTTTCAGAGTTTAGGATAATAACAAGAATAGCATGTAAATTTTTTATCCTGTTGAACAGCACGCCGATGAGCCTTTATAGAGAGCAGCAACCACTCAAATCCACCTAGCCTTTTGCCAACCTATATAAGGGAATCAGGAACAATGACTGCCAAGTATGATGGACGAATTTCATTGTCAAGTACTGATGTTGGACACACAAGGAGCATGTCTATGTCTAACTTTCAGTATATTGTTTGAATTTTCAGACATGCATGTCCTGCACTTTGGACACCCTAAGACATCAACTTTGGCTACTTCTATGAGCTGCTTCAGGTTTTTCTTCTTCCGCCTCCTCTTCCTCTCTCTCTCTTTATGAATAATTTAAGCCACAGAGAAAATTATGATGCTGTCTCATTGGTAATAATACTCCACGTGTTTGAATTTTTTTTATCTTCATGTCTGTCACTTGGCCAATAAGGAGCAAAGTCTATCCCTATTATCCAAATAACTAAACAAGAGAAATAGTACTACAGAGTACAGAGCCACTAACATGATCTAAAATAAAAAGTAGCATTTCTTGACTAAGGAAAATCTTCAGAAATAAAAGCTCATGGCTTAAGAAATTACTCGGCCAAGCAAAAGAAAAAAAAAACATATAGAAGAGGAAGAAGGATGTGTAGCCCATACAGGAAACGTAGTTTCTGAAGCTTGCCCAAAGTGTCGGGGATTGGACCAACTAACTTGTTCAGGTAAAGATCCAAGCTCACCAAATTCGTCAAATTCCCCAGTTCATAAGGAATTCTTCCGCTTATATTATTACTATAAAGTTCCCTGCAATTAGGAAAAAGAGGTCGTAAGCAAATCAGTTCTAAAACTTACAGACCACACAATCTGTAAAAATAAAGGGCTATACAATAGTCATCACATAGCTATGTACCACATAAAAAATTAATAAGTGCATCCACAAGCTACACCTTTTGAGAGAAAAGAAAAGGAGGTTCAAAATGTGTTTAAATTGTCAATGGGAAAATCTGCGGGAGAGGGATTCTGTCCATGAAAATAGTATTTCATTACTGCTTACAACATCTTCACTCACTCATCTTGCTACCTCAAACAAAAATAATTCGAGTCAAATCTTATTGCAATTTGAAAGGACCCATACAACTTCTAAGCTATTCCACATAATACTGCTTTTCCAATCTATAGATATGATTATCAGCATGATGTACGAAACGTAGAAGTCGCTGAACTAATTTGAGAGTAGTATAATCAACTCTCAAATTAGAAAGCAAGAAATGAAACTATATGTAGAAGGTTTCAAGTATTTTATGTTCAAAGGAATCACCAGCATATGTATTTGTTAAGATCAGTTTAAACAGAAGCAGAGAGTTTTTTATGATCCACTCTCATTGGCCCACCAATTCAAAAGTGCACAAGAAATTAAAATTAATTTAACAACTGTGAAGTTCAAAGCACAATGACACCACAGCTCTTATGAATTAACTCACAGAAATTATGCCCAAAAAAGTTAAAGAAATGACTCAGGTTCAAATCACGTGATGGCAAAATACATTAGGTAAATTCTTTCCATCTGCTATTTGCCTAAACCCTGGTAGACAGAGTTAAACGGCTCGTGTGTTGGTGGGAGATATCAAGTATCCAATGGAATAGTCGAGGTGCACACAAGCTAACATGGACACAACCATCATTCAAAAAAAATAATTAAAGAAATGGTTCATTGGCATGAGAATTTGGAAAAAATGTAAAATACTAATACCAGAAACACATAGCCTAATAGTGCATAAATGGAACATGACAAATAGAACGTCTGTCTCCTGTCAAATAAATCCACTCCTTCCCAGTGCTTGGACTAAATAGTAAAAATATATGGAAACTGGGACTATCAGTGCAGTAACTCAATTCTTGAATGTTGCAAACTTTGCCAAGGAGGAAGTACCATGTAGATTCGGACATATTAATAGGCGAAGTACATCATCTCATTAAGGGAATATGTATGTATATCCACTAGAAACGTTATACCTCTAGAAAAACAAGATGAACATTTTTGATTAATTTGGGGTTTGGTATCATGTCCGCGGAGAAACCGAAGTTCACTGACGAGTTCAATAAATGACGATGTATCTTATCGTACCCACTCAATGCACAAAAAGCATCAGTATAACATAATAGGAAATGCTACTTAACATATCATAATTTTTCAACCAGAAGAATAGAACATAAGGATTGTCAGGATTTAATATAATTAAAAGCTGCTGGTGAAAATTGAATGAAGAAATGAACTCTTTCAATTTCATATTTCCAGTCCTTGAGTGAGAGTCATTCATGATCTGTGAATAGATTTGCTGGGTCCTAATAACAGCTATGCACTAACTTTAATTTTCTTGACACCTATTTAGGATTATTTTGACCTTATCCAACCACAAACAACTCAAGGTACACAAACATTAGTGACTAAACATAGGTATGCAGATACATATATGACATTCGTATAGCGACAAATTACAAATAAAACTAAAAGTTAAGGAAACAAAAAACCAGTTCAATTATCACAAAAGGTAACTTACAAGTATTGCAAATTCGAGAGTTGACCAAGCTGGGGAACGAGTTGACCCGACAAATTTGCATTTCCAAGATCACTGCATGTAAGACAAATGGAGCTAAAATTGGTAAATGAACCCCGTAGCATGAAACATCAGGGAGATACCTAGGTTTTCAGTAGCTTACACTCTAGTTACGCTATTCTCACTGTTGCAGGTCACATGAAACCAAGTACAAGGATTGACAAGGGTCGGATCCCAACTCTGTAAAACATTGTTAGGATCAGCCAAGGTTGTCTTCAGCGCATTCAACGCATCACCTGTCTTACATGAAGTGATTAACAATCAGTAATTATCTTGTCCTCGCACCTCCTTAGTAAACGAATACTGTAATCAGTAATAGTTCAGCACTTTCTTAAAGCTGTTTCTTAACTAAAATTACCACTTTATTGGTTAGAATATTAAATAGCTACTTTCCTGGCATTAGTTATACTCAAACTGATTTTTTTTCTGCCACCATCCCCCAACAGCCCAAACAGACAATGATTAGCAAAATTAAGCTCCTAATAGTATTAGTTAACTACAGTTCAACTGTTTAATGCAATGAATGTAGAGTTTAAGTTCAATTGTTAAACAAACCATGATTCAAGCAAATTAGGAACAGAAAGAGTCCACATCTTTTAACTTAATTGAAAGCAACCAAACTAAAAATGTAAAGTTCAAGAACAGACCTTCAGTGTTACCATATACAGGAACCAGCAACAGCCCAATTAAGCAAAGAAAAACTGAAGCAGACCCCAAGATCCCCAAGACCCATTGATCCATCATCCCACCTAATCTCTTCACCACAACCCCACTTGCTAAAAACCTAGATTTTACTCATTACAATCTTCACATACTAACTCCACATCTCCAATAAGTCAAAAAAAAATAATCAAAACCCCAATCCAAGAAAATGGATGTCTTCAAATCTGAAATACCAAAAGTAGCAGAAAACAGTATAACACAACAGCAAAAGGGATCAAGAAACGATTTTCTTGAATTTTCTTGGAGAATTGAAAAAAAATGGCAGATAAATCAGAGGAGATTGAAACTGTAATAGTGGATTTTGTTACAGTTGAAACTTATGGAATGAAGAGTAAAATTGGACGGTTTAAGGTGAAGAATGGTAGTAGTCGTCGTTACAGAGGAGGAGAGAGAGATGTTTGGTCAAAGGTTGTGCTTTCGCAGTTGTCTATTCTACTTACGAAATAAAATAAAATTAGTGCTGTTTCGGTTAACATTTTTATGCATTTCTTTATTTCAGTTGCTAAATTTTGACCCACTCGGAACTAATGACATGTTTTTTTCTATTTGAAAACTATTTTAAATTATTTAGACTTTGAGACTCACTTAATAGGAAGTTAGTTTCTTATTTTACATAGGGAGAAAAAAATATAATATGTAGAACTCTCACCCCTACTCATTTATTTAATTAGTATTGTAGCAAAGTCAATTCTTCCAAGAAATTTGGGTTAGTAATTTTTAAAAATGGGAGAGATAAATGATCATATATGATGAAATGGAAGTTGCTTTTAGAGTACATAAAATAAGAATATGAATATGTCAGTTGAGGTTTAAAAGTATATTTTATAAAGTGATAATTAAATTAATATTGTTATATAGAGGGAGAGTTGATCAGACAATAAAATCTTCACGTTTAGAAGATGAATATAGCATATTGAACATAGTGAGAGTGACCTCCACGGTGAAAAGGTAACTGAACTGAGATTGAAATAATTCGTACATTTGAAGAAGAGGAACGTGGTATTTTGTAAGAAGCAAGTTGTAACATGAGTTATACGAGAGGTAGAGGTAGGAGTTACTTAGCAGTTCTGTAGTCTTTTATTCTTTTATGTGTATTACTACATGGTATTTTATTGTCATATTAATCTTGCTTTAGAAACATTTCTTTTTAATTGAAATCTATTGAAAATAATATCTCTATTTTATAAAGATACAAATAAAATTACTGTACATCCTACCTTCTCTATATTTAATTTATAATATATTATACTAGATATTTTTATTATTTTCGTTACTTCTTACAAATAAAGTCAATCTTTATTACTTGCTACTTATCATGTATTTAACTTATGTGTCAATTCATTTTACGTATAATTTTTGTTTTACTTAATTAGAGATATCGTATACATCTTATCAAAAAAGAATTTCATATTTCAAAATAGAAATAAAATCTGCAATTTTATATATGCTTACTCTCCTCAAATTTCACTTATATGATTATGCAAATATGTTATTATTGTTATTGATGTTGAAGTTAGAAAAAGGTTTTGTGGGAAAAATTATTGATTAGGAAATAAATTAATGATTTTTTTTACTATAATCTTGTGGTTGATATGTATATATAGGTTAAAAGGGGATGTTAGAGTCAAAGACGCACGCCCAATGTGTAGGGCCAAAACAATAGTGGATGAATAGTATTTGGAAAGCAGCTTTGTTCTTGTGACTCATACTTTCCCCTTATTTCAAACTAATTTTTTAATGTATTTGTTTTCATTTGTGGAAAAATTACCCTACTCATTTTTTCCAACTCACAATCCATATCAACTCTAGTGCCTTTTTTTTTAATTACGTTTCCGTTTTATAATATGTTACATTAGGTCTTAGGCCTAACTCATACCTCAAAAATTAGTTCGAAGGGAGGAGGATTGCTCAAGCCTTATAAGGAGTTCACTCATCTCATTAATCGCCGATATGAGACTTTTATCAACATAATAAATAGTGTTTTTAATTTAAAGTTGTTTTTTAAAAAAGTTTTTCATTTATAACTTATATTATCGTTGATGCGAGGTGCATATTCAAACTTTTTTTTATTGCTTAGAAATATATTTAGATATGTTTTGATTTTTGAAATTTATCTAAATACTTTAAATAATTGTATTCGCTACAATCTGTCCAAAATGGGGGGAGCATATTTGAATATTTTTAAACGTTAAAGAATATTTGAGATAGAAGATAATAATAAGAGCGTCTTTGAGTTAATTTTGTTCTTATCTATTTTTTCATATTATTATTCATTGCGAAAGGGAATCAATTGTTAACTCATGTGTCCATTACTTAATTATATGTATATTTGGATTAAAATTATCTCCTAATTATATATTCCTTGTCACAATCCATATCTAAAAATTGGTTGTTATTTTTATTTTGTTATTTATAGATCTTATTTAGATTTGTATTAAAAGTAAGCAAAGCCAAAATTAGGGGACAAATCATTTTATAGTTTCCTTTATAAAAGGAGGGGAAGTTAGGCATGTGTGTTTCTCTATGGTTTTTATTTTGTGAAGACTTTGAAGAACAAATGCTTCATAAAGTTGAGTGCTAAAATAATTATGTTGTAGAAAAGGGTATTTACATTGATACATAAAATGTGACTATTCAATAAAGCTTGATGATAAGCCATTTTCCAAAGACCCTTTGTGTTAGAGTAATGGTCACTGTTTCAACACATTAACAACTTTGTTAAATCAACATGTTTCTAATGTTAAATATATATAAAAGTCAAAATTGGAGGCTTACAAATTGGACAATTTTGAAGGTCTAAACATTATTCTTATAATGCGAGTAAATCAAGAGTGTTAAATGGATGTATTAAATTAAATTGAGCATAAATAGTAATAATCCGTTAAAAAATGAATGATAAGATAAATTAATTTATATGGTACGCCATAAATGCTAGTTTGGTTGTGATTTTAAGTCATGTTTTGATATTGATTTTTTTTTTTACATATATAAAACTTTTATCATAAACATTAGAATTTCATAATTTATGAGAATTATTAAAACTTTTCTAATTTCCACATTTTTACAATCTGAACATATCATGGTTCATAAACAAGATAATGTCTCAAGGAATCGTATTAATAAATCACACATCTCCGCATTTTTATTTATAAATAAACTTTTATAGTTATATGTTATAATAAATTAACAATAGTAGTAAATAGTTATTTTGTAATAAGCCTCTCATGTGGTTACATATAATTCCTTCACATTGAGCATAAGTCTTCTTTTTTTCGTAAAATTTAGAATTATTAGTTTTAAAATATAAACATATGCGTCAACTTTAAATTTACTGTTAAAAAAAAAAGAAACAGAAAAAACTGAAATTTAAATTTAAAACTGAAGTTTTTGTTCAAATTTCATAAATAAACACTAATTTCAAGGATCATACCTTATTTTTGTATATCATTCTATTTTTATCAAATGTCTCCAAAGAGACAAATTAAAACTTCAAATTCTAGCTTTAGGTCAAATGTGACATGACCAATCACCTACTTAATTTAACTCTAACATGTGATGTGAAAATTCAAATTTGAATAACAACCGCAATTATATTCGGTCCATATCAATTAGTTATATTTATTTTGGTAGGACAAAATTCATATTAATTAATTATTACTCCAACTTAATTAGCATATTTTATAATTCTTTTTGTAGGACAAGTTCCAATTTTAGGTGTCTCATATGGTTTGAACTAAAAGAAAGTTGAGTTTAACAAAAAAGAACGATATTAAAAAAAGGTAAAGTGAACACAAAGTTACTTATTCTCCTTAGACATTAATTAGATAATTTAAAGTATTAACAAGGGAATTAAGAAAAATAGTTATACTAATTAGAACAGATTAAATAAAAAGATTAATCAGGGAAAGGAGTAGTTAAAGTAACGGTGAATTCCACCATTTATTATTTGTCCATACGAATAAAGTTAATTATTATTTGTTTGATCATCTACACAGAAATCTAACTAATTCAAATTTGTATCATATAAAACCTCACTCGGATGGAAGCACTTCATATTAAAAAAAAATTCATACACAAACTTTCAACCCGAAATATCTAATTAATAAAAAATCAGCTTCATCCGCTACATTATATTCATAATGCATAAAGTTAATTTGATGATTAGGTCCTAAAACATTATTGTTTTTTCTTTTATCTCTGGCGTTTCACTTTAAGCAAGTAGTGCACGTGCATGATGATGTTCGTCTGGCTATTAGGTATACAAATTAAACATATTCAAAGAATCGTAATTATTTTGAATGTTCATATATTATACAACCACTCAATAAACGTGTAATTATATATGTCTCCCCCAACGATATTATTAGCATTTACTAAAGTTTAATTAATCATTAACTATGATGGGGAAAATGTTAATTTACATGTGCTACGTAAATATCTATGGGCAACTTTCACATATAGAAAACAAAATATTCATATTTGTATGCTATGGCAAAGTTTGTATAATTGCGCTCTATAGCAAACATAAAACTGTATAATTCGCTATACATATACAATTATATAATTCGCTGGCCTAAATTGTATAATTCGCTGGCCTATTTTGCTGCAATTGTATAATGCACGATGGTATATTTCGCTGCCTATTTCGCTGCAATATTTTTATAAAATTTGCTTTGCATACAATTGAATCGAATTGAATTAAAATATATGTATATTGCATAATTATAAGTGTATAGCGCGAAGATATATGTTTTTCTCTCGCTTTATACAAAACAGAAACACAATATATACACTTATGTTGTATAAAGTTAGAGAAAATTATATTTCACTGCAATTGTATAATTAGCAATTGTTTAATTCGTTGGCCTTTTTCTCTGCTATATTTGTATAAAATTTTCATTTGTCTACAATTGAATTGAAGTAAAATGTTTGTAAATTGTATAATTAAGTGTATAACACGAAGATATATGTTTTTACATGTGTATATACAATTTTCTCTCGCTTTATGCAAAATAGAAATAGAATTTATACACTTCTGTGTATAAAGCGAGAGAGGCGAGGAGGGAGAGCGGCGAGCGAGATTTTTGGGAGAGAGACGTCTGACAAATTTTGGCTAACGTTTGCTATGGAGCACAATTAAATCAAATCCTAGCTACTCTATTTATTTTAGGTTATTGATTTGCTATTATATACAATTTTCTCAATATCTATTGTAATTAATGATGGTTAATTTATACTGTATGTATATTAGGTATAATAATTAAAAATAAAGTAAAAACCATTATAGTGTTTATTGAGACTAAATTCAACTGCACCTTCTCCATTATAGGGTCTACGCAGTTGATTTATGACTTTGTGAGTTGCGTCTGTTTGGCAGTGTTGGAAAAGACAAGTATGATGTGACCTGCATATCTAAGCCCATTAAATTTTTAGAAGTAGCCCACATCCTTACCAGCCCAACAATCAGCAAATATAGGCCCAATTTATAACTATCTAAACTTTTTACACAGACCCACCTACCTTTTCTTTTTCCGGCCCAATAAAAGACCCCTTTTATTTGGGAAAGGGAAAATACCGTCCAATCGATCAAAATAATTATATTTGTTGATAAAAAATTACTGATATTTTTAAAAACCTTTAAAATATATTATTTTTGTCTAATGTATTTAATGTATCCGAGCCAGTATTTAATATATCCGAGCTACATATTATGTATTCGATTTGTTTTATAAATATATACGAGTTATATATTCTGTATTTGATTTATGTTATAATGTGTCCGAGATACTCTTTAGTTATATCTGGAAGGTAAAAACTTTAAGAGATTACTGTAATTAAAGAAAAAAGAGATAAATGTAATTTACTCTTTATATTAAGATGATTATATAAATTTTATCAAAAATTAAATATGTATATTTTATGTATATATACAATAACATACATTTGTTGGGTCTTATTTTGGTGGAAGACTATGCAATGTAGTTTTTCCTTTTACTTCCCCCATTTGTTTGTCATATTTAAGCGAAAGAAATATATTATTTTGATGGGTGATTAAAAGGTGAAATATATTTTTTTATTTCTTCATTATTTTTTTTCCAGCTATTATTTTGATGGGCGAATACGCAGTGTAGTGTATTTTTCCCCTTTTGTTTCCTAATGCTCTTTTTTTTTTCTTTTTACTATTATCTTGATGGACGACTATTTCGATTAAATTCATTAGATAAAGTCTGATGTTTTAGAAACTTGCAGTACAAAAGTTTGCTCTCATCCCAAGTTAAAATCATTGCAAATGGAGGACCCTCTTTGGATAAGATTGAAGCAATAATAAACTTAAAATATCACTGTCACTCTCTCACAAATAATTGTTTCTCTAGACATAACCACTATACTTGCTTTTCCATATTATCCACTTGATGAAATTTTTTAATGATCACTGATGGGTCCCTGCATGAAATTTTGGGCCTTAATTATGGGCCATATAAGCTTTTCTCAAGTCTACTTTTCTTGTCCCCAAAGTGGTCCATTTCTTTATATTTAGTTTTATGAGAACATACATTGAACACGGAGTTAGGGTACGTTTGGATTGATTTTAAAAAAAAAAAATTAAATTTAAAATTATTCTGAAATTTATTTTAAAAATAAGTAGTTGTGCAATTGGATAAAAGTGCAGCAGTTGAAAAAAAATTGTTGATGTGTTTGACATGTAAGTGCTGATAAACACTTTTTTTAGTCAAAATATCTGAAATACCCTTAAAGTTGTTAACATGATAAAAAGTTGATTGACTTAAAGTTTCTATGCTTTAAAATTAAAACAGAATTCATTTATATTTTACATTCATAAGTAATAACATTTCCTATCATTCACATATTTCTTTATCATCATATATTATTTATAAGAAAAATATAAATTTATTATTTAAGTTAATTTTGTATGTGCAACTTATTGTAGATAATAATAACAATAATAATAACAACAACAACAACAATAATAATAATAATAATAATAATTAAGGGCAAACAAGTAATATACTTAGTCAACATAAAAAGGCTTTTAAGTTTAAAAAACACTCCACACCTAGTTTTTAACTTTTGGCTTAAAATAAGTTGTTTTGAACATAAAATAAGTAACTTTGATGATTGTCAAACAATTTAATAAAACAAAAAATTAATTTTTAAGTCGGTTTGATCAGTTTAAAAGCCCATTCAACAGGCTCTTAGACTAAGATCAGACGCAGATTCACAATTAAAAATTTTATGTGCTATACAGTATTCTCAAATAGCTTTATAACGTTAGCTGCATTTTTACAAAAAAAAAATTAATATATATATATACGAAATTTGAGCAAAAGTAATTGAGCTGGAGAAATCATATGTAAAATAGACTCTTGTCCATAAAGGCTCCATAATTATTTGGTAAAATCATCCATTTGAAGCAAGTGATCATAGAGCAAAAAATATATAATGATGAAATTGATTGGCTAACCACCCATCCAACCAACTCCTACCCCCTTTCACCCTAAGATAAAATGGGGAGAAAGAATGTATTTATACTTCACAATTTCTTATATATAGGTAATTAATTAGTTGGAGGAAAAAAAAAAAGAAGAAATTTTGGTCAAAAGGTATGAAAATCTTCATGTTTTATTCAACTGCTCTAATTACCTAGTCAATTATTTTCACTCTTTGTATGAGCTAATATGTTTTAGACTTTAAAAGCTTTAAATAATAGTATTAAATATCTAACTGTTTAATATGGCCTTCTCCTAATTATATATTGTTTTTAATGAAACTGTCATCAATTTATCCGATTCTAGAGTTTCCTTTTGCAATTTATTTCTTTTAAAATCTCTAATTATGAGTTAGATTAGAATCAAGCCAGGTTATTACAGTTTTTTTTGGAATGAATTGATGTGAACCACACTTTATTTTTACTTTTGAATAAATAAATATCACTCACAAATTAGAACAGTCATTCATCATTAATAATCATTTCATCTAAAAATAATTAAGGTTAATTTGAGCTAAAAATGTACTATTCCAAAAGAAAAAGGAAATAGAAAAGCATGGTGTGTGGGGTCAATTTGGTCAGAAATTTCAGTGAAGAAGCCATTTGAGGATTTATGATTGGTTCTTCTGAATAGGCCATTGAGTTTGAGAATATACACTGCCCATCAAGTTACTTTAAATATATTGGGCCTACCTAAGTTTGGTATCGAAAATTTTGAGATAAATATATAAATAAAAACATTTTTAAAAATATTACCTTATAATATATAAATTTAAATTCAATCGAACTTTAATAAGCCAATCAAGTTCACGTGATCCAAACCATGCATTGAAAACTCTATGAAGATTAAAGTAATGTAGTAGTTTTTTTTCTTCTAATATTATGGTCTGCAATATTATTCAAAAGAAAAGGTTAGTGGATAAACTTGCAACTTTTTTCTTTTAACATAAGATTTTTCTCTATTAGCTTTTTTATTGGGACTACCTCCCATGTGACAAAATCATCAGATGTTTATTCTTGCACTAATTTTTTCACTTAAAGATCTTTATATTATTTTTTTATTTCAATTTGGAATATAATTAAGTTTGAAAGAATAAATCATATATAAATTCTTCCCAAAAGTTGATTGTTCACCAGGTTCATAATTCTCCACTGAAAACTACTCAATAGTGTTTGTTCCATAACATTAGAGGTATATCTGTGACTATTTGTTATTTGTTCTATAGTTAGACATCTCACTTTGTCAATTTAATCAATATATATTATTCATAAACATGTCTAAGTTGTATCAAGAGATAAAATATATTTCCTTCAAAAGTTAACATTTACATGTTTTTCTAACACGATATAAATCTAAATTTAATCAGATTTTAATAAAGATATCTCTTTGTTACTATCGTATATACAGTGTATTTCACTTTTTTCGAAGTGAAATATATGTGTTATTTTCTATTATCTATTTAAAGTCTATAAATGTCATGCTATAGTTTCTCATATGCACTGACAAAATTTGTCTCTAGGTAACCAACCAATGTGACATTTTACTCGAGGACCATACGATATGTTCCTTATCCTTTTATTAATTCTTCAATTTATCTAAAGAATAAAAGTATTCATTATATAATTCTCATCGATCGAATGTATAATTTTTTTTCCTACAAAATATTAAAATTTTCTCTCTTTTGAGGTAAACATATAGTCTTAATATTTATTTGATATTATTTCAGATAATATTATTTTATTATATATATTATAATAAAATTATGTCTTCGTCACTGAATCCCGCTAAGGCCAGGCAACAGAATGGGATGTATCGATATCGATTTTGCTATTGTCGTGGTTCGTTTCAGTTCGATTGTCTACGGGATGAAAAGGAATATTCTAAATCGGGACATAGAACGGCACATTATCGAGGTTTGATACCGGTGTACCGTACTGATTTATTTCAATTTCGATCAAGTTCTAATTAACTAATATTTTATCTTAAATAATAAATACTATCCAAATAACTCAACTGCTCCTTATAAGTATTACATTCGATACTTGGTTGAAACATAACCCTTCCTAAAAGGTGGTTGTGTAAACTATGCACTCTACTGATAGTTGTAAATTGAGTTTGTAATTTGTAATCCAAAGTTAATTAAATCAAATTAATATTTTTTAATTTTTTGTAATTATTTTATCCGTATTTTTAAGATACCGCGCGTCACCATAAAAATGATTATTTTTGTTATCCATTTGGTCCGTGATGCTATTGAACTATTCTCCGAATCTGGTCTTCTTTCAAAAAATTTAATTAAAATTCAATAGACAAAAACCATCTGCCAGATTTGTTTTTATATTTATTTTACACTTCATAGAAAACTTCCAATAACATTTTTGAACGTTGTCGGTGAGGTGATTAGTTAAGGATTTAAAGGGTCACTTTATAAATGACTAATTGATTAAGCAAATTCTCATTGTCATTAATCTGATAATGACTTTACGCAATTTTTAAAGTACATATAGAACAAACTAATCACTTTCAGCAATATAATTAAGAACCTGATTAATTTCCGCCAAAAGAATGTGACACGAGTATATGCATAACGCCAGATGCCAATGATGTATTAGTATTTGCCTACCTTGATTAAATAATATTTTAATCATATAATTAAGAAACTAAATGAATAATGTTGAGTGTAATATTTTGGTTATCCTTATCACAAATGCATTTTTAAGTAACAATTGTTGTACCTTTTTGCTTGTACGTATTTAACGTTTCTTGTATTAATTCATTATCAGTTCATAGTGATTTAAAATAAAAGGTTGAATTTTCGATGGACATTGTATAGGTATAAATTCATGTGTAATTAAGTATTAGTTGAACAATTTTGTTATTATAAAATAAAAAAATAACTTCACTAGATAAATTCATTGAATTGAAGAATAGATTAACTCGATATTATTGTATCATCGTAATCATAATGTATTAACAATTATATGTTGCACTTGCCCCTCTTACTTGTATTTACTAATATTTTATATTTTTAAATATTGATTAATAACAATTTAAAAACGTACGTATAATAATTAATAACAAAGACAATATCACATGATCATGCTAATAAATTAATTAGTTAAGAGTATAAATTAAATATTAGTAACAAAAGTTAGTTGATATGTTGTGTGTGTATTGCTTTTAATTCGTGTGTTATTCCAACTCATAAGGGCAATCAAAAAAGATATTTATTCATATCTTAATGTTCAAAATAATTTCATTAATCATTTCATATATTGTACAATATGATCAAATAAAGCAAAGATATTCCGGTATATATTCTAGAGCGTATATATTTTTATTTTTTAAAATATTAATATGACTAGGCAAATAAGTTTAATTTAAATGAATCAATGTATGAGAGATATTTTGAATGCTAATACAAAGTGAAAAAATAAACTATATATGTTGGATCCCACTTTTTGTGTGGTGCTATATACTGCAATCAATATGCACTTAGAAAAATGGACGTAATTGATAAGAGAATCATATCGTGAGCAATAATTTTTAATACAATACTCCTGCAAGATTTGATTTAGACAAAAGTAAAAATTGAGTTGCAATGAATAATTTTAGAATTTGATTATTCTTAATTAAAGATATCGAGTATGCTTGAACCTAGGAATGATTTCTATAATTAATATTTTTTAAAAAATAAAATAAAATGAGAGACTTCAATGAGTATGAGAAAGTCAGGTAAGACAGCTTTCATATAATGACGTTTTGTTTCTCAATGTTAAAAATAGCCCTTTACTTTTCCTTTTTTCCTCAAAAGATTTTTTTTTTTTTTTAGATAAAAATATTTTCTGTTTGAGAAGTAAATGTTGGAATTAGTTTAGAATTTTGTATATTTAAATTCGAGATTTTTTTTTAATATAAAATTATATTTTTTAGAGGGGGCCTAAATTATGAAAAATTGCATCATTGAATTGAATAAGATCTTATTAGATAAAAACTTGATTTATCGTATAAATCAAATTTTGATATCTAATATTTATTTTTAATTACAGAATTTTAAAAATACCAAATAAAATACCAGAAGGTCATATTTAGAAATCTTGTGTCAGGCTTTTTATTTGTGGTAGCCAT
Source organism: Solanum lycopersicum (assembly GCF_036512215.1). Classification (NCBI taxonomy): domain Eukaryota; kingdom Viridiplantae; phylum Streptophyta; class Magnoliopsida; order Solanales; family Solanaceae; genus Solanum; species Solanum lycopersicum. The sequence goes on along the minus strand of NC_090800.1, from coordinate 89,304,616 downwards.
GGTCATTTCAGATGTCTTCTTACCATGTTGGATAATAATAATATTATATAAGTTGTATTACATCATAATTCGTTAGTTTAATATTTATTTTTAATTTTTAATTATTAAAATTAAGCTTTAAAAATATCGAAATCAAATATTTAAACACCTGCCCGTAATCTTGCCAAGAAAAAAAAAATTGATAAACAAGAAGTGTGAAGGAAGCCAATTTATATTTCCTCTATCTAATAATATCTATTGTCCATTATTGACTAGTATACATAGGAGGATAATTCGATTTTATCTAAGTAATGAATATATTTTTTTCATCTAATAATAGTTATCGATTATACTATTTTATTTCATTCAATAATATTTTTTCACTTTATGAAATAAATGAATAAATTTATATTTAGTTCAAATTTATCCTTATCATTAATTGTAATTATTTCTCCATTATATTTTTCAAGTCATTGAATTTAATATTTATTACTCCGGCTGTCTAATCCTAATTAATTGTCTATTTTTAAATTGACACACATCTTAAGAAAATAATTATTAACATAGTGAGTTACTATTTCACCTTTATTAATTATGAAGTGGATTAATTAAACATTTAAATTTTTCAAGTTTCTTTTTCTTTTCAAAATAATTAATCTAGATTATAATAAGTAAAAAAATGCCTTTCATTATTTATCGAAATGAACAAGTAATTAGGGACATTAAAAAAATAGACACGTAATTAGGAACCGAGAGAGTATATTCAAAAAGTAAAATAGTAAAATTACTCTTCTATTTTAATTTTTTAAAATGTATGCAGAGTCAATAATAAATAAATATTATTAGACTGATGAATAACAAATACTATGAATCTTAAAAGATGTACAAACAACTATAATTAATTATAATACTAAATTAAAATTAAGTAAAAAATTATCTATTAATTTTATGAAATAAAATAAATATTATTAAATATCTAAAATATTATGATAGACAATTATTATTAAACGGAGAACAGAATAGCAAGTGTTATCCATTTCTAGCTCACGTGTTTCGATTAATATATACGGTTGGCATCCTTTTCGCGCGCATTCGCCGAAATAAAAAAAGAAGGGACCCTATTCTAAATTTAGTAGAATGGGGTTTTTGAACTTTTGATTGAAGTTTCTATTTTTTCGTTAATTTAATATGACACATTTCTTAATTATAAAAATTACGTAATAATCAAACTGAAAAGTATTTATTTATTTACATATCTAATCGTTTTCAACAATTTCAAAACAATCAAAATATGGTGATTACTCATTGAAAATTTTAAATTCAAATATTGAGAATTGAATTTGATGAAAAACATTTGCTTCAAATGAATTATATATAGTAAAAAACATATATTTGTAACTTCATTCAATCAACTTAATTTGTGCTAATCTATTTAATCGCGTTTTTCAGCATAATTGTAAATTTACAAGATTTTAATTTATGACTAACATTTACTCCTTGTAATATAAAAAAATATTTTGAAAATAATGAAAAAGAATGGGGCCAAATGTGAGCCAACTACCGAGAAGAATCACGGGGCTGTTTTCCTAATACTACCACTCGAACCGCCTACGTGGATGTCCCACTTGACTACTTTGGTCTATCCGTTTAAAAAATAATAATCTAGTTTGATTTAAAATAAATTAAATAAATTATTTTTTTAATGTTTTAATTATAAATTAAAGTTATATCAAATATATTAAAATATTTTTTAACTTTATGATCTTAAACATATCACGTGAAAAAGTTAAAATTAAAATATTATAAAATAAAATTATTATTTTTAATACAGATTAAAAATGATTAAAAATGAAATAAGGTCAAAAGTAATTTTTGTCTCCACCACTCTTTTAATAAATTTCAAATACACCTAAAATATCATAGAAAAAATGCGTGATTTTTACTAACGTTTAGTGATGTCAACAACTTAATGTTATTCGATTCAATATTTCTTTTCTTTATTTATCACGTTGTATTGAATATATGGATGTTATCTTTCTATTATATTTTGAAATATCTGATAATAGTTCTCTCTCTATTATATTTCGAAATATTTGATAATACTTCTACATTTTATTAATCATAGACATTTTACACATTATTTCTAATTTACCTTCAGCATTAATAATAGTCATTTATCTATTATATTTTCAAGACATTATATTTATTATGTATATAATGTTGAAGAAGAAGGAAACTAATAGATGTGAGATTTCTACATATAAAGATAGTATAAGTTAGTTTTTGTTTTTGACACTTCAATTAATCCACAATATATGCAAGGTCAATAATGAACAAAAAAAGATACGTTTTATTCACGCATATACATCGGTGTGTTAATTGAATTGTAAAAAATACACTTAAACTATGTTTATCATTGAGTTGTCAGTCGATTTTATTTAGAATTAACAAGTTATTACTTAATTTTTAAGTATAAATATAGAATCTATGAAAATATTACTGAATTAATTCGAACTAACAAACCACACCTAACTCTGTCCTGTAGTAAACTCTTTACGTTGTTTTGCTTTCAACTCGGATTTTTTTTCTTATCCTTTGTAAGAAAAGGTCGACATCGTCTATCCTATACAAAGGGAAACATTTTAAGTAGACTTCGAATGACGTAAAGAATAAGAAGAAGATAATCAAGTAAGAAGGTAAATATTGTTGGGCGTATTATTGCCTTTTGTTGTTATTATGTATATGTCCATTACCTTTTTATATTATTGTCTTAGCAATTGTCATTATTATTAGTATTAGCATATATATACAAAATTAAATATTAAGATGCTCACCCCAATAACAAATCAAACATAAGAGACTAATTCCATAAAAAAATATCTAAGCTTAATTAAGTATTATTTATTTAATTCTCTTTTGCTTGTCATTTTTTTTTTTTGGCGTCAAACACCATGAACTTGGAACAATATTAAGAATGCATTTTTTCATTATATTAAGTACTTAAAAGCCGCTGAAAATATAATTTTTAAGTTACTATGAAAAAGATTACAACTTATATTACTTTTTTCATTTGATTATTGAATATCTAATTTAAAATATTAAATCATTTGTTAGTTTCAAAAATGAATAATCTGATAAAAATAAAATATAACAATTTAAAAATAACCTAAAGGAAGTGATATTTTCCCCATTCGATTGGAGTTGGACCACTTTTTTTTCTCGCAAAATCCATCTAGCCTTTCAATCTTGTATGGCGATGAAGATTTTGACATAGATCCCTATCGTATTTTTTAACCATAAATTATTTGAGAGATTGAGGTTAATTAGTATCAATAATTTCCCATGGGATTGGAGTTGGACCACTTTTTAATCTAAGGAAATTATATAAATTATACAACCTATAACACTAACAACCCCATGATTTACCCAACAACCCTAATGAAATAAACAATCTATACATAGAAAAAACATTAAAGAGACTTTGAATCATAAACCAGAAAAAGATAACATCCATTGACAAAATAGTCTTCCCCGTATTCTTTGTTTTTATCTCAATCTTCATTGAATTATCTTAAAACTCACTACTGTAACACACTAATTTCTAGCTGGAAACTTTAAATTTGACAAATTTCACCTAACCAATCCCCCCCTCCCCCATTTCTTATCTACTATTCAACTGTAGAATCAAATAATTACTTAGTAAAATTACATTGAATTTGAAATTTTTTAATAAATCATAAGATAAAAAAAAAAAATCGATGAGATCCATAAGCTTGATCGAATTTTGTGAAATTTAATCGGATTCGTAATGCACATGAATCATTTTTTAATTAAAAAACCCTGCAAATCTCTAAGACCAATTTTTTGTGAAAACCCTTAAATCCAACGCTATCTGTCTTTCACATTCTCCAAGGAGCTTCCAAACAAAAAGTACCTATAGAAATTCGAAAAATAAAATCTTTTACTGACCCCATCTTACCATTTTTACAACAAAATTATTGGACAGCAAAGAAAGAGTTTCTCTCTCTCAAGGTTTAAATAAGTCATGGAAACTGGACCCCATTAATATTATAGAATACTTTCGTCCTAATTTAAGTGTCTAAGTTGTATCAAAAAAGACTACGTACGTCTTTAATTTATGATTCAAAAATCGATTTAAAATAATTAAAAATTAAAATGGATGGGGAGTACATTTTTTGATTTTTTACGTTTATCCATCACGGGTTGCTACAAAACAACATGCCTTTGCTACCATTTCTTCTCCTATAAAAAAACCCAAGATCTGCCTCTCACTACTCATATCACACATCTTTAAATTTCTTCTTCTTTACATGAAGAAGAACAGGGCAATGGATGAAATCAAGAAACATCAACACTCTGTTTTGCTCTGTTTCTTCTTCATTTTGTCTCATTTTTTCTTACAATTCAAACCAGTTTCAGCTCAAACATCTGCTGTTTTTGCTTGTGACACAGCAAACAATCCTAGCCTGAAAAGCTTCCCATTTTGTGATGTGTCATTGGGTGTGTCAGATAGGGTAAATGATCTTGTAAAAAGATTAACATTACAAGAAAAAATCAGTATGTTGGTAAACACTGCTGGTAGTGTTAGTAGACTTGGAATCCCAAAATATGAGTGGTGGTCTGAAGCATTACATGGGATTTCATATACTGGTCCAGGAGTTAAATTCAATAATATAGTCCCTCATGCCACTAGCTTCCCTCAGCCTATTCTCACCTCTGCTTCTTTCAATGAAACTCTCTTTCAAACCATTGGAAAGGTAATACCTTTTTCTTCTTTATATGTATAAATTACTCAAGATTTGTTTCTTTGGCCATTGCTTGTGGACTAGTGACGGAGGCAGAAATTTTATTGAAAAAGATTACACATTGAACTAAAATTTTTATCTAGCTAAACAGTATAATTTTTTTCCGGATACTATGGTTATTGATGAGAAGTTAAAGGTCAAGTTGTAGACGTACGTCGCCATCATGGCATTATCTAAGGACCACTCAGTTTATTTGTTTTATAACATTGAATGGTTTTTGTACTTTTTTTGAACAAGACAATGAGATATGTACAATTTTATGATTAATATGTTGTTGTAGATGCTAAAATTGATTGCTAACCGTGTGAATTGATTAGGGTTAATGCTAGATCCTTTACTAATGGGAAGTGGGAAGAAGACAATTTTTTTTTTAATACATAATGGTTTCTTAAATCAGCAAAAGCTAGTTTCTTTAATTAAAGTTTATATCACGAAATAGGATATATGAAAATATTTTTTGTTGGAAAATTTAATTTTAGAAGGTATTCCAGCTTGCAAAATATTTGGTTAAGATGTTTACATCTTTTGAGAAATGACAATAATTGACATAAGCATGCACCAACTAGCCATTTATTAATAATAATAATAATATCATGTTAAATTGCCCACCCAACCATATGTTATAATAGGGTACTGTCTTTTTTGAAAAGGAAAAATGATTGATCCTTGTTAGATCTATCATGTGATTAATGTTGAAGAAAGCAGTTGAGAGTTGTATCAAACAACAATGCATTTAAGTTTATGTATTGGAATTTAACTTGTGATACTATTAGTTACCATTTTTACTAAATTACTAAATTATGCTCAATTAGTACATAGAACTTGAACTCGTAAAATGTTGATGGTTGCAGGTGGTGTCCACGGAGGGTAGAGCAATGTACAATGTTGGTCAAGCAGGATTGACATACTGGTCACCGAATGTGAATATTTACCGCGATCCCAGATGGGGAAGAGGCCAAGAAACAGCTGGAGAAGATCCAACGCTCTCTAGCAGGTATGGTGTAGCATATGTTAAAGGTCTGCAGCAGCGCGATGATGGTAAAAAAGATATGCTTAAGGTTGCTTCTTGCTGTAAGCATTATACAGCTTATGATGTTGATGATTGGAAGGGAATCCAACGTTACAATTTCAATGCTAAGGTACTAGTTGATTGTATGCCCTTTTATTGAACATCTACAGTATCATTTTTAGTATGTTAAGCATTTCGTGTTTTTTTGTTTGTTGTGGTGAGTAGGTAACTCAACAAGATTTAGATGACACGTTTAACCCCCCATTCAAGAGTTGTGTTCTTGATGGAAATGTAGCCAGTGTGATGTGTTCATACAACCAAGTGAATGGCAAACCTACTTGTGGTGATTATGACCTTCTTGCAGGAGTCATCAGAGGACAATGGAAATTGAATGGGTATATTTAGTGCTTCTCATATTTTGTTTTTTTTGGAAAGAATTCATGAATTTAGAACAAGTATGGTTTATACAGATACATTGTTACGGATTGTGATTCGTTGAATGAGATGTACTGGGCTCAACACTACACCAAGACCCCAGAGGAGACTGCAGCTTTGTCTCTAAATGCAGGTTAACCATTTAAAGCCCTTTTTAGTTGGACTAATCAACCATAACATTAGCTCTATGCGAAGACAACGTAATATTTTCTCATACTTCTTTACCATTGCTAATCAAGAATTTGCTAAATGTGATAGGGTTGGACTTGAATTGTGGTTCTTGGCTTGGTAAATACACTCAGGGTGCTGTAAACCAAGGACTTGTAAATGAATCAGTTATTGATAGAGCAGTCACAAACAATTTTGCTACACTAATGAGACTTGGATTCTTTGATGGTAATCCAAAAAACCAACTTTATGGAAATCTTGGTCCCAAGGATATTTGTACTGAAGATCACCAAGAGCTAGCTCGTGAAGCTGCAAGACAAGGAATCGTCTTGCTTAAAAACACGGCAGGTTCATTGCCTCTATCCCCCAAATCCATCAAGTCATTAGCAGTCATTGGCCCTAATGCCAATCTTGCCTATACCATGGTTGGAAGTTATGAAGGTAAATTGGATACTATGTTCTATTCACTGACGGTATAAAGATTTTTTAACACATGCAGTGTTTATATAACTTCAAAACACCAGTTACTAAGAGTCTTTTCTCGCATTTTCTTGAATATTTACAGGTAGTCCATGCAAGTATACAACTCCTTTGGATGGCCTAGGTGCATCAGTTTCAACAGTTTATCAACAAGGCTGTGATATAGCTTGTGCCACTGCACAAGTTGATAATGCCAAGAAAGTAGCAGCTGCAGCTGATGCCGTAGTGTTGGTAATGGGATCAGATCAAACTATTGAAAGAGAGAGCAAAGACAGATTTAATATAACTCTCCCTGGACAACAATCACTTCTAGTAACAGAGGTTGCTAGTGTTTCCAAGGGACCTGTAATCCTTGTTATCATGTCTGGAGGTGGCATGGATGTAAAATTTGCTGTCGATAATCCTAAAGTCACTAGCATTCTTTGGGTTGGCTTCCCTGGTGAAGCTGGTGGTGCTGCGTTGGCTGATGTTGTTTTTGGATATCACAATCCAGGTGAGTTTCGTCTTTCCATTCGTTCATACATCGACTGACCCATCAAATGAACATGTGACTAATAAGGTTATTGTTGGAATCTTGCAGGTGGAAGGCTTCCAATGACATGGTATCCACAGTCATATGTAGACAAAGTTGACATGACTAACATGAACATGAGGGCAGATCCAAAAACAGGATTCCCTGGAAGAAGTTACAGGTTCTACAAAGGTCCAACTGTTTTCAACTTTGGTGATGGTTTAAGCTACACCCAATACAAACACCACCTAGTAAAAGCACCAAAATTTGTGTCCATTCCCCTTGAGGAAGGACATGCTTGTCGATCGACAAAGTGCAAGTCTATTGATGCTGTTAATGAGCAAGGCTGCAACAACTTGGGATTAGATATCCACTTGAAAGTTCAAAATGTTGGGAAAATGAGAGGAAGCCACACTGTTTTGTTGTTCACTTCACCACCCTCAGTTCACAATGCACCTCAAAAGCACTTGTTGGATTTCCAAAAGATACATTTGACACCACAAAGTGAAGGAGTTGTTAAGTTCAACTTAGATGTTTGCAAGCATTTGAGTGTAGTTGATGAAGTTGGAAACAGGAAAGTTGCTTTAGGTTTACATGTGTTACATATAGGAGATTTGAAACATTCCTTGACTCTGAGGATTTAAAGAAATCCTCATGGTCCTTAATTATTTTTAACTTCTTCTTTTCTCAAAAGGGAAAAGGGAAATTCTCAAATTATCAATATGTTGAGGCAATTGTAACAAAGTATCTCATTTTGTCAAGGTGTCCAACACATCTAGAACAAACAAAATATTTAAGTTGTATGAAGCTTCTTATTTTGTTAGTATTCCTTCTCTATGCTATTTTATTTTTCTTCACATCCCTATATTATTGAATAGAAATGATTTAAATGAAAGTTAACACTTTACTATCTTCAGATTAATTATTACACTAAATATATTATTGATAGGTATTGTAAAGTAGCTTTCAAAAGGTGTACCTACCTGTAACTTTTTATTGATATATTTATATAAAAGGCTGTTTGTAGACGAAATACAACCTCCATATATATATATATACATATGTGTGTAAGAAGTCCAGTAGTGCAAAGCGTCATCATAGTGTGGACTGTTAGGTTTTATTTGCCCTGATTTCTTACCATAAATAGGTTTTCCTTTTAGGAAAAGATTTTGAATTGACTATTCTTTTTTTGGTAGGAAAAGGTTTAGGACTCTATAAATAGAGGCATGTTCCTTCTAACTTAATTAGCATTCACAATGTAGTTTTAAGGGCTTTGAGAGTTTTGGTTAGAGGGAGAATTTGTGAACCTCTCATGTATTCTGAGTGAATTGGTTGAGGTTGTTTCCCTCTGTATTTTGTACTCTCATGTTTATAGTGGATTGCTCATCTCCTTTGTGGACATAGGTCGATTGACCGAACCACGTTAAATCTTTGTGTCTTTTGGTATATTTCTCGTTGTCTTCTTACTCGTGGTCTTTCGAGGTTTGCTTTGCTAGCTTCCGCGTTTACACCTGCTTATTTACAGTCCTAACAAGTGGTATCAGAGCATTGATTATTGTTGATTGTCGTTTTGAATGATGGAGACAAATATGAGCAAAATGATGTGTTTAAATGGTAGTAACTATCATATTTGGAAAGGCAAGATGAACGATCTTCTATTTGTCAAGAAGATGCATTTACCTGTGTTTGCTTCTAATAAGCCTCAGTCTTTGAATGATGAAGAATGAGAATTTGAGCATCTGCAGGTTTGTGGCTATATTAGACAATGGGTTGAAGATAATGTTAGAAATCATATTGTGAATGAGACACATGCCAAAAGTTTGTGGGACAAGCTCGAGACACTTTATGCTTCGAAGACTGGCAACAACAAGTTGTTCCTATTGAAACAATTAATGAATATCAGGTATAAAGAGGGCACTCCTATTTCTGATCATATTAATGATTTTCAGGGTGTTCTTGACCAGCTGTCCGGAATGGGTGTAAAGTTTGATGATGAGATACAGGGACTTTGGCTTCTTAATACTCTGCCAGACTCTTGGGAAACTCTTCGAGTTTCTTTGACTAATTCTGCTCCCAGTGGTGTTGTAACCATGGAATATACTAAGAGTGGTGTCTTGAATGAAGAAATGAGAAGAAGATCTCAAGCCTCATCTTCTTCAGCTTCACACTCCGATGTTTTGGTTACTGAAGATAGGGGGAGAAACAAGTCAGAGGTTAGAATGATAGAGGTAAAAGTAGAAGCAAGTCAAAGTCTAAATACAAGAATATTACATGTGACTATTGCCACAAGAATGGGCATATCATGAAATATTGTTACAAGCACAAGAGAGATATGAGACAACAAAAGAGAGAAGGCGATAATGAAAATCGTGTTGCTGTTGTTGCTAATGATGATCTTCTTGTTTCTTGTGATGCAAATGATATTAATCTTGTTCGTGATGAGTCTAGCTGGTTTGTGGATTCTGGTGCTACTTCTCATGTCACGCCAAAGAAGGAATTATTTTCTTCTTATACTCCAGGTAATTTTGGAACGTTGAAAATGAGCAATAATCATGAAGTTGAAGTTATTGGCATTGGGACAGTTTGTTTGGAAAGTAACAATGGTTCCAAACTAGTTCTTAATAATGTCAAGCATGCTCCAGATGTTCGCTTGAATTTGATTTCTGTGGGATATCTTGATGATGAGGGTTATGTTAATACACTTGGTGCTGGCCAGTGGAAGCTTACTAGAGGTTTGATGGTTGTGGCCCGTGGTGACAAGTTGTCTAACTTGTATGTATTTCAGGGCTCCATGTCCAGAGACTCAGTAAATTTGGTGGAGAATGATACTTCATCAGAGTTATGGCATAGAAGGCTGAGTCATATGAGCGAGAAGGGGATTGATAGTTTGGCTAAGAAAAATTTGCTTTCTGGAGTGAAACAAGCAAAGTTGAAGAAATGTGTTCATTGCTTAGCCGATAAACAGAAAAGAGTTTCTTTTCAGAGTCATCCGCCTTCAAGAAAGCTCGATTTGCTGGAGTTGGTACATTCTGATTTGTGTGGTCCTTTTAAGGTAAGATCTCATGGTGGTGCACTTTACTTTGTGACTTTTATTGATGATCATTCTCGCAAACTCTGGGTATTTCCTTTGAAGTCCAAGGATCAAGTACTTGATGTGTTCAAGGGTTTTCAGGCCTTGGTTGAAAGACAAACAGGGAAGACATTGAAATGCATCCGCTCAGATAATGGTGGTGAGTATATTGGTCCTTTTGATAGATATTGCAGAGAGCAGGGTATTAGGCATCAGAAAACTCCTCCAAAGACTCCTCAGTTAAATGGTTTAGCAGAGAGGATGAACAGAACTCTAGTTGAGAGGGTTAGATGTATGCTTTCAGATGCTAAGCTGTCAGATTCCTTTTGGGCAGAAGCATTTAATACTGCTGCTTATGTTATCAATTTATCTCCTGCTGTTGCTTTAGATGGTGATGTCCCTGACAGAGTTTGGACTGGTAAGAATGTTTCTTATGATCATCTTAGAGTCTTTGGGTGTAAAGCCTTTGTACATATTCCTAAGGATGAAAGGTCAAAGTTGGATGTTAAAACTAGGCAGTGTATCTTCATTGGTTATGGTCAAGATGAATTTGGCTATCGTTTCTATGATCCTGTTGAGAAGAAACTTGTTAGAAGCCGTGATGTTGTGTTCTTTGAAGACCAAACAATTGAAGATTTTGACAAAGCTGACAAGGCTGATTTTCAGACTAGTGAGAGCTTAGTTGATGTTGATCCAGTTCCTTTGACTATTGCACCGGAAGAAAATCTTCATAATGATGAAAATCAAGTTGATAATGAAGATGGTGATCATGTTCAGAATGACCGGCATGATGTTGTTGATGCTCCAGTGCAAGATGATGTGGTTGTCCAACAACCAATTATAGATGCTCCAGAGATTTCTCTCAGACGATCTAGTAGAGAGAGAATTCCTTCATCTCGTTATTCTCCCAATGAGTATGTACTCTTGACTGACGGGGGAGAACCTGAGAGTCTTGATGAGGCCATGGAAAGTGAAGAAAAAGAAAGGTGGTTTGATGCTATGGAAGATGAGATTAAATCCTTGCATGATAATCATACCTTTGATTTGGTTAAGTTACCTAAAGACAGAAAAGCTTTGAAAAATAGGTGGGTTTTTCGGGTGAAACATGAAGATGGTAATCCAGTTCCACGGTACAAAGCTAGATTAGTTGTCAAGGGATTTAATCAGAAAAAAGGAGTTGATTTTGATGAGATATTCTCTCCAGTTGTGAAGATGTCATCCATTCGTGTGGTTCTAGGCTTGGCTGCAAGTCTAGATTTAGAGGTTGAACAAATAGATGTTAAAACTGCTTTCCTTCATGGTGACTTAGATGAAGAAATTTATATGGAGCAACCGGAAGGTTTTGAAGTCAAGGGTAAAGAGAATTATGTTTGCAAATTGAAGAAGAGCTTGTATGGTTTGAAACAAGCTCCCAGGCAGTGGTACAAGAAGTTTGGTTCTTTTATGAGTCAGCAGGGCTTCAAGAAGACTTCTTCACACCATTGTGTTTTTGTGCAAAAGTTCTCTGATGGTGACTTTATTATTGTGTTGCTTTATGTTGATGACATGCTTGTTGTTGGTCATAATACTTGCAGGATTCAGAAGTTGAAGCAAGAGTTGAGTAAGTCTTTTGCTATGAAAGACTTAGGATGAGCAAAGCAGATTCTTGGCATGCAGATTGTCCATGATAGAAAGGCCAAGAAATTGATATTATCACAAGAGAAGTACATTCAGAAAGTACTTCGCAGATTCAGCATGGATAAAGCTAAGGTTGTCAGTACACCTTTAGCTATGCACTTCAAATTGAGCACGAAACAGTGTCCTTCTAGTGATGATGAGAAGGAAGATATGAAGAAAGTTCCTTATGCTTCAGCTGTTGGTAGTTTGATGTATGCGATGGTTTGTACAAGACCGGATATTGCTCACGCTGTTGGAGTTGTTAGCCGTTTTCTTTCTAATCCGGGAAGAGAACATTGGAATGCTGTGAAGTGGGTTATGAGATATCCCTGTGGCACTTCTAGTCTGAGTTTGTGTTTTGGTACAGGGTAGCCTATTCTTTGTGGTTATACTGATTCGGACATGGCTGGTGATGTTGATACTCGCAAGTCTACTTCAGGGTACTTGGTTACTTTTGCAGGGGGAGCTGTGTCTGGGCAATCTAGGTTGCAAAAATGTGTTGCTCTATCTACTACAGAAGCTGAGCTTATTGCTATCGTTGAAGCTTGTAAAGAATTGCTTTGGATGAAGAGATTCTTGGGGGAACTTGGTTGTGCTCAAGAGAGGTATGTGCTTTATTGTGACAGTCAAAGTGCTATACATCTTGGCAAGAATTCTACGTTCCATGATCGGTCTAAACACATTGATGTGAGATACCATTGGATTCGAGATGTGTTGGATTCTAAGTTGCTTGAGCTTGAAAAGATTCATACAAATGACAATGGTTCCGATATGATGACTAAAGCTTTGCCAAGAGGGAAGTTTGAAGATTTTTGCATGGTCGCCGGGATGGCGGTCTCCTCCACATACTCGTGAGGGGGAGAATTGTTGGGTTATGGGTCTTTTTTCCCTTCCTATGTGGATAAATAAAAGCCCAATTTGAACCAACCCATTTTTGCCCATAGGCCCATTCTTATGAGGCAAATATAAGCCTATTTAGGTCTTATTTTCAAATACACAGAGAGTTTTTTAGCAGCCAAAAAGAGAGAAAAAGAGCAGATTTTCGCAGTCAAAATTCAGCCCTAACAGCCAACTTCAAATTGCGATTCCCGCTTCGTTTCTTGTCCGATTGAGCTGATTTTTGGACAGCATATTATCTTCATCTCAATCTTTGATTAGGAACTGACAGAGTTGGATTTGGTGGTCTGCAGCTTCAGTTTTGCTGTCGTGAATAGTAGCTGCGAAATTGGTGATTTTGCTCCTTTAATTCTCTAGATTTGGTGCAATCTTATTTTGTTGTTGCTCGTTGTTTGGCACTTGTTTTGTGGCCAATTTTGGAGAACAATATTGTAACTCTTGGTGATTATAGTGGAGCTTTTGGTCCCGTGGTTTTTTTACTCTTCACATCGAAGGATTTTCCACGTAAATCTTGGTGTCTTGTGTGATTGGTTTATCATTGTCTTGTTATATTTGTTTGATTGAATTACTTGCTGCCTTACTTTCATATTGCTTGTGGTTGTTTGTCTTCTCTTGGTTCAAATCGAAAAGGGAAAGTATAGACTTGAGTATTCTTCTGCTGTTATCCTGTCAGGCATTCTTTGTTAGTGCCTTGTCTTTCCCAACAAAGTAGTATCAGAGCCAGATTCAATGATGGAGTCAGGTTCAGTGGTTCGATAATCGATGATTGAACCAGGTTAGAAAGATGTGTTCATCTTGGCGGGTGTAGTTCTAGCCGCAACCTTTTTGACAGTAATGAAAAAATTTTGTTGAAGAAATTGTTTGAGAGAGGTTCTATGTGTTGAGACATAGATATTGCAAAGGAGATTATGGAGAGGACAAGCAAGTTGTTGAAGATTAAGTAAAGAAGGTGGACAAATTTATTTTGTCAGAAATTCAGGCCAATGGGGAGATTTGTTGGGTTTTATTTGCCCTGATTTCTTACCATAAATAGGTTTTTCTTTAAGGAAAAGGTTTTGGATTGACTAATCCTTTTCTTGTAGGAAAAGGTTTAGAACTCTATAAATAGAGGAATTTTCCTTCTAACTTAATCAGCATCCACAATGTAGTTTTAAGGACTTTGAGAGTTTTGGTTAGGGGGAGAATTTATGGGTCACAAGCTTGATACGTTATCACTTGTGTGAACCTTCCATGTATTCTGAGTGATTTGGTTGAGGTTGTTTCTCTCTGTATTTTGTACTCTCAATATTTATAGTGGATTGCTCATCTCCTTTGTGGACGTAGGTCGATTGACTGAACCACGTTAAATCTTCGCGTCTTTTGGAATATTTCTCGTTGTCTTCTTACTCGTGGTCTTTTGAGGTTTGCTTTGTTAGCTTCCGCGTTTACACCTGCTTATTTTCGGTCCTAACAAGTGGTACTTTATGGGGAAAAAATCACAAGTGAGAAAATAAAAATACAAATGTTATGCAAGAAAATGTATCTGCAAAAATAGATAATAACTATTCGGACAAAAGAGCGGTAAAACTATAAAATATATATATGATGTTGTATCTCACTTATAGGAACACACTGAAATGTTGTAGTGTCCTCAAAGGACAGAACTCGTTAGTGAAGGTGCACATGCCTTAACAACTCGACTTCTACAAGCTACACTAACACGCTAATAAAGCATGGTGAAGCGCTCAACCTAGGCTATGGGTCGGAGCTACTTGGAGCTCAGGAGGGTCACCCAAACTCCCTTCGTAAAAAATTACATGAATTTCATTTTATGAGTATTACTGCCTTAATGAAATGAGTCTAATAGTAACCTGAAAGAGAGGATGATGAAAATTACATTAAATTTTATTTACAATGGTATCGAGGGATAATTGAGTCTTCAATCAAGTTAATGCATCACAATAACTAATATATATAGATTAGAAAATAGTATCAAACAAGATACTAATAATACGCAAAATTAACACATGCATTATTTTTTCCTACTGAATAACACAAACAATCCTAATAATACATAAAATTAATGCATACATTATTTTTCCTAAGAATCCTGGACAAAAAGTAACTTTTATACGAATAAAAGTAGCTGAGAAACAAATATAGCAGCTAAAAGAGAAATATAGATGAATTTGGAACGAAAAATTTCCTAAGAAAAAAAAAAAGACATTCAATATAATTTAATGTCCGTAAGAGTTTCGGTATAAACAAAACCCTCCCGATCAACTGTAACTGCATCAATATCATAATCTTGAGAAATCATTCGATGTTGGCCACCACATATTATCTTATATTCATATGATGTTTCCACTTGTTCTGGTGTCACCCAATTCTCTTTATCAAAGCAGAGTAATACTTCGCATACGTTGGTACAATTTTATAAAAACCAACCCTTGGAATAGTGAACAATTTCATCCAAGAATCTTTAAGACCGTACTTTTGCATTACCCATAAACTAAATTCTTCCTCTCAATACTGATAGTCCCACATGAACATCAACTTGAACTTCAACGTTATCAAACTTGAATGGAGTGAGCTCGGAGCTTACTATATCTGGCAATGATATCTCTCCGTAAATTTCATCTGAAATATTAAATGAAACCACACAGACCTCTGATAAGAAACCAAGCCAATGAAATGCTCCATCTACAAATGGCAAAAGTTCTCCACCACACAACAAACCACTATCTGTTCTGCCAGAGGTTTTACGATCAATTATTTTCCAGGAACCATTTTTCAGTGCGAAAATTTCATTGTCGTTATTCCCAGACATGTCAATCCTGAACACTTTATAATCTTCACTTTTAGAGTCAAAAGCCAATCCATAAGTAGTTCCCTTATCACCATCACCATAATCACTGATACTACTACTAGAGTAATCTTCTATCTGTTCATGATTTTTAGAGTCATAATTAGCCAATCCATCATCGTGGTCACTGATACTATTAGAGTAATTTCCCATATTTTCGTCAGCATTTTCATATTGATCTCCCATCTGAAATGAAAATTTAGAATGGGGAAGTCGTATTGATTGTCTAGTGGAAGGGTTCCATAGGACTAATATAGAAGGTTGTTCGTCATAACTGTCTGTCCAAATTCCGATGAGAAACAAGCCATCACAACTAGAATACATTTTTATACCATCTTTTATATTAGAATCTGAAGTGCAATCAAATATGGGAATATCCTCCTCCGTTAAGGTGAAGGAACCAGACCAGAATTGACAGTTAGGATCCCACCGGACAAAAAGCAGTTTTTGAGAACTGAGTCGACTGTTTGAATGATTGAGATGCGTCTTTTTAAAATAAGGTTGAGAAATTAACGTGTTCCAAAATTTTGACACGCAATTGAAACGAATAAGTGACTTCACAGGTAGCCTTTTCAAGATGTCTACAAGTATTTCCTCCATTACCATTACAAAATGGATGGCAGTATATCAAACAAACTCAGTTTAGTTTGGTAGGGTGTGATTCAGGGAAAAAACTAAATGAATGCCTGTTGTGTTGCAGGGAAAGAAGTAGTTATTTTACCGAAGAAATAGAATTTGATTCCTAATAGAATTGGAATTCTATTTTTGTTGGTTTTGTCATTGTAAAAGGATTCCGTTCTAATAGAGATTGCTCAAGTTTATCCTCAAATTTGAATAAAATTTCACGCAAATAGCTAAAAAAATTGCATCTCAAGCCCTTATGAAACTTGTCGCATATTCAATAACCCGGTTCCGATCCAGAACTCAACCCGCGTTTGATTTCGCTTAAGAGTCAAGCAAAAGACCTAAAATTTCTTTATTCAAAAATTGTTACGTCCTCCTGGCGGAGTAGCATCGATGACGATGAACGTAACTACTATGCCGGCGAAAGATCTTGCTTACACCAATTGCGCATATTGTTCTCCTACAGATCTCAGAAACTTTCTTGTTCCGGGATCCAAGTTCGCTGATGCTTTTGTTCTCACTCTTGCATATCCTTTCATTACTCTTCTTATTCCTAATTTGCAAATTTATTCCGTTTCTGTTTTTATTATTGTTGAGCTTTATCCAATGAATGCTGATGAGCGTATGGAATTTGTGCTTTCTATTATTATAATCATTTTTAATGATATTGCCTTAACTGTGAAACACTGCCCACGACGCCATTCATAATGGTCAACTTGGTCTTAATGTGATTCAAAGACGTTATGCCAAAGTTTCCACTGGAGACTCGATATCCGTTAGCAGGTTCTTCAGGACTGTTCAGATATTTTTGCTTACTATCCTCTGATTTTTCAATAAAATCAGTTAATCAGTCCTTTCACTGTTCAAATTGCAGATTTGTTCCAACTCAGGACTTCAACCTTGCTTTACTTACCCTTGACTTGGAGTTTGTGAAGAAAGGGACCAAAGAGGAGCAGGTAAAACTGTCCACTGTTTCTGCGTCTCGAGTTTTCTTTTATATCCAACAGTCACTAGTGTTCTATACAATGGCTCTATTTCCTTTGAAGTTCCAAGTGAGAAAATAAAAAATATAAATGTTATGCAAGAAAATGTATCTATATAAACAGAGGAGTAATAGTTATTTGGACAAAAGAGTGGTAAAACTATGATATCACTGTTTATATGGGGTTGTATCTCACTTGTGGGATCATATTGGATATGTTGTTGTGTTCTTAAAGACAGAACTCGTTGGTGAAGGTACACATGCCTCAACACCTTCACTTCTACAATCTACACTAACACGCTAATTAAGCAAGGCGAAACACTCAACCTGGGCTCACCAAGCTTCAGGGATTAGGCGTGCTTTAAGAGAGCCTTAAAAGAACAACTCTGGTGAAGTTTTGATTGTACCATATCTTTCAGCTTGTAGCAAGTCTGCTGTAAAGCATGCAGATCTTTTACAACTTTTGTTGTGATGCATTTTGGTTATATCCATCTTCTAGTTTAGCTGGTTTTGCTTTGGCTTAGGGATCAAGAGTACTCTGGTTCAAACACTTCTGTTGATGTAGACATTGTAAGTTTACCAAATATCTCTTTTATAGGTCGATGCATATTCTTTGGCTGATCAAGTTCGCAAGAGATTTGCCAATCAGGTGAAGGCTCTATCCCCCTGTTTCCTCTAAAAGATTTCTGCTTTCAATAGTTTTCCTCTTGTTATCCTTTACCTGACAAAGCTTATTGGACGGCACATACGGTGTGGTTCTTCATATCTATACTTTCAAGAATGATTTTCATGTCAGTCTACTTTCTTTAGAATTTTGGAAGATAAGGCTGAATACTTACCTGATCTTTCATCTAGTTTTGCTTTTTTTCATAATCAATTTAACATAGTATGAATATACTCCCCTCCTTGTGATGGCTACTTTTGTCTATAAAATCATGCCATAGAGACAACTGAGGATAATGACTGACACATAAATGAGTAGCTTGGCTGTACTTATTCATTTTACAGTTTACATGTCTATTATCTGCTTTATTAATCAAGATTCATATGGAAATGCCTTGGGGCGTTCAGTTGGAATCAATATGTAATAACAATATGGCATGGGGTTCTCCTTGTAGCTGTTCAATTATATATTTATCCCACATGGGGTGAGAAATTGCTCCAAGCCTTTAGGTTTTGGATTGGGTGTTCATATCTTTTTACATGGTATCAGAGTCAACCTTTAGCAAATGCATTTTGGCACTGGTAGACACATTAAAAACAGACACTTAAGTCAAACATGCCCCTTAAAAAACATGCTCTCAGCTTTACAAAAGGAAGTCCTTTCTTTCTTTCTTAAACTCCATTGCTCAGTCACATCATCACATAAATGGGGACGGAAGGAGCAGTATATTAGAAGATGATATAAAGTAGTTGTTCAATCCGGTTTACCAGAGAAACTGCAGTAGATGTTCTGAGTCTAGTTCTAATGAGAGTAACTGATGTATAGATAATTTTACCTATGCAGATTATGACAACTGGGCAAAATGTGACATTTGAGTATCATGCAATGGTTATATAGTCACTGTGAATTCAGCTACTGTTAAGGGGCAAGAAGAATCTAATGTTGAAAGAGGGATGGTTTCAGATGACACATACTTTATATTTGAAGCTTCAAACTCCAGTGGGATAAAGGTTACTTCTGTCTTTAAGTAATATACTAGTGGCACAAGTTGTCAAAGAAAATGTCTTCTCTTATGTTTATTGGAGTTTCTTTTGATTTGATTCTTGTTGCATCTGACTTCAATACAGATTATCAATCAGCGTGAAGCTGCTAGCAGCAACAACTTTAGGCAGATTGAATTCAATTATGAATCATTGGGTATAGGTGGTCTTGGTGCAGAGTTTTCTGATATTTTTCGAAGAGCTTTTGCTTCCAGGGTTTTCCTTTCCCATGTGACAAACAAGTATGTAGAGTTCTTGCTGAATAACAAAATTCCTTCTGTTTTCATGAGAAGTTATGTCTATTTCTTGAAGAAATAGTGTAGTAAAATTACTTACTCACATGGCCTTGTCTTTGGGATGAAACTACTTTTCAGGCTAGGTATCAAGCATGTCAAGAGAATGCTTCTCCATGGACCTCCTGGTACAGAGAAGACGCTGTTAATGAGTAAGGCTGGTCGTGACAAAGTTTGCGACCTCTGAGAGGTTAATGACGCCGGTCTCGTCTGGAGTCTAGATTCTTGTCGTGACAAAGTTGGTATCGGAGCACTAGGTTAAATTTCGAGAATAATGAGTTCACATCAACCATATTGAATAGTTTCTAAGTCATGGTAGTGAAGTACACCACTATCCTGGATTAGAGACTGCATGATGCGTAGAAAAATTTTCCTTCTTCTGATCTTATCGTGCTTTTCCTAATGTCTGAGTTCTTGGTGTTATGAACGTGTCTAACATCAATCTTTGTTGTTTTCAGAGAATGAACACTTGGAGAACTAAGGGTCTGAGGAGGGGAGGAACATCAATTAAGGGTAATCAGAATCCACCCAGGCTCCAGCTGATGGAGTGGTCATGCCGGTTAACCCAGCTAGGTTGACTGATGCTGAGGTGAGGTCATCTCTAACCCAGATCGCACATGCCATCACGATGCAGGCTCAGGCTATGACTGCCCAAGTCAACCGGCAGGATGTTCAGAGGAAGAACCCACGGTTCGCAGCATGGCTGACAGACTGCGAGATTTCACGAGGATGAATCCTTCTATATACACATGGGCTAAGACATCAGAAGATCCTCAAGAATTTGTAGACGAGGTGCATAAGATTCTGGTGGCTATGGGGGCCACTGATATTGACAAGGTTGAGATGACTTCCTACCAGCTCAAGGATGTTGCACAAACTTGGTGCAAGATGTGTCAAGATAGCAGTGTCTTAGATAGAGTGCTAGTTACATGGGAGCTGTTCAAGACAATATTTCTGGAAAGATTCTTCTCCAAAGAGATGAGGGAGGCCAAGGTTGAGGAGTTCATCAACCTTAAACAAGGCTCTATAACAAACTTCAGGGAATACTCCCTGACCGTCATAGAGCCTTGTTTAAGGTTGATGAACTCCTCAACCTTGGCCTCCCTCATCTATCTGGAGAAGAATCTCTCCAGAAATGTTGTCTTGAATAGCTCCCATCTGACTGGCACTCCACCTAAGACACGACTATCTTGCCACATCTTGCACCAAGTCTGTGCAACATCCTTGAGCTGGTAGGAAGCCAGCTTAACCTTCTCAATATCAGTGGGCCCCATAGCCACCAGGATCTTATGCACCTCGTCTACAAACTCTTGAGGATCTTCTGATGTCTTAGCCCATGTGTATATAGAAGGATTCATCCTCGTGAAATCTCGCAGTCTGTCAGTCATGCTGCGAACCGTGGGTTCTTCCTCTGAACATCCTGCCGGTTGACTTGGGCAGTCATAGCCTGAGCCTGCATCGTGATGGCATGTGCGATCTGGGTTAGAGATGACCTCACCTCAGCATCAGTCAACCTAGCTGGGTTAACCGGCATGACCACTCCTTCAGCTGGAGCCTGGGTGGATTCTGATTACCCTTAATTGGTGTTCCTCCCCTCCTCAGACCCTTAGTTCTCCAAGTGTTCATTCTCTGAAAACAACAAAGATTGATGTTAGACACGTTCATAACACCAAGAACTCAGACATTAGGAAAAGCACGATAAGATCAGAAGAAGGGAAATTTTCTTACGCATCATGCAGTCTCTAATCCAGGATAGTGGTGCACTTCACTACCGTGAGTTAGAAACTATTCAATGTGGTTGATATGAACTCATTATTCTCAAAATTTAACCTAGTGCTCTAATACTAACTTTGTCACAATCAGAATCTAGACTCCAGACGAGAACGGCGTCGTTAACCTCTCAGAGGTCGCAGACAAGCCTACATGAGTTATTCATACCTCACCTAGATTAATTTTAGCGAAAAATTTGAAACTTTTTTTATCTTTAACATTCCACTTAAGAGTTCAAATGTTGGGAAAATGGGAGGAAGCCACACTATTTTGTTGTTCACTTCACCATCTTCAGTTCACAATGCACCTCAAAAGCACTTGTTGGATTTCCAGAATATTCATTTGACGTCACAAAGTTAAGATGTTGTTAAGTTCAACTTAAATGTTTGCAAACATTTGAGTGTAGTTTTGTTTCCTTTTTCAAAAAAAATTTTCACCAAAAAATCGTCATATATTAATTCATTATGCACATAATATGTCTGAAGGAAAGTTTAACATCATTTACAATCCATTGGGAATAATCTTTTCCCAAGAAAATCTAGACAACAAAGAAATCGAGAACTTAGATACATTTTGTGTTACAACATTAAACCTTCTAGGAATGTGTACAAACACAATATGCTCTAGAGATGCTGATATATTTCAAATATCTTCTCAAACTATATCTATGTCCCAAGTAGTCTTCACGTTTTCCTTCAATACTTTTACAGCACCTCAGAGAGGACATATGGTTTCCTCTATCCATGTTGTATTTCTTTTTCCACAGATTTTCTTATTACATACGAATTTGTGACAAAAATGGACGTGATGACAAATGTCATATCCTACCAAAGGTAGTTCACCCCAAAATCCAACTTAAGAGATAAAATGCGGAAGTAAAATAGCATAAAAGAATCATATATCAATTATTAACTTGACTTAACATAACTCGAATTGCCCCCTAAATCTAATTGTGACGTGTACAAACCTCTGAGTATTACAATAGATTCAATAAGTACAAGGCTGAAATATCTTTATTTTTAGAATAGAATTAGAACATAATAAAAGAGTAAGACGTGTACATCGAGATGATAAGCAGTTACCGCACAAACTCCCAACAAAAGACTTCAAAATAAGAGGGATTAATCACAATGGTCTGGACCTATAACCTACACAAGTGTAGAAGCAAAAGAGTGAGTACCAAATAATAACGGTACTCAACAAGCAAACCTAATAACTGTAAGTAAGCAATATCGAACACAAGTACTCCAACCATACCATCCGAACCTCCACAACTACAACCTGCAAAAATCATTCAGCCCAACCAAGCAATTCTCGCTTAAATACAGTAGAGCATGAATATAATATCACAATTTATGCCTCATTACAAATAATCATTCACCACAACAATTCTCAATATTACAAGTGATAAGAATCAAATAAAATGCAATGCAATGTCATATAGAGTGATGCATGTTTATCGCAATGATACAGACTAGTTGTAACTCAGTTTGTGATTCATAGGAGACATAGTTATCCATGCATCCATCTAATGGCTCAAAATCAAACAAAAAAAACCTATGACCCAAACCAACAATACTTCTAGACCAAAAACCACATTCAAGAGCTAACGAAACTGTCAGAATTCCATTCCGAACTTGCTATCTCCTAATGTTGACTGTGATAAACTATCTTATGCTTTCAACTTTCAAAACACAACTCTTCTGAAACTTATTTAAATACCTCAAGATCTGAGTCAATAGTCCTACTAACCCAAAAGTCATGTCCAGAAACTGATGGAATTTCATAACGAGACTCGTAGCTCCGATTGTTATCGACTATACTTTTAATAATTTTATCTCTCCAAAACTCGGAAAACTGTCAAAAATCACAATTTTACAACCAAATTTCAAAATCAACTTCTTAAGCTAATCATACGAGACTCGAAGCAACTATCGGAAGGGGTAAAATAGTAATTTTTTGAAAATTTTCAAAAATGACTTTCAGAATCATTACACATGGGCATTAATCAAAACACCCTTGCTACCCGTAGCAACCAAACTAATACGATGCTTATATTCTTTGATTCAACTTGTAACCCTGCATCAACAAATAAACTGATATTGGCATTTAAAGAATTTGCAAGTAGTATATCAAGATATTCATTATATTCAAATAAAGTTTTTGTCATTATGTGTAGAGGGTTGGTTAATTCGTTATTAGAACTCCAAGCATTCCTAGACTTTCAAATATGCCACATAATCATTACCGTCAAATTCAAAACGCCGGCAAAATTGGAATTTCTTTTTTGTCGTACTAATCTTATCATTCCCGATTTTACCTCATAAGTATCCAATTTTGTAAAGTATCAAATTAATTTACTCGTTAAGCATGTAATAAATAAATAGATAGTTAATATAACTCTTTTTTATGTTTGGATATTCTTCCGGTGTTTGTCTCGGAAGCGCTAGAAGCAGACAAGGAAGGAACATTTTTTGTTAGGCTACAATAGCCAATGTATGTAATACCTACAATAGTACTGTATTTCCCCTTACGCTACTGAGCGAGCGTCCTACTCTGCCACTCCCATGTAATGAAGCATATTAATATATTAATATAAATATCTTCTTTAACCCAAAAAAAAAAAAAAAATACTTTCAGAAGCAATAGGACTCTGGAGATTTTAAAAGGGAAAACTTATATTAATATACTATATCAAGAAAATATTTATTATTTATAGCAATATTATTTTTTTCACTTGATTATTTTTAATACATTTATAATATAAATTTAATACACGTTATACAGAACAATCTATAGAAATTATATAGTACAAGTTTTATTTATGAATAATACATTTATTATACATTTTAATATATTATAACATAACATGTCAATCTTTTACCAAACAAGCATAATATATATTTAAAAAGTTGTAAAACATATATACATAATTCACTTTTAATACATATTGTAAATTTATCAATGTATTATTATATATTGCTATAAATGATAATAAATAAAAAGTATTGCTAAATAAAAAATTCATCTTTAAAAGATATTTATTCAAATAATTTTTCTTTTAAAGAAATCTTCATGGTACTTAGTTATTTTAACTGCCTTTTTTCTCAAAGAGGAAAATGCAACTACCAAAAGATTGATTTTTTTTAATAAAAAAAAGTTATCAATATGTTTCGAGGCAATTGTAACAAAGTATCTCATTATGTCAACTTATGTAGCAACAAAATATTTAAGTTGGGTGAAGCTTCTTATTTTGTTATTATTCCTTCCCTCTGCGCCCTTTTATGCTAAATTACTTTTTAATACACATGTAGTATACATATCCAAAGAACTAGTTAAATTAAAAATATGAATATCTTAGAATTATAATCGACCCTCTATAATAACTTTTTTATATTATTTTTTGTTTTCAAAATTATTAGTATAGACATTTACTTATGTCCCTAAAATTTAATACTACTTTTTTCCCTATCTTTTATGTTTAAGGGTCTTTTTTTCCCTATGAGTTTAATATTTTCTATAATTTATTTGTGTACTATTGATTGAAAATGTATAATATGTATTTTAATTAAATAACAATAAATACTTAATAAAAGTCTTACATAATAGATATATACAATAATTTTTCTTTATAAAATAATCTCCATATTAGAGATTTATTTTTACACTTTTTTCCCGTTATTGTATCGTTTAAATAATTTTTTAGAAAAAAAAAGTCAAACACTATCGGCTTATAAAAAAATACTTTTCAAATTAATTAATTACTTTCTGCCTCTGTTCCTAATTAATTGTCCATTTTATAATTTTAGTTTTGACAAAACACAATACAATTTATTTTACGTATTGTACCTTCAATTATTACTTTGACAAAAATAATTGTTTTTGAAAATATTAGATTGTTAATTTATTTACTTCATATTTAATAGAAATAGCATGATAAACTCATTATGTCAACAGTTATTTTTCTAATAAATTCGTCAATTTAAAAGTGGACACACAATTAAGGCCAGAAAGAACAATTTTTTGTAAAATTACTATACTGAAAAATTATTTTATAAGACCAAAAAAACGAAAATAAATATTTTTTTTACAAAAATAGCTATAATCAAACCGTGTCTTCGAGCCCGTTGTGAACCTTGTCGCTTATATATATCGAATAACCCGGGTTGTGATCCGGAACTGAACCCGCGTTCATTTTCCTTAAGAGCAAAGAAAAAGACCAAAGATTTCTAAAATTTTATTTATTTAAAATTTGATCTTTTCTTGTTCAAGAATCTTGAACAAGAATGGCAGGGAGGTATGGTTCTTCCGGCGGAGTAGCATCGACGACGATGAACGTAACTAATACGCCGGCGAAAGATCTTGCTTACACCAATTGCGCATATTGTTCTCCTACAGATCTCAGAAACTTTCTTGTTCCGGGATCCAAGTTTGCTTATGCACTCATCGCTGATGCTTTTATTCTCACTCTTGCATATCCTTTCATTACTCTTCTTATTCCTAATTTTCAGATTGCAAATTTATTCCATTTCTGTTTTTATTATTGGAGAGCATTACCCATTGAATGACGATGAGCGTATGTAGTTTGTGATATATTGTTTGTGCTTTTCTATTATAATGATCAAAGATAATGCATTATAGTACTGCCTTAACTGTGAAACACTGCCCACGACGCCATTCCTAATGGTCAACTTGGTCTTAATGCGATTCAAAGACGTTATGCCAAAGTTTCCACTGGAGACGCTATATCTGTTAGCAGGTTCGGCAGAGCTGTTCAGATATTGTTTCTTACAGTCGTCTAATTTTTCCATCAAATCAGTTAATTAGTGCTTTCACTGTTGGCATTGCAGATTTATTCCACCTGAGGACTTCAATCTTGCTTTACTTACCCTTGACTTGGAGTTTGTGAAAAAAGGGACCAAAGAGGAGCAGGTAAACCTGTCCTGTGTTTTTGGGTCTCAGCACAAGTTTTTTTTATAGGCAACAATGTCTAGTGTTCTATGCAATGACTTTGGAAGATTTAAATTCTTCTTGTCTGAGTAGGTAAAAGTGAAAAAAAAGAAGCAAACAAGCTCCCACTTGTGTTCTTGTGTCCTTAAAGCAAAGCGCGATTTAAGCGTGGGCTTTATGGAAAAAAAAAGGTCAAGTGAAAAAACAAAAAATATGAATGTATGCAAGAAAATGTAACTATAAAAAGAGATAATGATTATTTGGATAAAAGAGTGGTAAAACTACAATATAACTATATATAGTGTTGTATTCCACTTATGTTCTTGTGTCCATAAAGGCAGAACTCGTTGGTGAAGGTGCACATGCCTTAACACGTAGACTTCTACAACCTACACTAACACACTAATTAAGCAAGAAGAAGCGCTCAACCTGAGCTCACCAAGCTTCAGGGATTAAGCGTGCTTTTAGAGAGCCTTAAAAGACAGTTCTGGTGAAGTTTTGATTGTACCATCTCTTCCAGCAGGTAGCAAGTCTGGTGTAAAGCATTCAGATCTTCTACAATTTTTGTTGTGATGCATTTTTGTTATATCCATCTTCTAGTTTTGTTTTAGGCTTAGGCATCAAGAGTACTCTGGTTCAAACACTTCTATTGATGTAGACATTGGAACTTTACCAGATATGTCTTTTTGTAGGTGGATGCAGTTTCTTTGGCTAATCAAGTTCGCAAGAGATTTGCTAATCAGGTGAAGGCTCTATCCCCCTGCCTCTTAAAAATTGCTGCTCTCAGAATACTTTCTTCAGAATTTTGGAAGATAAGGCTGAATACCAACCTGATCCTTGAAGTGAACAATGAAAACTAAACATATTTTATTTGTTTTATTTTATTCATAATCAATTTAACATAACACAAATATGCTCCCTTTCTTGTGCTGACTAGTTTTGTCAATGAAATCATGCCATAGAGAGACTATTGAGGAGTGAGGATAATGACTGACACACAAATGAGTTGCTTGGCTGTACGTATTCATTTTGTGATTTACATGTCTATTATCTGCTTCATTAATAAATATACATATGGAAATGCCTTGGGGTGTCGGTTGGAATCAATATGCAGTAACAATATGGCATGGGGTTTTCCTTGTAGCTGTTCAATTATATATTTCTCCCACATGGGGTGAGAAATTGCTTTGAAGGGGTTTATAATTCTGGCCTACTCCAAGCCTTTAGATTTTGGATTGGATATTCAACCTTTAGCAAATGCATTTTGGCACTGGTAGACACATTAAAAACAGACACTTAAGTAAGACATACTCCTTAGGAGAAATGCTCTCAGGTTTAAGAAAGGAAGTCTTTCTTTCTTTCTTAAATTCCGTGCTCAGTCAAACACCATCACATAAATTGGGACTGAGGGAGTACTATATTAGAAGATGATATAAAGTGGCTGTTCTAACCTTTAACTCCCCGGATTACAATTTAAGCTGCAGTAGATGTTATGAGTCTAGTTCTGATGAAAGTAACTGACGTGGATAATTAATTTTACCTATGCAGATTATGACAACTGGGCAAAAGGTGACATTAGAGTTTCATGGCAATGGTTATATAGTCACTGTGAATCAAGCTACTGTGGAGGGGCAAGAAAAATCTAATGTTGAAAGAGGGATGGTTTCAGCTGACACATACATTATATTTGAAGCCGCTAACTCCAGCGGAATAAAGGTTACTTCTGTCTTTAAGTAATATACTAGTTGCAAATGTTGTCAAAGAAAATGGCTTCCCTTGTGTTTATTTGAGTTCCTTTTGATTTGATTCTTGCCACAACCGACTTCAATACAGATTGTCAATCAACGTGAAGCTGCTAGCAGCAGCATCTTTAGGCAGAAAGAATTCAATCTTGAATCATTGGGCATAGGTGGTCTTGGTGCAGAGTTTTCTGATATTTTTCGAAGAGCTTTTGCTTCCAGGGTTTTCCCTCCCCACGTGACAAGCAAGTATGTACAGTTCTTGCTGAATAACAAATTTCCTTTTGTTTTCATGAGAACTTAAGCCTATTTCTTGAAGAAAGTGTTAAAATTACTTACTCACTTGGCCTTGGCTTTGGGATTTTCAGGCTTGGTATCAAGCATGTTAAGGGAATGCTTCTCCATGGACCTCCTGGTACAGGGAAGACTCTAATGGCTCGGCAGATTGGCAAAATGTTAAATGGCAAGGAACCTAAGGTAGGTCCATCAAAGCTCTAGAAAATTTATTCTTTTGATGTTATTGTTGTTGTTTTGGAAGTTACAATATGCATGTCATTTTGCTTTTATTTTCCTGTTGTTTTTTTTGTTCCTAATGCAACCTTGATTGTCTATCTGATTCTTGTTTTTTCCTGTTGGTGAATATACAATCTAGATTGTCAATGGACCTGAAGTGTTGAGCAAGTTCGTCGGTGAAACTGAAAAAAATGTGAGGGATTTGTTTGCTGATGCTGAGCAAGACCAAAAAACCAAAGGTAAGGGAACTATCACAGCAAGGAATGTTTTGAGTTCTGAACCTTTTCTTTTTTTAAATAAATCTGAGTTCTAAAATTGGTTGCTTTAATCCCCATTTTTGTCTTTCCAGGTGACCAAAGTGAACTGCATGTTATTATCTTTGATGAAATTGATGCAATCTGTAAGGTGGGACCTCATAAAATCAAGAATATCTGATTTTTTCAGATTATTACTCATGTTCTTACTATGTATATCATGTGGTTGATTCTGTAGATTTAGTTTCTCAACATGATGCTTTTGTTATGCAGTCTAGAGGATCAACTAGAGATGGAACTGGTGTGCATGATAGCATTGTTAACCAGCTCCTAACCAAGGTATGTGCAACAATTTCCAATTATGTTCACAGAGATTAGATTGGCTATATGACAACTGTAGAACGCTTTTTCCTGTTATTGATTCTAGCTGGTTGATTGATTGTTTCTTCTTGCTGTTCAGATAGATGGGGTGGAATCTCTGAATAATGTTTTGCTCATTGGAATGACAAATAGGAAAGATCTGCTTGATGAAGCACTTATGAGGTAAAGGCGGTGTCTGGCATCAATTTTATGTTACTTATAAATCTGGTTGAAGTTCATATTAATCTGTTTGTTCTAGTATTTCTTTGGTAATTAAGTAATATTTTATGGTGCATTATCAAAATACGATCATTGATATAGGCCAGGGCGACTAGAAGTCCAAGTGGAGATAAGCCTTCCTGATGAAAATGGTCGACTACAAATTCTCCAGATTCATACAAATAAGATGAAAGAGAATTCCTTTCTTTCTCCTGATGTGAACTTGCAAGAACTTGGTATGTAGTCGCCACAGCTAGCATAACATGCTGATATTTGTCATATGGTTCTTTTAAAATATATGATGATAGGAATAAATTCATGTTACTTCCTTAGTTTAACTTGATTGTTTATCAAGTCAGAGATAATATAACTAATTAGAAGTGTTCTCTCTCTAACCACTTAAATTTTTAATTAGATGGTCACACACTTCAACATGGTAACAAGTAACAGTGCATAAAAAGAGGTCCTGTCAAAAATGCAAAAAATCTTTCCATGTGTTTGGTCATGAAAATGAACTAGACCCACATATGAGGGCATGTTGAGACATAATATAAGAAATTAATAATGTTTTCTCTGGAACAATATAAGCTTTTAGATAAGATGGTCACACTTCAACAAATGATAAGATATAATGTTGAACTGAAGGTGTTCCGTGCCACTTCTAACCCCCCTCTCCCTGTCGTTTACATTGCATGCAGCTGCACGAACAAAAAATTATAGTGGTGCCGAGCTTGAAGGTGTAGTCAAAAGTGCAGTATCCTATGCATTGAACAGGCAACTAAGCATGGATGATCTTACCAAACCAGTGGATGAGGAGAGTATAAAAGTGACTATGGATGACTTTTTGCATGCCATTAATGAAGTAAGACCTGCATTTGGTGCTTCCACTGATGACCTTGAACGATGCAGGTTGGTTTTCCTGTGTTTGTCTACAACTATTGGTATTATTACTTGAAAATGTTAAGTACAAAATCTATTTTCAAAATTGGACAGTCTTATGTTTTCTTCAAGGTGAAAATCTCATCAAATACTTGTAGGATTGTCGGGCTTGAAGAGAAGCCTTGCACTATTGCTGAGTTTAATTCTTAATGAACTTTGGAGGGACAGGCTATATGTTGTTTCAGAGTAGATTGCTAGATCTACTCGAGAACAACTATATATATGCCTTCAGCCACATGAAGAAACTCTGGTAAAAAAAAATCCTGAGGAAGGGTAACACTAAGTTGATATTAAGTGCATCCATCTCCTGTGTATTAATTGGAGGTCGGTATAAATATCGTAGGGCAGGAGAGACCTAAAGTTCAATAGTTGGGAAGTACGTGTGCTATTGGCAGCTTAAGTGAAGAAACTTGTCTGTCGTAGATTAGATGGATATGAGCAAGGAAATGATGGCTGGATATTGAATAAAATCTTTAGTATTGGAGCTTAACTTCAGGGCTGTAGAGTATTTGTTTAATTTGCTGCATTAATGTTAGTTTATGACCCAACAATTTCAGACTTAATGGCATTGTGGATTGTGGTGAACGACATCAACACATTTACAGAAGAACTATGCTACTGGCAGAACAAGTTAAAGTCAGCAGGGGGAGCCCCCTTATTACATGTCTTCTGGAAGGCCCAAGTGGAAGGTATAAGCTTGTGTTATTCTTGTTTTTTATGTGGTCATTTATCTTTAGTCTTTTCTTTCCATGGACAGTGGCAAGACTGCAATGGCAGCAACCGTTGGAATTGAAAGTGATTTTCCCTATGTCAAGATAGTAAGTTTATTAAACTTTTGGGAAATTGGACAGTTTCTGGAGATTAATCATAGATGCACTATGAAACCCATCTCTTATTGCCTCTTTCCTCTGTGAATTGTTAGATTTCTGCTGAAACTATGATTGGGCTCAGCGAAAGCAGCAAATGTTCTCAGATAGTCAAGGTTACAGATGTTAAATTTGTGCATTACCTTAGTATGATCAGACTGGATACACCCATGTAATTTATTTTTTGCATTTTAATTTGTTGACTTTGTCTTGTGATAATATGTGGTAGGTATTTGAGGATGCATACAAGTCACCACTTAGTATAGTGGTCCTTGATGGGATTGAAAGGTAATTTTCCTAAAAAATAGTGCCTTCAAATGCATTGGCATGTGCTTTTTTATGTGTGTTCCTGTGGAACATGTTACCATAAATAGCTTTTAAATGCATTATTATCTGTTTATCATGTAACCCCTGCAGACTTCTGGAATATGTTCCAATTGGCCCTCGATTTTCAAATTTGATTTCTCAAACGCTTATGGTGCTTCTTAAACGGCTTCCTCCTAAGGTATTTCTTCATAATTGCTCAGTATTGTATTTCATGTTACTCATTTGGTACTCATAATTGCCTGTTTGCTTCTTTTCCCACTCCCCCTGTGTGTGGGGTTTGGGAGGTGGCTCATGAACATGTATAAGATAACTTTAAAAGTATTAAAGCAAAGGAAAGAAATGTGTAAAGAGTTTTCCTGGGACTTGCTTCTGTGGAAGCTCTTGAAAGAAATTTGATTTCTTACCTCTTTATCTCCCCCTCAGGCATTATGTTCTTGTATGTTTCCTTTGGAACAATGGGATTGTGACTACTGTACATGTGTGTGCCCCTCTTAGCTATGTTAATCTTTTGTTTGAGGAGGTTGCTGAACCTTAATCATATGGAACTATGGAAGGATGTAAAAAGTAGTGAAAGTATGCATTTTTATTGGGTCTTCAGAAGATTTGTTCTCATTCCACAATGCTTTACATTAGAAGTTGGTTTTCCCAGCAAAACCAAAATAGGGATGAGCTTATGTATTAGTAAACAAGAGCTCTTTGTATATGACTAATTCATTCAGAATAATTGCCTGGAAGCTGAAAACCAAATTAATGTTAAAGAGGGTTCTTTTGTCCCACTAGAAGGAAAAGTAAAGGTAGCCTAGTGGCCAATGAAGTGGTTAAGAATCATGAGGTTCAGGTTTGAAGCCCCGGAGAGACAAAAAAAAAAAACACTAGGATACCCTATTGCTGGTGGAAGTATCCATGGAATTAGTCGATGTGTGCCAAAGTTGCTCTGGACACCACAATTATTAAAAAAAATTAAATAATAAGCATATATTAATATTAAGCTGTGGAGAAAAAAGCTAGAACGGCCAAGACGCAGTGATGACTTTTTTGCTTTGCTGTGATCTGGATTTCATTACATTGTGGTTGGATATGGAACTGCTTTTTGCTGATGAGTCTTACAACTGGTTTCACGTTACAGGGTAAAAAGATTCTTGTGATTGGAACTACTAGTGAATCCGGTTTCTTGGAGTCAGTTGGCCTTTCTGATGCCTTCTCAGTCACATACCATGTTCCAACACTGAAGACAGAAGATGCCAAGAAGGTAAGAGGGCATCCAAACTGCTACATTTTATTTTTCATGCACGTTCCTTCTCCAGTTGAATAACTCTTTAGCTCCAAGATGAAGAAAGATACATTCATATTTGACAAGAAAAAAGTGGGTTCATATGTTCAGTCAAACAAGAAACTCCAAACAGATTCTTATATTGGCTGTCATATGACCAGAGTATTTCTTGAAAGAGAATGGAAGAAATTCTATACATTTGTAGAGCCAGCTAAGTGCAGTAAAGCTTAAATAGGACATCTGAATTAGGTATTCCCAGATAAAGTAGTGCAGTGTTAATGGCTGATCAACTCCTTTACGCAGAGCTTTCACATTTTACTGGACAGTGATAATCGTAACAAGAGGATTAGCAAACACTATCTTGTGAACTCTGCGTCGTGCAAAATGGTGGCTTCGTCATTGATGCCACTTAATTTCTCAATATATCATATCTATTGGGCTCTTGTTGATCCATTTTTTCTTTTTTGACTAATTAAAAAGGAAGAGTGGAGCAAATGAGCTAGTGATTTGAGAAAATTTTGCATCACTCTCTCTCATTATACTAGATACTTTCTCAACTCTAATTCATTAGTGCAATTACTGGAGAAGTCTGACCCAATGTCATCCCTTTATTGTACTGCCCTAGTATTGATGTTTTGATGTTCTTTGCAGGTGTTGCAACAACTTGATGTCTTTGCAAGCGATGACGTTGATTCTGCTGCTGAGGCCTTAAATGATGTAAGTTTCGAGGCTCTCTGCTCCCTGACTTTCTCACCAGCACGCTGTGATGCATGTCTTTTCTTTAAACCAGCTGTTCATATTTGTCTCATCCCCTTCTGATTTTGGGCGCTGCTTGAGAAATTAAAATTTCAGGCACGTTACAGAGTATTGGTAGCTAACTCTTGATTTGTATGATCTTATGATAGATGCCCATCAAGAAACTCTACATGGTTGTTGAAATGGCTGCACAGGGTGAACACGGTGGGACAGCAGAAGCCATCTATTCTGGCAAAGAAAAGATTAATATCGCACATTTCTATGATTGCCTTCAAGATATTGTTCGATATTGAGTGTGTGGTCTCGAGTAATTTAGGTAGGAACCATGGTTTTCCTGTGAGTCCTTTACACCTTACCGTTGATTGCTGATTTGCACACACCCCGTTGATGGGGTTCTTCTATTCATGAGTTATTCAGAGGTTTTTATTGGCGATTCACGCAAGATGTGTTAGAGCTCATTCGTGAACTTCATTTGCTTTCTAGTTTTTGGTACTTCCTTTTCTATTCGTTTTGTTGTGCCAGCGTATTGTAAGTAATCTCTGTTCAGTTGAACTTTGCACCTAATACGAATATTTTCATGGTAAAGCATTTTATACTGCTTGTCCGTCGGTTGAACATGTATGGAGAAGCATTTGATGCACAATTGTACTGTTTATGTTTATTCCCAGGGCTAATTCCATCCTTTTTAATGATGCACACTCTTTCCACACTTATTATGACAATATCACCGATTTTTGCACCTCTTTATAACAAGTCTAGGGTGAGGGTCAAGGTGAACTCAGATATTTGGTTAAATTGAGGTGATGGTTTTGCAATCGATAGCTCAATAATGGTAGACAGGAAATGATATCAAGATAGTCCACAACACAAAAATCAAGAAAAAGATGTTGCATTTCTTGCCCAAACAAATCTAATATTCAATTCCCTTTGCTTTATTCGCGAACTTTGATAAACAATTTACTTTTTGTAAAATTTAGTGATTGAAATTGTTTTTGCTAGTAAGGCCATTTAACACACATGAAAGTTGAAAGAACAATAATATACTTCAAATTAGAAAATAATCAACAAACAATTATAAAATCAAGCGCATAAGAATATAATCATAAAGAGAAGTAGACAGAAGAAGAGGAACTTTCTTCTTATTCAACTGTATATTATGATGGTGAATGATATCTCTATTTATAGGTAGAGAAATTAATCAAAAGGTCACCATGTTTAATGTCACATTAGTAGATATTTCCTCCGTCCAAAATTGTTTGTCATGTTGCGCTTATCGAAAGTCAATTTGACTAAATTTCAAAGGTAAATTGGATTACATTAATTCGATATTTTAATAAAAAAAAATAGATATTCTAAAACTATATGAAAAGTACTATAAATTACAATTTTTTGCATATTAATATGATGAAAAAATACATCTTAAAATGTTAGTCAAAGTTTTCATATTTTGACTCTAAAAATAGAAACCATGACAAATAATTTCGGACGGAAGGGGTACATTACTGTCCCAAAAAGGTTCATACCACCTTGGGAATACATATCCATGATAAGGATAAGTTTATGATACGCTTAATGGACAATCCACTTAATTTAATCTATTTATAACACAAACAAAATTTTAATAATTTTAAAATACTAACTATTAGTAAGAGCTTACATCTTACAAATAAGCAAATATTTAATAATTGTAGCTTTAATTAATTGCAAAGTCTTGTATTTAAATAATGTGTTGTCTATTTAGAAAGAAAATTGAAAGATGTTTTTTTTCTTAAAAAAAAAAAAAGATTAATATCTTGAATCAGATTCAGTTTATCAAGACTGTAAATGCTTGATTCTAAATATATTCTACTAAGGTTGTAACTTGTACGCAGGCTAAGTGATTGAAAATAAATATTACTTTATAATATATATATATATATATATACAACACCTTTTGTCACAAAAAAAAGTATGTACATTCACAATACTCCACTTTAATGGTTTAAATAACTTTGTTATCTGCCAAGGTCTATTCTGTCTTCCACACTTACTCTTTTGGTAGTATATACATAAATTTATATTGTAAAGTATTTATTATTTTATTTAATTTCAGACCTAATAATATGACTATTAGATCCCTAGTTCAGCTGATGTCACACCATTTGTTAGGTTATAAGTTGGTCATTATATATTACAAATTGCAAACTAATAGAGTAATTAATGAGAACTATTAATAAACTAGTTTTGATTTTAACAGATAGTGAAACTTTAATAAATAATTGAACTATATTCAGTGGCTGACAACCAGCCAGTTGGATTCCACCTATTGAAGAAATGATCAACAACTTATATGGAATATATACAAATATTTAGGTATATTAGCTTTCATGTTATGTTAAATATCAGATTAATTTTAATGGCTGTAATTTCACTTTATATATGGAGTTAAATTAGGTATATAATTTTATCTAATGTCATTAGTTCATACTTTTTTTTCTCCTTTTAACGATAAATTTGAAAAGTCACCTGATAATTAAATTTGAGTATAACAAAAGTTATTTCTGTCAAAATAAGTTATTAGGTCATCTCAGGTTTTCCAACATATAGGAAAAGCCACCTAATTTGTTTTTATACTAATTCACGGAGAAATCAAAGTCATTAAAGGGACCTGCAAGAAATTAACAAGAGATTATTTTGTTAATTAATCTTATAATTTTGGCGTTTATAATTATACCACCTTTGTGCTGATGAAAACCACTTCCCTATAGTTAATTAATGACACTTTGAAATAGTATTATAATATCATGAAAAAGATTATGTCACTTAGATCCCATCATTCAACAGTTAAAATTAGACATTGTTTTTTGTTTCACAAATGAAGATCACTTTGAGGACCCATTAACCTTAACAAGAAAACACAATGACCGGAAAGAGGTTAATGTGATAACAAATATTAAATTGAGATAGAAAGAAAAATATAAGAATAGTTTGGTCCAATTATTTTTTTCGTTAAAATTTCTTGAAGGGCGTTTAAAAAAAAATATGATAAAATAAAATTAATTGAGGAGGTACTCAGTTTTAAAAACAATTTTTTTTTTTAATAATAAACATACAAGAGCAACTTGGTAATTTTATTTTGTACCTAACTATTTATTGGTCGAATAAAAATAGGACTAAATAGAGTATATTAATATCATTAATATTAGTCATGTTGAATAAATTATCTTATCTAAGGTTTAAATAAATTATTATCTTTTTTCTTTTTCTTTTTTAATATAAATAAATCATATTTCTATATAGTGGACAGGAAAAAAAATTCGAAAAAACTATATATTTATTTTTTTTTTCCCAAATAATGTTGTAACAAGGGGGTGGTAGGGAGGTCCCTTCATTCTTGGATGCTTACGTCAGGTGCATTATTAACTCCTAATTATTTTCTTAATTAATTAATTAATCAATGGTGTTAGTTGGTTTAGAAAGTGATAGGGATTAATTCCCACTAAAATTATTACAAATGATAATAATAATAAGATTCTTGAATATACATAAATCTATTTGTGTCTTTATTGAATATTCTATGATGTTTGGACAAATAAAGTCGCCTCTGGCTTACGTTTGCATTTTTCTTGAAGATCCCACAATTTCGAAATTGCCAATCACAATATTTTAATAATTACTAATAAGCATAATTTATTTATATATTTTATATTGTGGGAATTAAATATTTGTTTTTCCTTTTAAATTTTGTACTCTTTGTTTGGGGCTTTTAATTGGTATCCACATGGTTGTGCACGACAAAAGGACGACATCAATAATTTGATGATCCTATGATTTTAACAAATATAATAATTTCATCTAATCGAGTTTTTTCCTATGAGATTTTAACATTTAAAATTTAATTTTACGATCGCTTAAAATTTCTCTCCATGAAATTATTTTGAATAATTCTTTATTCTTAAATCATAGATTGCGAAAAAATATATACGCAATTTAATATTTTGTATATTATTAAAACAAAACTAAATTAAGTATCAAATCAATTTTATTTTTTTTTACCTCAAATATATATAAATTATGATGAATTTCTCACTTACTATTTTTTAAATTAGCAAGTTGTTTCAAAATACCTAATTCCAAATATTTTAACTAGTTATTTATGTTATTAGTATTATCATGCTTATCAATGTCAATTACTTTTAACTGGCTAATCCAAACATACTCTTTACATATTAAGAAAAAGAAGTAATTAATTATCAAAAGTATCCTTTTTCAAAAATTATTTTGATAATCATATCTTGGCATCTTTAGTAAATGGAAAACCCATAGATAGAGTATCCATGATTAGTTGTTTTACACACAAATAAACCAAAAAGTCTTCGATTTTTCATTAAAAACAAATCATTTATTTTCTTTTTCTTTTTCTTTTTTATGGTGGGGTGGGGTTTTCTGGATAGTGGGGTCACTATAATTAAAAAAAATAATTAACGGTAACATTTATTGAGACAAAAATAGTTAGTGATTATTAAGTTAATATTATTATATTCAAGAATCGTTTGGTTTAAAGACAAGTTATATTAAGACTAGCTTCTAAGAATTAGTTAAAGACAAGTTATATTAAGACTAGCTTCTAAGAATTAGTTTTCGGCGAAAAAGGATTGCGTTTGTTGGTGATTCATTAAGTAGAACTCGGCGGGAGTCTATGATATGCATATTGATGACTGGTGCTGAGGACAAAAAAGTGTATATGAAGTCAAAGAAAGAAAGATCACTAGACAGATTAGGCATTTACAAGTTCTATTTAGCTCCTTTAATTTTATAGTTAAGTTTAACAATATTTATGTTATGAAAGAGTACGAAAAAATATATTTTTTTCCATATAAAAATACTTTTTAAAAATAAGTTACTTGTTTATAAAAGATAGTGTAAGGTTGATATTTTTTCGAAATTAATATTTCACTCACGAATCATGATTATTAATTTTGAAAATAAGTTATTCCACACTATCTAACCAAATAAAGTATTAACGAATATTAAAAAGTTATCCCATTATTATTTTTCTTTATCCATCATATCGAACGACCCCTTAAACTTTCAAAAACCTTTTAATGATATTTAAAAATTTTAATTATAAATATTTAAATTAAGTTCGGCATAGTGGATAGGTTAAGGTATGATGAAGAATCCATTGGTATGGAATCGGAGATGCATTAGGGACCACTGCTTACTTAATAAATCTTATTTCTCGTGAAATGTAACCAATACTTTAGTTTTTTTTTAATATTTTATGCATTATATTATATCAAGTATGTGTTTATAATATTTTTTAAAAAAATGATAACTCCAATTTAATTATTTCACTTTGCTGACGACATGTCATTTTATTATAAAATATGAGGCATCTATTTAATTAAGGCATGAATAATTAATAAAATGTTACGTTTGTGGGAAGCACTAGAAATTTATGTCAACTCTTCCAGGAAAGTCCAACATTTGAGATAAGAGTTGATAATTTAATATTTACTCCACTTGATTTTCCACTTTTTTTTCTTAGTCGATTTCTTGAGTTTATTTATTTATTTTTATATATATCTATATAACCTTTAAGCCAAGGGAAAGGGTACTGAATAATATTATTTCAACAGTTTTTAGCTTTTCATTGCGCTCCATCGGCCAATCCAAAAGTATTTTACTTTACTTTTTATATATGAATCATTAGATATGACATTTTTTTCTCTTATAAATTCATATCGTCACAATTTATGTTTATATTTAATTAAATCGTCAAAATATGGTTGGGTGGTTGTACATATCCTCACATAATTAACCAAGTAGCATACGACATGAATTAAGTTTTATTTTTTTTATTTACTTTTATTTGTCAGTTTTTTCTTTACGAAAGTTAATTTAATCAAAAATGCATAATTTTTTTAAAAATATCTCATACAATTAAGAATATTTATATACATTTCATATATTTTTCTTTTCCTCCCAAAGTACAAAAGTTAAGGTTAAAGGATCTAAAGAAGATATAACCAATTCGGGCATTAAAACATACTAGCTGCAAATAAAATCATAAACTATAGAACAATGTTTTATGATATAAAACATTTTAGATTTAAAATCTAGATAATGATCTTACTAATAATGTATTCATATTTGGTGTCATATTCCTTTCATTAGCAAATAATATACATTACAAGTCAAAATTGATTGTACATCAGGATATAAATGAATGATAATTGTGATTTGTCTTAGTTAATAATTAAGCCTCCCAATATTCTATACCTAGTTTTAACATTTTAAATACACCTATCATGTTTGTGGCAATTAGTGTACATATATTACTTTCTTGAATGCTCGAAAACGTATTCACTTGTAAGATCCATATACAATTTCTTTTCATATTTAATAGAAATTCAAACCTTAAAAACAAAAATAAAATTGATAACTAAAAAATATTTATTGTTGAAATGAATATATCACGTAAAAAACACATTTAAATTATATATATTTTTTTAGTATCATACCTAAACTATTGAGAGTCTGAGTTTCATACTTAAACTATCACTTATTAGTTTGAGAAACACACCTCAGTGGTATGTAAAATACACTCTCTCTTTTATTTTAAAAAATACTTGACACATGCATTCCACATTGATAAAATATTCCACGTTACCAAAAATTAAATAAAGGCACCATTTTCGCGAGTAAAAAGAACATGTGGTTAACCGAATGGATCACAGGTTGCTGCTCCACAGTCTGAGTTCCTTGGTTCGCTAAATTATTAATATTAATTAAAAATTAAAGTATTACTATCTATAAAAAAAAGTTTAGAAATAATATTTAAATTTTTTTCTTACCCCACTCCACCACTTCCTTCACATACCCTCCTCCCCTCTCAAAAAAAAGAAAAAATTGGCTGCTCTTAAATACTTTTTACATTTTTAGTGTACCAAATATAACATAAATAAGTAAAAAGTTAAAAAAATGTCTTGCTGCGAAATAAAACATATTCTCCATATGTATATATCTAACACAAAATGAGTAAAAAATTAGATGGAATGGGTAGAATTATTTTTTAAAATAAAATAATATCTAAATTGGTGTTCGGGATGAAATAAGAAAAATACTTTACATTTTAATTTATAAAAGAAATAAAAAAAATTTGGATAATAATTTTTAAAAATTTTAACAATACTAATAATTTATTTCATTTTTTCCAAGGTTGAATGTTTTTCCTATGTGGAGTGTGATGTGATAATTTTTTAAAATAAAAAAGAGAGTGTATTACACACGCCAGGATGAGAGTGATGTAAAAGAGAAAAGTGTATTTCTCAAACTAAAAATGATAGTTTTTAGATATGAAACTCACATTCTCAGTAATTTAGATATGAAATTCAATTTGAAACTTTATCTCATAAAAAAATCGGAATTTCTTGATACTTCTATGGAGATGCAATAATTGGGGGGAATTTACCAATGAGATATCGAAAGGTGGCAGTAAAAATAGTTTACCAACATTGAATTAGATGCAACAAATGGGGGTGTTACACTCAATCATTTGATATGATATGTTCAACTATAAAGTCAATCATTTTCCCCACCTCAGCTATTTTAGCTTCTATACCAATTATCACATTATCGATTTCTAAGTTTCGTCGTAAACCTAATTGGTTATGTCCAATTACATAAATCAATCATTCAATTATAGTGTAGGTAGGGTTTCTAACGTCACAAGCCGCAAATTAGAATATCTCATATTTAATGTTATGTGTGTATTACTTACACTAATTATCTTAGTAATAAAAAAAAGAGGAGTTTCATAAATGAAAACAAAAAAAGAAAAAAATTATTATTATTTTTGGCATGGGAAATATTATTTCATCTTTCTTTTCTGGACCCAAGACGACAATTTCGACTTAGCTTATGTCACATGAATTTGGGATAATGACGAAATTACCCTTGCTTTAGGATTCATAGTTGTAGTTAAGGTAGGGCAAAACAGTCAAATTATAGAAACTATTTTGTCCTTTATCACTTGAAAGTATCCATTCTTATCTCTTCGAAACCTAAAAACGAAGATGGTCCAAATGATATAATAAGTCTACGAAAGAAAGAGAGTTATCGAAAATATTTTTAAATTTGATATGAATTATTAGTTTCATTTTTGAATTACTGATAGTTTTAAAAAAACTCTTTACTTGATTAACTGAATTTAAATACACCTTAAATCTTGCAACATGAGTGAAATAAACTCTTTACATTAGTTA
The DNA here is from genome assembly GCF_036512215.1 of Solanum lycopersicum. Taxonomy (NCBI): domain Eukaryota; kingdom Viridiplantae; phylum Streptophyta; class Magnoliopsida; order Solanales; family Solanaceae; genus Solanum; species Solanum lycopersicum. Next base: position 89,262,925 of record NC_090800.1, on the reverse strand, counting down.
AAAGTATTTTCAATACTTTTTTTGGCTTATTATTAAGAATCTCATATTGACAAATATATCAAAAACGTATTTGAGTTTAGTTAGTCAAAATAGAAGGATGTTTTTTAGGTTATCAGTAATTCAAAGATGAAATTTAAAATTTACACTAAATTCTGTAATATTTTCATGAATACTTTCTCACTTTTTTTTATTCGATGTGGGACTTCTTATCGGTACATTAATTTTTTATTTTTTTGGATTCTTCGAAATTTTTATCACAAGTATCATCATTATGTTAGTAATTTACTTTGTTTCTATACAAATAAATTGATCACTATAAGTAATTCATTGCAGCTCAAAACAAAAAAGTTAGTAGGTCAGATCTAAAACAGCAGTAACTTGGATGTAATAGAGGTTGATGTGTACGTATAACAATGTGGCTCTCTTTGTAAAGTAAATTAAATTGGCATTTCAATTAGGAGACATGGACACGAGATAGAATAGACAAGCCAATAAAGAGAAATAGTCCACATCTTGGATCTTTTTTCTCGCGCGATGTTCGAAGTTCACATTAGAGCTTCGATTAAATTTGAATCACTTATTGTAGGGCTCATTTGGGTATGACGTTCCCAATAGGATTTTCTCCATACCTAGGGCTCAAACCTGAGAACTCTAATTAAATGTGAAACACTCTCACAAGTGCACCACAACTCATGTTGATCCACGTCTTGGATTTACTTGTCTTGTGTCTGCTTTATTATATTTTTCTTTGAGCAGATGAGTATGTTATGACATTTGAGGTTCGTTTTGTGTGAAGGATAATATCAAACAGTCTTGAGATTAAATTACAATTCCATTTAATTTATTGTTTGATTAGTAAGTTCAGAATAACTTATCTCGAGATTAATAATTAATAACGGAGTAAGTTATCCTCTTCTTTGGATGGAATTGTAATTCCGGGATAACTTACCTTGGATAGAATAAGCAAATGACAAAAATATCCCTTTACACTCTTTTTATACATCACTTTTCACATTCATGAAGAGTATTTTTGTAAACAAATAAATTACTCTTAAAACTTATTATTTTGAATACAACAAACTATACAAAATAATTACTTTATAACATAACTTATCTCATCATAACTAATTCAATCATAACTTGAATTCAAATCGATTTACTCATTATCACTGAAAGGCAACAAGAGTAGAGGTTTCTTAACCTTAATTCGCGGCATCTAAAATGTGAATAATATAAGTTGAAAACCCATATATCGATTTTGATATCATGATAAAAAAAAATAAAAAAATCTCAAACTAATAATCCAAACCTGAACGGATGATGTGGGATTACTTATAGTAAATCCCATTATCTTAAACAACTTCTATTTAAGCAAAGGCCACCTCATCAAATTATTTCTACACACAATTATATTACATAAATCCCATCATCCACAGTTAACATGATGAAACCTAATTAATTTTTTCTTCTTTTCAATTAAAGTGAGGACCACTACATATGTTATTTATTTTATTTTTTTGTAAGATTGGTCCCTTTCATATTAATTTCAATGCTGACGTATATTCAGCTCCTAATTATTTTGATTATTAATTAAAATCACGTTAGTTGGTTTAGGGTTTCACAAGTATTGTTTCAAATAAAATAAGGATTATTTTATTTATAAAAAAATGATGTTGTCATTTTCAAGTTTTGGTGAATAATAGAAAATCGACTCTGATCTTGGTTTGCGTCATCATTGAATATTCCACAAATTAGGGGTTGAAAAGTCGTGTCTGGTTTTGCTTTGTATATTCATTGAATATTCTACTGACACTGGGGAATTTTATATTTTAGCAAAATTTAATATTACTATCTTACTTTTAATTTAGCATTTTTTTTTTATATTAGGTCTTTGAATTTTGAATGCTAATTCCTACTAGGGATTTTACTAAATATGCTCCAACATCATTTATATATAATTAATGAGATTGCATTTACATAGGCAAAATACATAGATTGCTATTGCATTTAAACTGTCCATATCCATCAAATATAGGCATTACGACTATATTATTTGATATAGGTGTGACTCGTGAACATCCAGGCCTAATAGTACATCTTATTCGTAAACACTGAGCTATCATATAAACATTTAAATCATTCAGATACAGACATCATGAAAATTTGAGAGGTGGGACGTCCATACCCAATAATCTTATCATGAGCTACAATTATGAATGATATGTCAAATGACAAATTAACGGAAGTAATTTCTTTTTAAACCCAAAAAACCCTCCCCACCTCTTTCTTCTTCCTAAATAAGTCACATTTCTTTAATTAGTTGCTGCTCTTTAGAGCAAAAAGTTGTTTTCAATTTTTGGAGTTATCTAGTTATTAATCTAGATGAATTAAAAATGATAATGAATTTTTTTTGGAGATCCTTTAATGGTTATTTAGGTTTTTTACTTTGTAGTCTTGATTGCATATGGATGTTAGGTATCAACTAGAATACAAGAATGAAACCCCACCTACTACCCAACACAAAATTGGTTTGTTTTAGCCTTGAACATTTTGCTGACGCCATCACATAATTCAATCATTAATAAAAAGAAAACTTAGATTACTTTCTTCCGTTTCAGTTTGTTTGTCAAAATATTAACTTTGACATGAAGTTTTAAAAAAATAAAAAAACTTATAACTTTAATCATGTCATGTTGAAAATTAAAATTAAAAAAGTATATATTTTCTTTTAAACAGACTAAAATGAAAATTTATTAATCAAACTGATTGAAAAATAGGAAAATATATACAACTAAATTAATATTCGAAAAATTCCTAGTTGTAGTATTTAATTCAGGTATTGCTCTATTATCATATTATATATGTATATAGTACAAGCCTATTGGTATTTTGTAGTCAAACGTACACATTATTATCACACAATGTCAACTCTCCGGAGAGGGAGGACGAAGAATCAAGGTAAGCTTATAAGTTTTTTTAAAAAATTAAATTCGAAAAATGATCGAGAAGAGAAAAAATGATTATGAAAATTGAACTTACAATTATTATATTGAAGCTAACGTCAGAATTATTAGACCTTCATAATTCTTTAATAGTTTGATGTTTACTCCAATTGATGTGACCTTTTTTTTTCTTTATATAATTTTTTGTATGTCAATAATCAATATCTTCTACATTGTTGAGTTTGAATAGATGAGTTTACCTTTTAAGCCAGGGGAAAGGGCATTGAAAAATATTATTTCTACAAGTTTTTATTCATTGAGCAATTAGTTAACTATCCCATATATTTGATCAAGAATTTTACTAATTTATCGATAGTAGATTTAACTTTTGTTTCATTAATTCTATTATTCTATGAAACTGGTTTGGAAAGATTTTTAGTCCATGTAAAAAGAATGTAATATTTAATATTTTTATTTTCAAATTTATTTACATTACATAAAATAATTACAATTAGACAAATATTCAAATCATTCATAATGTGTAATTTATAAGAAGGATGGATACAAATAGGCCGGTGAAAGACGAGTAGGCAAGCAAGACAGCTCGACCGCCAACATTATTTCTTACAACCGATTGATAAAAAAATGAAAATCAAGAATTTTTTATTTAAAAAAAGTAAGTAATAAACTAATAAAAAAACGAAAACATTAGCTAAATACAAAAAAAATAAGAACAGACGCGTCCGCCCCAGTATATTTGATACCTGATGTACTTATAATTTATGTAAATACTCTCTGTGATCCATAATAAGTGATTTTGAAGTTTTTAGCACACCCGTTAGGGAAATTACTTTACAATAAGTATTAATTAAGAGGGGTAATGACTACCTTAATTTAGTAATAAAAAAATCATTAAAATAAGCTTTTTAGGAATTTGTTAATATCATTTATTAGTAGACCCCGCAAATTTTAAAAATAAATATACTAATGACTTTCTTATATTTTTACATTTCATTAGTCTTAAACTATCTATTGTTGTTTCTAAAGATGATAGTATCAAATTACTTGTTATTCTAATGGTCCAACACAAAATTAATTATCAATTTTTCTATTTTTATCTTTAGATGAAACTGCTCTTTTAAGAGAGTACAATCACCTTAAAATAGAACAATTATTCAATGGAAAAAAGTTATATCTTAAACATATAAATGAGGATAACATAATATTAAAAAAGAAAATCCCATCATAATAAGTATTCTATCAATGAATATGTAAAAGAGAATTAGCACAGATAATTTGAGATAATATTACTCATTATAAACGAAAATAAGGAGTATTATCTTTCCTAGTATTCCTCTAACCAAACCTACTATATAACATTACAAGTCTTTTGAAAATTTACAATTTGCTCAACGAAATGAATTTTCAAAAAAATCATATATAATATAGAATGATTCGATTCAATGCAATAAAATTAAAGCTTATTGTATTCGTGTGAGTCTCATGACACAGATATAATTCCTACATTTTTACCATCGAAAAATCCTGCATCTTGAATAAGTATCCCATTTACTTTTTTCGTTCGAAATTATTTGTCATGTTGTGCTTATCGAAAGTCAATTTGATTAATTTTCAAAAGTAAATTAGATTATATTAATTAAACAAAAAAATTAGATATTCTAAAACTATATGAAAAATACAATAAATTACAATGTTTTTGCATATTAATATGATGAAAAAATTTATTTTAAAATATTAGTTAAAATTTCTATAATTTGACTCTAAAATAAAAATCATGACAAATAATATAAGACCGAAACAAATAATATCAGACCGAGAAGAGTACATAATTTTGTAAGTAGGTGTATTACATTCGAGTGTTGAATGCAAACTAAGTCACCCAAAACATATATAGAATCCTATTGGTCTAACTTGGATAAGAATAAAGAAAATGTGGATCTAATGCCCAACAACACAAGTTTATTACATTCTTGGAATCCACAATAATTGAGGGAGAGAAATGGAATTCACTCAAAATACCCCCTTCAATTTATTTTTAATTTAGGTAAAAATAAAAAAAAATTACTAATTCTATTTAAATTTTATAATATAATATTATAGTATTTATTATTTAAAATTTGTTTTTTAACATGCACGATGATTAAAAAAAAAACGAAGCAGATTCCAATTATCAAGTGTATGCAGATGCAGCGAATGGGGATTGAGGAAGGCTCGTGCCACAATTATTTAAAATTATTTGTCCTTTAATTGTGTCATTGACGTCATACAAATAATTTGTCCTTTAAAATAATTTTTCAAACTATTAGGCCTTTAATTGGTAAACACAATAATACAATACTTACGTAACCATAAGCGGAGCCGTTAGAACTCGTTTTATTTTTCCAAACCTGATAGTGTGGGATCGTTCGAACATGTCAAATCAAAATTTTCAATAAGAGGGTTTAATATTTATACAAACAGACAAATGAATGGAATTTAATATCTATATATATGTATAAATTATTTTAACATTGATATAAATAATATAATTTCCATATTTTACTTTCACATTTCAAACTATAAAATTCTTTAACATGTTGATTTTAATTTGGAAACACTCCTTATAAGTTATCGTTAATTAAAATTAATATGCGATTCAAATTTAATTAAGCTTGAAAAAAAAAGGGGTAAGAAGTTGCGTGCGTCATGAGCCGCTAACTATAAACCGTAGTACTATGATGCCAGCCTACAGCTTTTATAGATTTTTTCAGTTAAAATCATTTTTATTTTTAGTTTTGGTGTGTGGGGTTAGGGGGTATGACACGACAATTTAACAGAGGCCACTTATTTCCACTGACAATGCTTAGGTCATCCGAATATGACCTACAAATTATAAAGCTTCATTCAAAATGACAGATCCACCCTTATATTCTGCTACATTTGTAAACTTCAATAAGGACAAATTCGTAAATGAATCCCATGTCTCTCTCAAATAAAAGTAGGCAACGTTTAATATCCATGGCCCCATAACTTAAAACCGTCCATACAGTTGCTCTGCTATTGACGGTAAAGAGCATATCGCAACAAACCAAAAACAAAATTAATTGACAATATTTATATTCAAAATAATAAGTAAAATTTTAGTATATTAATTAATTAATTATTTTAAAATTCAATTTTATTTTATAATAAAAAACATATGAAATTATAACATTCTAATTATGATAGAAAAAACGTATCAACAAAACACGAGGTATATATTGAATATAGAAACAAATAAACTTTCTATACTAGCGATGCATTTCGAACCCATATAGAAAATAATACTCATTACTTATGTATTTTGTTTTGAAAAATATGGACGTGTACCAAAAGTTCAATTAAATTAAGATGATAAATACACTTTGGGATAACCTAATGGTTTGAGCTTGAGACTTTCATGTTAGAGGTCTTAACTTCGAAACTTTTTCCTATTTTGTCATTTGGGTCGAGCTCGTCGCCGTGGTGCGGGTTACCTCTCCTATGTGATTTGCGAGCTATTATATAAGAGCGGGCGAGAATTTTATCTTGTGTGCCTGATGTGGGTTACCTTTCTTATATAATTTGCGATCTATTTATCTTATGCTCATCCAATTGATAGCACGACAATTACCTTTGTAGGATAAATTAAGTAATTTATAATTAAAAATAAATTATATTGCTCTTCATGGTAAAGGGCAAAAATGGAAAATTGAACAAGAAGAAGCCATTGGCCAATGGGGTGTAAGCTTGATGATGATGAAGAAATATTAATAAGAGGTGAATGGAGCAGAATATGAATTTAATTTACTTGTATTTATCAAAACATACTCCTAATTATTGTTCTCTCTCTTTCCTTTGTCTTTTGTTTATACTCTCCACTTTGTGGGAGCACAAAAAAGGTTCAGTTTCTCTTTCTAGAAGAAGAAGAATACTCAATTCTGAAAAAAATGGTGGCTTTATTCAATTTGATTCTTGAAATTGTCATGGAAATCTGACTTCTAAAGGGTATTTTCTTTATTTTTTTAATTCTTTCAATCTCCTTTTAATGGGTACCTGTAATTTACTTCTTCATAATTCTATTTTGATTTTACTCACAAATGCTCTCTTTCTTGTTCTGTTTGCTGTATCTCTCTTTTTTGTTCTGTTTTTTTTTCTTTTCTTTCTCAACTTCTTTCACATACACCCTGCTTTTTGCGTTTTTATTACAACTAGAAAAACTAATTTTTTTTATTCTTCTCGTAATTATGAAAGATTTTTTTTTTTTTGCTGTGTAATTAATCCCAAAACTATTTAATTGAAAAGTTTTCTTTTATGTGTTGTTAAAATTACTTGTTTGCTTAACATGATAGTATTGTTTGTCTTTGGCCAAAGTTTTGAATCTGATTTTTTTTTTTTATTTGTTTAAATCCTTTTGGAGTTTCTGCTATAGATCCAGTTTAGCATAATTTGTTTTTGACAGGGGAGTTTCAAGAATGATTTTGGAAATAGGGAAGTATGGGGTAAGGTTTGCCTACAATCTATCCTACAGTATTACTCTGGGTTTATTGTTGTTAGGTTTGAAATAGGGGGTTGCTAGTCTTGAAGTTAAAGCTAGGTCAATCCCAAAGCAGAGTCGAATTCAAGATTTGAACTTTATGGGTTCGAGATGCTACTAAACCAACTTGACTATCTGAGATAATAGTTTCTAAATTTAGTAATTGTACATATTTAGTAGATTTCTTAACATACATATAGGGTTTGAGTTAACTGGAAAGGAGACAAGAAATTGAATAGAAGGCATAAAGACAACAGAAACCGGGGTTTGAAGGATCTTTGTTCTGAGATGATATAAGTATTGTTCTCTAACATCTTTACAGGCATGACATAGAAGGATCGATGCCAGTGCTGAGAAATAGGCTATTGATTAAAACAAGAAAAAATGATTACCTTAACACTCAATCTTAAGACTATTAAATACATCCAATGATCCTCAACTATTTTTGCTCAATATTTCGGACTTGTGGAAATAGTCAGATTAAGATTAGCCATTTCGTAACCTTTTCAGTACTTGTGATTTTACCTCAATTATGGAAGTACATATATCCTAATTATTATGTGCCTTATTTTTAGAAATCTTGATTATAATTCAAGAAATCGGTGTCTAACACTCTTCTTAACAGCGGCTAATGGTACCTGTTGACATCATTAAATCAATATATGGTTCCTTAACATTGTTGCCCAACCTTTTGCCTATTTATGGTCCAGATTGAAGTAATTGCTGCCTTGTAATTGTCACTATCGGTGATCAAAGATCAGTTGCTAATGATCGGATAGCTTGGATGACATATATGCTGAGCTCGTTATATAATAATTTTAGATTTATCTTCAGTTTTGATTCTAAGAGTTATTTTTGTGTAGATATCATTCATTTGAAGCTTCTCCCTCACCTCTCTAGTATAGTGATCTTAGTTTTGCACACTGCTGAAATTTTTAAGGCTGTAGTCCCCTTCAAGCAAATGACCTTATTTATAATATTGCTAGTACTTCTTATCTAATTTTATAAAGATCATCCTTCTCTACCTCTATTTTCCTATTGGTTCTTGAATGATTCTGTTTCTCTTTCCCTTTATTTTCGCAGCCATTACAACCAGTTTCCTCCATCGAAATTTTTTTGCTCCCATTTAACTTTTGAAGGTCAAACTGCGCTTTTTATTGTTAACTTTGATTTATGTAGGATGCAACTTTTCTTTTTTGTTATGTTAAATAAAGAGAAGCAGATAATTTAGAAATACGGCCTTCTGTCTATTTATTGTTATAGATCTTTTATGGATCTTCATGGTGGTATAGATATTGCTTGTGATTGTTGATATTATGCTTCAGCCAAAAATGCCTTCCCATCTCCCATTTCTTAGCCATTGAGGAATTCTGACGTGCCGTTTTCTGTTTTTTTTTCTTTTTCAGGTTATAAAACTAAGATTTCTTCTGAGAGACATGATCTGCTATTCTCTTTTGGTATCTTCTGTCATCAGTTTTTAATCCCGAAACCTGCTTTGGTCTTATTACTGTATAAGAGCATTAAACAGCCCTTGATGCCCCTCTACAAGATTAGATAAAATGGATCGAGCAGACACATCAGGGTTTGTGAGTGGAGGAGGTAACTCATTAGGACTTAGTTTACTTACTTGCTTTGTTCTGATTTATGAGTTTCTCTATGAATATGTGATAAGATTATTTACTTGTGTTTTATTTTTCAGGTCAACGTTTTCTGTGTGTAGTATGATCACATCTATTGATCCTAATAAGAACAAAATGTACCGTGTTCCAGATGTTGATCTCACAAGGAGTGATACTACATTAAGATTAGATTGCTTTGGTTATGGAGGAAATGAGTGTGTCAGATTTGGAGGCAGTGAAACCAATAGCGGAAGCCATGTTATGCAACAGAATGCTATTGATGATGGGTGTAAATTGGTCCTTGGTTTGGGGCCAACACCTACAATATGTTCTAACGACTATTATCCTGGTGGATCTAATAAAAATAAAGGGTTTACAGCCTTGTTGAATCAGGGACAATTCTCTGAGAGTGATTCTATCCTCAAACTTGGCCTCTCAGGGAGCACCGGTGAAATTTCTAATGCACTTGACTTTTCGGCTATCACTCAGAGTACTGCTGGTGCACCTCATCATATCGATCAGCTGTCTTCGGATGGTAAAAGGCCGGCGGTCCCTATCCTGGACGAAGGTTCAACATCAGCCAAGAAGTCTGGTGGGTACATGCCTTCACTTCTTCTGGCTCCAAGAATTGAGAACAGCCAACTATCCTTCCAAAATAAGGAAGTTTCAGAGCTGGGTGCGAAATCCCATTTCCATCTCCCTGAGCTGAGCTCTGAGCCTTCTTGTATCTCTGACTACTCAATGAGTAACCTCTCTGAACCAACGACAATGGCTACATCCTCACGCAAAATGACCAATCCCAAGAGATGCAAGTTTCCAGGATGCTGCAAAGGAGCTCGAGGAGCGACAGGTCTTTGCATTGGGCATGGCGGAGGACAGAGATGCCAGAAACCTGGATGCAACAAAGGTTCCGAGAGTAGGACTGCATACTGCAAGGCCCATGGAGGAGGGAAGAGGTGCGAACACCTGGGATGCACTAAAAGTGCAGAAGGTAAGACCGACTACTGCATAGCACATGGTGGTGGAAGGCGTTGTGGCTTTCCTCAAGGTTGCACTAGAGCAGCACGTGGCAAGTCAGGCCTTTGCATCAAGCATGGTGGAGGTAAGAGGTGCAATGTGGAAGGATGCACCCGTAGTGCTGAGGGGAAAGTTGGGTTGTGCATTTCACATGGTGGTGGACGCCGTTGCCAATTCCCTAGTTGTTCAAAAGGTGCACAGGGGAGCACTTTGTTCTGCAAAGCACATGGTGGTGGAAAGCGTTGCATCTTTGCTGGCTGCACCAAAGGAGCTGAAGGGAGTACACCTCTTTGCAAAGCACATGGGGGTGGAAAGCGGTGTCTCTTTGATGGTGGTGGTATCTGCCCCAAAAGTGTACACGGAGGCACAAACTTTTGTGTTGCCCATGGTGGTGGGAAGAGGTGTTCTGTTCCAGGATGCACCAAGAGTGCTCGAGGGCGTACAGATTGTTGTGTTAGGCATGGGGGAGGGAAACGCTGCAAGTTTGAAAACTGTGAAAAGAGTGCTCAAGGTAGCACCGACTTTTGCAAGGCTCATGGTGGTGGTAAGCGTTGCAGCTGGGGAGAGGGGAAATGCGAGAAGTTTGCTAGGGGCAGAGGAGGGCTATGTGCTGCTCATAGCAGCTTGTTACATGGGAGGAATACGAATAAAGGAGGCATGATTGGACCAGGACTTTTCCATGGACTGGTCCCTGCTGCCTCCCCTATAAAGAGCACTTTTGAGAACAATCGTTCTTCGTCTATGGTGAGCATGGTATCAGATTCAGTTCATTCGCTCAATAAGCCAGCTGAACGGCAGCTACTTATACCACCACAGGTATTGGTACCCTTGTCAATGAAGGCCTCACTAACTTGTTCAGAGAAGCTGGATGACAGAAGCATCAACCTTGGGATTGGAAGAAGCAACACAAACAGCAACTTTGAGTTTGTTGTCCCAGAGGGCAGAGTTCATGGTGGTGGCCTAATGACTTTGCTTGGGGGAAACCTGAAAAATGCAATAATGTGAAGAAATATGTTCACTCTGCTGTGGGAAGACGATAAATTTGTGAATTTCTACTCTTTGGAACTCTGTATAAATGTTTGTATCAGTTTTGTGAGACTCCTCTCTGTTAAATACTTAGGGTATAATATTGTAACCTGTAATTGTTATTTGTTTTATTCCTTATTTTGGCTTCACAATCTCTCTTCATAATATCTCCATTTGGTGGACATTTTTTTTTCTTTTTGGTTAGTTGCTAGTAATAATTTTCTTGGTGGATCAGCTGATGTAATGTAATTATGCTATCTATTACTGAAATAAGAAATGTGAACCATATCATATATGTGTTCATACAAGTGCTTTCCTATACAACAATCCTTATTTATTACAGATACTTTATGTGAGTTGAGTGTTTGATTAGTGGAGTCTTAGAGTTTATTTGGTCTAAAGTGAATTTATTAACACTCCTGAATTAAGAAAATGAAGAAGTAGTGAACTTTCTGTCGATGATACACTCACTGGAATACTCATTATTTTTGTCCTGAAAAATTAACATGTTACATGGACAAAACATGATCATACCATATTTTACAACAGCAAACTCGATGTAATCTCATGACTGGCATATGTGGAGGATAATGTATACATAATAGACTTTATCTCTATCCTGAAATGTAGAGAAATTGTTCTCAATAACCCTCGGCTCAAGGAAAAGCAATTAGAAGCATATCAAAAAGGAAATGACCTAGTGGAGAAAGGAGCATAAGTGTAACAAAATACTACGATAAAGCAAGGTACAAGAAACAATAGATAGTCACATAAAGCAAAAGACAAGAATAATACTATGACTAACTAGTTAACTAGTATGTAAGGAAAAATGAGACAATGTTCATCTACATACAAATCCTCACTACAACAAGAACAACTTTGTAGCAGCAATAAATAAACACAGTAATATAGAGTGCTAAAGTTTTTACCTTCATTAGTTAAGTGTCATTAGATTCAATGTTACAAAGAGTGTTAATTACCGATAAAAATAAATATTTAGCGACAATTGCTAATTAATTACAATTTAACATCATTTTTTTGATATAGTGCCTTTACTCTAGACCTCTCATTTAAGGTCAATGTCCTCCGTAAGTTAGAACAATACCGCATTTAAAAAAGAGATAGTTTGGATATGAACAGGGAGGATTAGTTTACATGCTTACTTGTCCATGATACATAGTGTGAATTGAGTATATGGGCCTGAGTACCCAGATAATAAGCCCATGAAAGGGAAAGCCCAAGTAGTAAGTGGGTATGGCCCATGATTTATGAGTGATTTGGTGGATGTACTGAAGATAAGATGAAGATAATGCTGGCTGCAGTTCCATCTTTAGTTAGCTTATCCACATTCCAATTATTCTTTTTTTGGTTCCTTTCATTTGTCTATACTTCTCTTTAAATATTAAAAAACTTAAAATAATTGCATACCATAAGGTGAAAATTACTAATATATCTTTCCGCTCTTAAATTAGAGTCTTTTAGATGAAATAATCGATAACAAAGAGTATTTTCCTCGGAGATAAACTTACTAATACATAATTAAATTAATCGAATTTCAAAAATATATAAAAAAAAAACACATGTCAAATAGTATAAAACAGAACACAATTTCCTAAAAACGACAACTGGTGGTTCGTGCTCTCTTACTCCAACCCCACACACAAAAAAAGTAGTACTCTGTGATATTTTCAGCCTCCACGTGGCTCATTTTTTTCATTTCACAGAATCCTTCGAATTCTCAATTTTCTTTTATCTTGTGGTATATCTTTTTTTTTCTCTCGAATTTATATTATCATGTTACAGTCTTAAAATCACAAAATTAATATACAACTCAAAGTATTTATATGTTTTCTAATTTAAGATTATAAGATTTTTTATTTTATTTTTTAACAAAATTTATATCAAATCATAATCAGACAGTAAATAAATTAAAATAGAAAGAGTATGATCTAATCTAATCCAATAGTTTCTATTATTGGAGTTGTAACAAATTTTTCGTATTATCGAAAGCTCCATTAAGTAATTGGTTATCTTAAGAATGCAAGTGATGATCAGTCCATATAGTTAGGCAAAAAGTGAAGCACATCACATTATGAAGTTTCGTGGATAAAGATAGAGTTTGCTTCTTACCACTAACACTCAAAAAAAAAAAGTGGCCCTCCACGAATTATATGATATATCCACATTATACAAAGAAAATAAATTATTTTTTTATGAAAAAGAAATGACACAACAATGTAGTCATCACTTGTTCACACTTCACAACTAGAGATTTAATCACTTCAAAATTCAATTACGGCTCTTTCTTTCTTTTTTAACACACGCACAAGTATAAGAATGATGCTTGAGTGCACCGTTGGTTAACTTTTCATTAATCTTTGTAATGATGTTTTATTTCCCACATAAATTGTTTGAGATAATTATTATTTGTCACTATTTTGGAAAAGAATATTTATTAGTCTTAGTCAAATTAAAAGTATTTGTCTAAACTTTAAAATCATTATGTATTTCTTTCTTAAATATCTCATCGAATTATAGGTAATTATAATTATCATAACATGAAAACATTAGGTTTTGTACTATCATAGATATTATGGTGTTTTCTTTGGATTACTTGTGCTAAATCTATTCAAGAAACCCCCCGCCCCAAACACACACACAAAAAGACAATAAGTTTAACTAATATTTTTACTGTAAGTAAAAAAAAAAAAGAACTATGGAATATATATTGATTTATATATATATATTACTACCTAGATCATGTGTAGTATAGACGCTTGCCTTACAATTGACTCTTTGTTAATAATATAATTGCCTAAATATATTTTTTAAAAGTAAATCTGAATGTAATTTCTTTTTTTTTTTTTAATAAAAATGATCTTATATTAAAATTCAAATATGAAATTTTCAGTTAAAATTTAAAAAGTATTTATTAATACATCACAATCTTGATTAGTATTCATGCTTTTTAAATTTTAATATAATTATATGAACCTTGCTCATCTAAGCAAGTTGCAATATATGTATATCCCAGAGTGGTGAAAGAGACATCCTATATAATTATCAAGGCAGGAGATCATTAATCAGCTTCCAATTAATTGGATTTATACCAAACAGAGAGCATGACCAAAACAAAAGGGCCATATTGTGAGGTGTACATTTTCTTTTCTTTTTTTTCACAATGACAGTAATTTTTAAAGTGAAAAAAAGGAAGAGGTCACTATCTTGTTTGAAGAATTTCTAGTCTATTTTATCATTATTACTTACTGCCATCATAACTCAGAGCAGTTTAGCTATATATATATGCCCATGGACACATTCTTGAATGTCCATCAGAAGAATCCAATAATAATGCCTTGCACAGTACCTATATTGTAGTTGTGGCATGGGCGCACCACATAAAAAATAAAATAAAAGAAAGATTCTTTCGCACGAAATTTTGTGCAATCTTACAAAAAGGTGTTCTCTCCGATATAAACAAATTAATTGAGATATTTCATATCCTTTACTATACACAATTATTAAAAATAGGAAAAATCGTATGTATAGCCAACTAATAACCTAAATTAAATGGAATAGCTAGGGTTTGATTTAATTGTGATCCATAGCAAGCATTAGCTAAAATTTGCCAACGTCTCTCTCCCAAAAATCTCGCTCGCCTCTCTCGCTTTATACACAGAAGTGTATAATTCGGTTTCTGTTTTGTATAAAGCAAGAGAAAATTGTATATACACATGCAAAAATGTATATCTTCGTGTTATACACTTAATCATACAATTTACAAACATTTTACTTCAAATATTGCAGAGAAAAAGGCCAACGAATTATACAATTGCAGTGAAATACAATTTTTTCTAGCTTTATATAACAGAAGTATATATATTGTGTTTCTGTTTTTGTAGAAAGCGAGAAAAACATATATCTTCTAGCTATACACTTATAATTATGCAATATACATACATTTCAATTCGATTCAACTGTATGCAAAACAAATTATACAATTGCAGCGAAATAGGCCAGCGAATTATACAATTTAGGCCAGCGAATTATACAATTGTATATGTATAGCAAATTATACAGTTTTAAGTTTGCTATGGAGCGCAATTATGTAAAGTTTGCTATAGCATACAAATATGAATTTTTTGTTTACTATATGTGAAAGTTGCCCTTAAAAATATTAGTTTAAAAGCCCATTAAAAAAAGATAATTTTAAAAAATAATGGTAATACGAAAATTAATCTATTTTGAATTATAAAAGAAAGTGTCTAACATTTATTTATAATTGATTAGAGCTAAGTTAATTCGAAATTTGAAGATAGAGACACCATTAATGGTGACTCAAAGGTAAGACTAAGTAAAGATATCCCAACAAATGTTAATAGTGAATTTTATGCACTTGAAATAATATTGAACATTATTAAAAAAAAAATTATCTTACTTTTTATTAAAAATATTTTAGAAAGTTGAATTAACCAATTCAAATATTCATATTGATAAATAAAGTTTTTTACATCAACATTCAACTTAATATATTAAAAACAAATATCTAACCTAACATTAACTAACTAGAACTAATCCTTAAATAAATAACAATATCATTATGTGAAATTAAACATTTATTGTCATTTAAGAAGTACTAGAGAGAGTATCAATTTGTTGGATAATTAGTCCATGAACCTGATAGTTAGTCTCTTAAACATTAATTATCAACAATAATCAAAGGAAAAGAATATGATAAAAAAACATTATTCTTAATGATTATGATTTTTAATATACAATTGGTTGGAGAAATTAGAAATGTAAATGAGAAACATTGAGATTAACTAATGGGACCAAGATAAATGTAATACTTGTTAACTTTATCCAAATCCATTCTCATGAATAACAATCTGATTATTTTTTCATTACACAAAAGAAAGAAAAGCAAAACCAAGAACTCAATTATTTTAAGAAATTACTTAATAGGTATATCTATTTTAGGGACCAAGTAAAAAGAGGTAAACAAATTTTGTTTTATAATTTTGATTTGCATCTTCGAAGGATTGATTGAACTAAATAAATGTGACCTCCATTATGTTGTAATCCAGAAACCATTCATTTTGGTCTTGGTATTCATACATCTCCAACATCAATAAACAAAACAATCGTAAATATTAATGTTTAACTACTCATCGTCACGTTTCTTTATAAAGTCTTTTGAAAAATTTACTATTTTATTTTAAATTTTTTTAAAAGATTATATATAAAAAAATTAAGAAAATTGAACATATAACAATAATTTGCAACTCTTTTTACTAAACTATGTAATATGATTATTTAACTTTATTGGTTGTATAACTAAAACCATTAATTTATAACATGACTGATTTATTTGTGATTTAAAAAAAATACAACTCATCATCTGAATAAAATTACCAACATTACATGGAGACTTTATTCATCATAAACCATTTTTTGACATACACAAAGAACATGAAATCCCATAATTACATTCACAAATAAACATTGAAGATAAGCATAAACGTATTATGGAATATGTGTAGGCAAATCTATTCTTAATGAATTATCACCATCACTGTTCTATTGGCAACCAAGGAGTGTACCTAAGAAAGTAAGATTTCAACAAGTTGCATCTACAAGTCAAACTCAAGTTGTAACATGATATATTGTTTTAAATTACAAAAGATTGATCAACAAGATACATCTTAGAAAATTACATCAATATTTCATTATTTAATTAGATAAAACTTTAGATCTTCCAATAGTAGTAAGCCGCACATAATACATAGATTATATACAAATCATTTTGTAAGTACAGTATAATCACCTTGTTTCTGAAGTCATGTCCTACCATAGTAGGTCTAGCCCAAGGATTAACAAACATTTTGAAAAAGTCATAAATATGTACTCCCTCCGTCTCAAACGCTTTTTAAATTTCGAAATTTAAAAAAATTTATTTTAAAATTTTCTAAATATTTTAAATTAACAATTATTATAACTTATAATACCTTTTTATGTCGTTTATAAATAATATAAACTTCATTTCAAAAAATTTAAAATTTTCATGCACAAATCTTCGATCAAATTTTAACTGTTTAACTTTCGAAAAATAAAAGATGTCATAAATTGTGACGTAGGAAGTAAATAAATTTACAATTCTGTTTACACAATAGAAAATAATTATAATAAGATGGACGATAATTAATATGAGACAGAAAAAATATTTTTCTTTTCCATATTTCACTTAGCTTTTTTAAAACTTACATTAAAACTTTTGACTAAATTATTAATTGTGAAACTCAAAAATTTTAATTAAAAATAAAGCAGTTCGATCGGTAAAAAAAAAAACTGATGTCATAATCGAATAGAAGGAGGTCCCATTATATTGTTTTTGGATCCAAAGAATGAGATAAATAGGTAGAGGCACCCGCCGCCTTGGAGTAGAGCCGCCACTCAAATATTTGATTTACTTATTACTATTGTTTTTTGTTTGTTAAAAAAATAAAGCAAAACCTTGTTTGAAGCAAAACACAGTATGGTTATGATGATTCCCTAAAATTAAACACACTCTCCATTATATATCTTTGTGTATAAATATCTGAGTTCCTCCATATCCCCTTCTACTCTACCAAAAAAAATACATATTAAATAGTATATCATTCATTTTTTCAAATTAAATGGGAGATAGTAATGTGAAGTTGCCACCTGGATTTCGATTTTACCCGACAGATGAAGAATTAGTTGTTCATTTTCTTCAACGCAAAGCTGCTCTTTTACCTTGCCATCCTGATGTCATTCCTGATCTTAATCTTTACCCTTATGATCCTTGGGACTTAGATGGTACATTTTTCTATTCTTTTCCTTTCACGTTAGAGTCTGATTCTTTTGTTGTTTTTTTTTAAAAAATAATATATCATATCATTAGTTATGTTGTGCAGGAAAAGCAATGGTAGAAGGAAATAAATGGTATTTCTATAGCAGGAGAACACAGAGTAGAATCACTGAAAATGGATATTGGAAATCATTAGGAGTTGATGAACCAATATTTTCAACAGGTCACAATAATAATAATAATAATATTGTTGGTATGAAGAAATATTATGCTTTTTATCTAGGTGAGCTACCAGAAGGTGTCAAAACAAATTGGGTAATGCAAGAATTTAGTCTTAATTCTGAATCTTCTTCTGGAAGTAGTCGTTCATCTTCTAAAAGAAGAACCCGTTCCAAAATTGTAAGTATATATATTCATTTTTAACATAGGTATGAATTAATTCAATATTATTTTGAATTAATTTATTTTTTTATTTGGAGTTCCAGGACTATAGTGGATGGGTAATATGTCGTGTATACGAACACAATTATGATAATGATGATGATAATAATGGACCGGAGCTATCATGCTTGGATGAAGTTTTTCTATCGCTAGATGATCTTGATGAAATTAGTTTACCGCACTAGATTATTAATTAATTAATTGTATAATTAGATCCAATAAGTTTGGATCTAATTACATTTCTGTTTCCAGCTAGCCAGCCACCCTTTAATTTCCATAGTAAATGAAAACAGTGTAGTATGTAACAAAATTAAGATCATCATTATGCAATGTTGATATATATATCGAAGAAATTTTTATTTTCCTTATTGGATTTTTATTTTTATTTTATGGAATAAATAAAATGAATTATTTTGAGAATTATTACAATGTGATGTGTAGTTAGCTAGATCCATATCATGCCATGTGTACAAGAAAATCCAGATATGATCTGCGAAATGTAACCACATGCATTGCAATTTATCCACTCTATATATACTACTATCTTATGGCCCTACGTAAATACTGTTGCTTCTAAAATTTGTCCACTCGATGGTTATACCAATATTGCTTCTATGTTTTTTATTAAATGGTCTTTCATTTATTTATTTCCTCACAAACTTAATTCATATAAGTTTTTTCACTATTTACCTATTTGATTTTTGATATATTTTCTTATTATTTATCGTCTTTATATTATACGGAATATTTTATTGTTATTTATATATAGAGTCAACCTCTGGGTGCTAAATTTTCATTTAGTGTCAAGTTCGGTTGCATCCAATATTTGTCGCAAAATTCTCAAACTATATGTGCTTAAAAAAAAGTTACATATACTATTTTATTACTCTATCTATCTGTCAAACTATTAGTATGTTTTATTTTGCTTTAATTCTGACATATATCTCATTTCAATTATATTTAGTATTAATTAATTTCAATTACGGATTGAATAATGGGTACATATCAAGAACGAATTAACGTGAGCAATTTTTTGATTGGCCAAACACATATACATAATACAATCTTTTTAATTTTTTCATGAAATTATTTTTAACTTAACCTTGTTTCATTTTATACGGCAACTCCATTCTCTATGTATTCATATCATTACTTTTCACACTGGTATGATACAAATGCAATGAGATAATTGAATACTTAAACAATATTAAAATTATATGTATCGATATGCGACAATATAATCTTACGTTGTAAATGATGGAAGTTGTCACGTGAAGGAAGTATTGGATTAAGGCCAAAACCCAAAAGGGGAGAAAGAAAGAAAGAAAAAATTATTTTCTTCCTTTTGAGATGTGTTACTTGTACTACTACTACTACACTACTCTACTGCTAAGTATTTCAGTAGCCTTTTTAGCTTTTATGTGTTATGATGGATATTTGGTAGTTGTCTTGTGTCACCAAGTTAAGGAACATTTTTTTAATTTCTACCTTTTTTCTTATTTTATTTTATGATTTAATATTGGTGGTTGCTTATGTAAGCATCGTATCATGTTTATGTAAGCATTTCCTCTTAATTCTTTCACACACACGTGATGGATCCAATATGACAATCTCCACATAGTATATCATGAATTATTGATTTTACACTTCTAATATATTTGATTGTACATCATATTAGGTAAATTTGTCAAAATAACATTAATTTTTCAATTGCAAACGCTATAAATATGCCTATGTTACGTGTGTATATATATATATATGTCGAATCGAGTGTCATTTCGAGCGAAAGAAAAATAGAAAAGAAAAAGGAGATAATTATGTTAATTGATTATATCCTTGGGCAAGGAAAGTATTTTCCAGAGACAACACACCAAGAAAGTGATTTTGTATAAAAATAGACTTTTTGTGGAGTGTGAACGAAGATTTTTGAAGTTGAATGGTGACAAAGACAATACAAGAATAAGAAAAGTTATTAGTAATAATAATGTTATAAATAAAGATGGAAATCTCAATGGTGAATTTATATAAGAAAAGTAGAAAAGTGAAACAAAGGAAGTGGCTAGCTACTAATTCCCACTACAAGGTGATTACTCTTCTCATCCTATTTTATTATTTATTATTTTAATAATATATTCGATTTAAAACTCACTAAAATTAGATTTAAAATTTTTTTCTCTATTTTTATGAAATAAAATATTAAATACAAATATTACTTTTTTCCGTTAAAGTTTCTCATTGAAATATACCAATGATTATGATGAAGATGAAATAATAATATTTTAATATGAAAAATTAAAATGCTTTCTACCATTCGAGCAAAAATGTTTATCATAAAATAGTAATGAAAAGATTATTAGTTGATTATCTCAATATAAAATAGATAATCAACCTATTACAACAATTAATTAAGATTCTACTCTTGACTCTAGAATAAGCAAAGTTTCTATTCCTTCCAATTTGCAATAGACTGACTCTTTTTTTAATCTTTTTGATTGTCAATTGAAAGGACGAGAGGGCTCAAATTCAATTGTCAAAATATAAATAAAGTACTTTTTTGTGATTGTGAAATGTGAAATGGGAAACTAATCTTAGAATTCAAAGTTTACTTTTTAACTTTTAAGGATTCTAAAGAGTAATTACTCTTTTTAAGTGCTTTTTAAGGTCCTAATTACTGTTAAAACGTGATGAGCGTTTTCCTGTTACATGTTAACCAAACATTAAAGCCTAATCTTGTGAATAAAAGATTTCAATGTCTCTGTAATTCTTTTCATGTTTGACTTAAATCTCTAAAAGTGTAGCATAAAGCAAATTCATGGGGCCATTTTATTTATTTTCATACTAGTGAAAAAGAGAATAAAATTTATTATGTAGATATATATGTAAATAAAGTTGGATTCAAGGTCTAAAGGAGCAATATCCACTAATATATGTTAATTTCCATTAGATTAAAAAGTAGATAAAACTAGAGAAATTAAATTCAAAGATTGAGACTGCACGGTTGTTAATTTGTCTTATTGAGAAAAAAAAAATAATTGTTCATATCAGCATAATTAAAGGTTATGTCCTCGTCACCACGTGTACCTATTCATTAGTGCTTATCAAAATCCCAGAGAAATTAAGACCCAAACCCCATTGAGAAGTACATATAATTAAATGATTTCATTGCTTAATTAGCTCGTAAGCACTGAACATTTCTAATCATCTCACCCATACAATACAAGACTGCATTTGCAAACAACTGCACATGTTTTGACATAAAGAGAGATCAACAAGCAAACAAACTCCAACCAACCCCCAACAGATGTTGGATCCAGTGATTTATTTCTATTCTAGTTGTAAAGTATATATATTAAATATTTCCCCAATTAACACTGAGTTCACGGAGCACAAATCTAGAATTCAAAAATTATCAAATGCATATAGTTTAAATATTTTTTGCACGAATTTGGTTGAACCTAGAGAATTCGTCCAAAGTTGGTTGTTGGTGGTAGAGTTTGCACTTTGCATGTGTAGGTATAGACTTTTTAAAACAAGTTATTAGTTTCTTGTGAGCAAAGGCAACTCCATGATCTCAATATGTTGACGTTATGAGTTTCACCAATATAATTTGCTTTCTTTGGAACTTTGCTTGGTTTGGGAATATGACCTAATCAAATTGAAAGCCATTATGATTGCACAAAAACATGCTGCTCTTCATGGCCCTATCTCAACTTGTTCTTTAAGTTGTTTGTTTTTATCTGATAAAGACATCAATGGAAGAAAGAAAAAGAGTGATTGGAAAAATATAATATGTACTTGTATATGAAAACAAACTTCCCTTCTTAACACCCTTTCTTTTTAACTACTTTTTTTAATGTATAGTATAGGTAGGAAATGATGAACTTAGATGAATTTGGCAGAGAGAAACTAACAGAAGAAATCATTGATGGGACCAAGGTTAGCTTTTGAGTAAAGCTAGCTAATTATGCTTATAATATATATGCATCCCACATATATCAATTCCAAGGTCAAAGCATCAAGCCTTTTGAGTCAAACACCACTAGTTAGCTTGTTAGATCCAAAGTACCAAATATAACTAGTTTATAGTAAACATATCAAAATGGGCACATTCATCAAAGGTATAATTGTGCCCACCCTGGTGGAGATACCACTTGTGGTAAAATTTTGTCCTCCTTTTGTTCATTATAACTCCTCTCCTTCTTTATGGGTGACTTCTTTTGACCTTAGATTAGTATATGTTAAACTTGGGTACATTGCATTTCCAAGGAAGTTGAAAGTAGAATTATACGCACGCTTAGCTTTAATTCATGGGATAATGACACTAATTTACTTTATTGCAAGTTATTAACGATTTCTTTAAACTCTCCGGAAATATATTTTAAGCATGGATTTAAATATATGGTATACTTACTGGGAATGTGATATTTTTTTCATACCAATACTCGAGTCGAATTTGGGGCATTCCAAAAACTTGGAGTTGGTGAGATGCTCGGATTCATTTAGTCTATTACAACAAGTTAATTGCTATTTATTAGTTGTTAGCTGTCAATAATTAGTATCAAATAAAGTTGCAACCAAACATCTTTCAAAGCTTATTGAAAACAGAAATATACCCAAAACTGTTTCAGTAAGACGTTTAAACCAACATTTCTCGAGGTTTATACCAGCTTTATTAGCTTAAACTGGAAAGGGGAAGAGAAGGCATTTGCACGGTGGTGTAATTTATCTATATTTTTCCTTTAACCCAAGGGTCTAATAATCGTTCTGCCTTCCAAGGTAGAGGTTCACGTACACACTACTCTCTCCAGATCCTATTTAAGGATTTACACAATGATACTTTGTTGTCGTTGTAAATACGCAGTCTATTTCAAAGAATCGAAACAAATTTGGTTTAATTCAAGCTGTTTTTGGTACTTCTTATTTAGTTATTTAACACGGGAAGTCAGGTTTTCATGAACTGTGACGAAGGTAATGCAAAATATGCACATCAGAATAACGCCTCACTTCACAAATTAATTCATGCCAGAATCTGCAGTGACTCATAAGCATTCCTTCATCTAGTTAGTGCTTATGGTTCTTTCGTCTAGTCAAGTTGTTATACTATTTATGAATTGCAAGGATTGACATGACTTAAACTAAACAATTGCTACAAACCTCATTGTAAGGTTTTACATGATATACGCAATGAAGTTGACTAACTCACAGAAAGAGTTGGGGAAACATCCCATAAGAGTCAAGTCACAAGACATTCACCGAGTCCATTACCAATAACAAAGTGAATGCAACTTATGTCCCTGAAATTACTAATCTCAAACATACTGACGAATAGTTTTACACAGCCATGGTTCAGAATCTAACTAATTTTTTTTCAAGTTTCAGTTAAGCTCCATAAAAATATGATCACATTGCAAACTTAGTTACGTTGTTTATCCTTTTGTTAAATTCATATCCTACCAGAAGCCTGTGTAAATCTCCTAAACCCATCCCCTCCTTCCAAACTCTATAACAGTTATCAGGCATAACTTCATTTTATCTTTTCAAGTGGTGAACATGAAATAAAATCAAAATAACAATCTACGACTAAAAGATACACTACCATGATATTCCCCTGCAGCAAAGTTGAGGCATTATTGATCGATCAATCAACCCTTTGTAAACAAAAAGGCACAGTCAGAAAGACAAACAAACAGAAACACACAAGGAGCCAAAATGGAAAATTTAGAAAACCAAGCACCATATAAATTTCCCTGAACCACTTCAGCTTTGAGGCCAAATTAACAAGCTTCAAGTCATTTCACTTAAGCACGTGGATTGATGATTGATCAATGTGGAGAAGAATTTACTCTGGACTAGATGGACAATGTTGCTAACATATCGTCACTGCAAGATAAACCTGCATCGAGCCTGGTATTAAAGTGGAGAATGGAAGAGCAGCTGGCCCATTATCCCCGAGTCTTGAAGGTTGCATGCAATTAGTCATTTGGGATGGCCCCAGCTAAATTTCTTGGTGATACAAAAAAAGGCTACCAAAGAATTTTTTTTCTGAAAAGTAATGAAGAACTTTATCATAGAGAGAATACCACTAAGTTAGTGCTACAAAACAGAGATACAGAGAGTGCAATCCCTCGATAGTATCTAACATGGCATTTACATCATGTACAAAATTTAGGTTGCACCAAAGAGCTAGGAAAGAAAAAGCTCTACACTTATGGCTATGAATGTGTTTCTTGTTGCCTTGAAAATTCTACTATTTCTTTCAGTCAAATTATGCACCAAACAACAACATACCCAATGAAATCTCACACAGGGAGGGGTAGAGCGACCTTACCCCTACCTCGTGGATGTAGAGACTAGAGAGGCAAACTATGCATAAACAATGTGCTAAATTATGGAAGTAGCACTTCATCATTAAAAAGATCGAATGCAAAGCAGCAGTAGGAACTTTTTCCTCTTCCTAAGTTATGCTAAATAACATAAGAGAAAATCAAGTAGGTCAGAGAATCGCCATTTCCTTGTTGAAACATGCATATAGGTATACAAGTAGTTTGTTGTTTTTCTTCTTTTTTAAAATTCTAATACACATCGAAATACATCCTTAACTCCAAACACATTCTCCCACTGGCACCTCAGAATAAATCAAGGGGAGGATAAGAAAACAAAAAAGGAATACAAATAAAGCATGGGCACCTGGGAGAAATCATAACTAGGCTGATTAGTGAGGCCAACGTTTGCACCATCTACCACTATACATCAAATGGATTCTTTAGACACTCCTGGACGAGGTGCACCTAGAAAGTTGATCCCACATTCTTTCACCTGAATGCCTGAAGCATGAAAACTCAAATACTGGAAATCGAAATAAGCACTCCACAAATTCTGAATATGTATATTCAGGAGTAACAGATCGTATTTCAGAATCCATTATAATGGAAAAAGGATAATTGATAAATGAATACGCCAAATCTAGTTTATAGATAACACAAACTCAACTAGGTATGCAGAGTGTTACTATTACCATATCAATTGTCATGATCCCATTTTATTGCCAGCAATTAACATTTTCATTCACCCTTTATTATTGAAGAGGAACTCATCTATAGGGAGATTCTTACTTATAAATTAGATGTTCACCCTGATGATTCTTTTTTCTTCTTTTTTGGGTTTGTGCATTGGCAATATGAATGCTTAGCCTTTCAAAGACAGTTATATTTTTCTTTAAATCAACTTGAAGACATACATGAAGTGATCCTTCTAAGCATCCCTGGCAGGCAATATTGGTACTAATCTAATCATGCATAAAGCCCTTCGTCTTCCCTTTTCGACTAATTCTTACTTGTGCAAATAGCTGCACTGCTCCCTCAGGCACAACCCCAGATTCCCCTGTATGCATATCCACTTTCTAAGACTTATCAAGGGTTAATTTCATGTTTAAACGTCATTTAGTTATTCACTCCGACGTCATGTCAAAGTAGTCGGACTTAAATTTGTTTTGAACAGTAGGATCATCCTGACTCGAACTACAATCAACTTCATAAAATGGCACACAACTCTATTGCATTCACAAATAACTCATTTGTTGACATTTATGGGAAACCCTAATTTTAACCAACAAATAAAGCAACACATTATAATGATGAACATTCAGACTCAGTGAAACATTGTTGAACCTGTGCATCTTCTCAAACGCGAAGAACTTCGTCATTTTCCGGCGCTTCGCCGCGAGTTCTCGTGGTGGATCGTCGGAGAAGTGCAGAGGGATGAACTGACTTGAAAATATGGGAGCAAAGGCCCAAAATTGTTGTTGGCCCAAAATTGTCCAACTATATCTTTCGGGTAGAACACCAAATAGTCCATACATTTTGACAAAGTGATATCCTATTAGTATCGACCCAAACATTCGTTATATTTTTAAGAGATAAAACCTCTGATGCTCAAATTTTTTTTCTTAGCGGAGTGTCCACCATTTAAATTAGAGTTTCGACTAAATTTAAATTACGTATTATAAAATTTATAAATAATGCTTCAACATAATTTTCTTCGTATGGCACAATTCATATTATTTTAAAGCTCAGACTTAATATGTCTTTCAAAGTTTACTTTAATAGCTTTCAAATTAAAATATCATTAATTTGATTCTAACATAAAGCAGTAGATAGAACTGTATCCTTTTTAAATTACAATTTGAACATACATTATATATATTAGATGAACAAAGAGTCTTCACATTTTGTATATGTTCTTTTCTTGGCCAGGCTTATTTTCTTTACCTGATTCTAGTTTGATACCTATCGTGACTTAGGGTTACATTGCATTTTCCTTAGGATCAAACCTATAGGCTATAGGTTGTTCAAATTGGTGTTCGATTTTATAATTTTGACGTTTTTATTTTCTAGATACTCCAACAATGTCAAAATTGAAATACAAGTTGTACATTAAATGGTAATAATGACGATTACGCAAATCTCCGTTTCTTTAATTTCTTTGCTTTTCAACGGTGGGTTTTCAAGTTAATTTGTTCATGTTCGTCTGTACAGCAAGTTAGCAATGTGGTTGACAAAGATTCGAATCGAGATGGTAAAAGAAAATAGAAAGACAAAGAAGAAAAATTTGGAGATTGACATAGAGGACGACCTCCTAAAGAGTGAATTGGATGTCAACACCTCTCACATAGTAAGTTTTAATTGATACGGGAATAATTTTTTTGGAAAATATATAATTATTATACTCGTAAAGAAAAGAAAAGAATTGCTTACTCTATAAAGACACTTTTAATATAAAGTTATTTCTTCGATTTCCCTCCTTTTTAATTCTATAGTTTGTGAATATTCTTTTAATGTCTGAGAATGAGTTCATTTCCTTAAAAATATAATTATATAAATATATGGAGAAAATGCACAAGTATCGCCCTAGACTATGACCGAAATGTCAGAGTTGCTCCACGAACTTAATTTTGTTGTAATTTTATGCACTTTTTTTCTTACGTAATAATAGGACCTTAATTTAATTAAGACGTGTCTCTGAAATTTTAATTATAGTCTAGGGATACTTGTGAATTTTTTCTAAATATATGTATGTATTTCATAGTATATTCCATGAAAGTAAATAATATCTTTAATGTCACTTTGTCAAATATAAAATACATTGTTTATAGGCAGAGATAATTTTGAAGATCACGGCTGCAATGAAGATGATCATTTAGTTTATAAAATATATACACACGTAATGTATATTTACTAGTTATTATTAGTAGAAGAAAAAATATGGTTACTTTGGAGTTAACAAGGACATTGACCAAAAAGTCCAAAATCTGGGCATAGTACAATAGAAGAAGCAAATGGACCCCAATATATGCTTTGTAACGAACTTTTCAGTCTTCTCATTCTCTTCTCTGACCCAATCAATTTGCATATTCCTGTTTTTCTCTTGTCTTCTTCTTTCAAGACCAAAATGCCTTGTACTATTTTTGCACTAATGGTAATTGTAAAAGATAAATTTGGTCAGTTGATATTTAACTTTTTGTGCTGCCATTTGTTATAGAGAAAATTATTGGGGTTATGAGTCTTTAAGGAGAAAAGCATGCGTAAGATCATATAACCTCCCACATGTCAAAGTTTTTTTTTTTTTTTAATTATAATTTCTCAAATTATAACACAAGATATTAAGTATGAAAAATTACGAGTTTTCATGATCTAAATTGAAAATTAAAATATCAACCACCATATAAATAATTAGGATTATTTGTTCGTCTTTACTAATTTTTCTTTCTTTCTATTTTTAATACCACTAAAATAATTCAATTTTTCAAGACCTTTCTTGCTCATTAAGAGATGATTAACAATTAATTAATGGATCTAAATACACCTAATCATATGAGGTACAATTGATTTATTTATTTGCATGTCTTTTTCAACTTCACAACAATTTAAAGTATATTTTTCTTGCACGTACATTACCTTTGATCCAACAATTTGAGCTTAGGACTTTCATGTTGGAGGCCTCAAGTTTAAAACTCCTTGCCAGCGAAAGCAAGGGATTTTGCCTTCTGAGTCGAGCTCGGGTTACTTCTCCTATGTTGTTTGCGATCTATTCCCTCGGTCTCTTTTATAGTTATATGATAATAATTGATAATTGGTATTTTAAAAGTAAAATTATAACTAACCTATGATAATAGTTGATGTTTTACCCTGTGCATCCAAAAGGATAGCGAGTTTCCCTTTGTAAAAAATAAAAAAAGTTCTTGCACATGCATTAACATTAAATTTAATCTCTCCGATTAAAATTATCCGAAAGAACAATCAAATTTTTAAAAGAAAAGGGAACACCTCCGCCACTTGAATAAAAATAATGTCATAAAAAGAAAATCGCGTTCTATGACCAATGATGGCTAAATAAGAAAAGGCAAAGTCCAGGTCAGCGTTTCACCCACTCTGAAGGCAGTAGTCATAGCCTAAACCTTCATTCAACAATCTTTTCATATTCTTATTATACATTTTCTTCATTTTTCATTAGAGAATTCCAGATATACAAAGAATGGGTCATGGAAATTCGAGACAGGATTGCTCCTCCGGCGACTCCGCCGACGGTTCCAAACCGTCGCGGATAAGAAGACTCGGTCGACGGCTTCGCCTGCACAGTCGCCGTAGTTGTCAAACAGCTGCTTCACATTCTCAAACTTCTAAGATCCTTAAGGAGGAAGACTTTGCTGGCATCGCTCTCATCCAGATCATTAGTGTAACTGTCTTTTAACTACTACTACTTTCTACTGATTTTGTACTTTTCTATGCTCTCTGCTAGATGTAATACGAAATTCTGTACGTTCTATGTGTGAATTCGTATTTACGCGAGTTCTGAAAAAGTCTTTATGTAGGTAATTCCTTCAAATCTTTGCTGAATTTCATACACTCTTTGGTAAATGTAAAGTATATTAGTAGTATTTACGCGTTTTTTTCGAGTTCTGAAACATCTATATGCATGTTGAGCGTGTGAATACCTACACATTTATAAATATTTAAGTTCTGAAAAGATACAGAGTATAACATTCTCGGACTAATTTACAAATTTTGCAAAAACTTTACACTCAGTCTTATAGATGGAATACTTATGTGAAAATATATTGTGTGCTATATGTATGTTTGTTTAAGTTTGAAAGGATGCAGAATGTAGTATTCTGTAACTAATCCTACAAAGTTTGCAGAAAATTGTACCCAATCTGGTAAATGTAATACCTATTGTGTGTATGAAGATTTAAGTTACACGGACGTATGAACTTGTGGTTGCTTTGTTTCAGGCTGAAATGAAATTTAAGGACAAATGGCTAGCTTGTATTACCCTTGGTGAACAAACTTTTCGCACTCATGTGTCTGATCAGTTAAGTACACATGCCTGCAGATAGTTGCTTGGTAGTGAATTTGTGTCTTCAACAATGTCAACAGTACATACACACAAATAAAAATATGTACAGATAAATAATTTGAGAATTCACTTCTGCCTCTTCTTATAGTCCACAGTTTTAGTTAGGGATGGGGGTTGCTTATGCTATTTGTTGCTCAGTATGTTGGGTGTGAGTACAATGATAAAAGGTTGTTAAGAATTATTCTAACAATTGAAGGATAATTTGCGAAAAATGAAACTAGCTTTTACCTGAAGTACTCTAGATCCCGAGAAGAAAAACAAAGTTGAATGGGTTTAAGTTATGCCCAGTTTTATTTAACAGCACTGCTTTTGAGATGTGAGCATGCAAGTGAGGAACAAATTTTGAGTTTACCCTTGGGTCTTATATTTTGTTGGAGCTGGACAATTGAGTAAATGAAAAAGGTTAGAACTTTTACTAGGTTCTTTATACCTGCCTGGATACTTCAAAATGCACTAATAGTAACAGACATGAAAAGTTACACTATTTTATTTGGAATTGCAGCTGGAAAACTCGTGCTCGTTGTAAATATTTTTGGAGCAAAAAATTGGAAAATTGCTTCTAATCTTCTCTTATCTTACAATAGTTCAGAGTGTTATTATCTTGATGTGCTGTATAGAGATTCTTGTTATCTTTGGAAATTTGCTTGCTTTGGATCATTATTTCTCCAGAAAATGATAATGCACCAAGTATGATATGCACAAAAATACACCATCACCTTGGTATTTGGCTTTCTTATCAGTCTGCTACTGCATGTTTATGTATTATAAACTGGAAGAAGGCTTATCGATTCTTGCCTAGTAGATTTATATGACACATTTCACTTGATTTTCTCCAGCCATTCCATAATGTTGAAAAAGTAAAAAGGGCATAGTTGTGCTTGACTTCCCTACTTTTCACTCCGCAGATTAGTGATTATGTTTCTTTTTGTTCTGTAAATTTCTTTGCAGAACTGACAAGCCGACCTGGAACTCAGTGAGTAAACACTTCTTTTTTACATCTACTATAAGTTGCTTGTGAAATAACATATATAATTTTAATATGATCAATGCACATATAGCTGAAGCTGATAAAAACATTTTTGGCCACAATTATTGTTGCTTCCCCACATTGATTAAGTACACTCACTTATTTAAGATGCTTATGGTGATTATAGAAATAAAATTTCTAGTCCTTGTACATGCAAACTTTTCCTTGTGGGTAGGCGTTGAGTGATCTTTTTAGTGTTTAACTTACCTTTTGTTTATCAAAGCCCGAGCAAAGTATGATAACTGAAGTCTAGTTAGGCAAGTTACAGTGGGCTTGCACTGACCTTGCAAACCTGTGAATCTTTGTTCTGTTTAAGACACGCTAGTCTGGGTTCTACCATCTCATTACATTAGAGTGTTGCATTCTCGGTTATGCTATGTGCGAGAGAACCTGATTATTCAAGTAAAATCATAAGAAGTGAGTAAATAACCCAAGATCCTTAAGTTCCTTCAGAAACCTTTATACCTCCTCTCAAACTACATCTGATATGGGCCATTGTATATCTCTGCCAACTTTCTGAATGTACTAGGATTCATGCGTGAAACGAAAATTGAACTTACAGGTGAATGCTCAAGCTTAAAGTTTGTTGTGATGCCATGTAAAAGAATTTAAGCACCCAACAATTTTTATTAGGGGAATGTTCTAGCTACGTGTGAATTCGCCCAAATTTTTGTAATCCCCTTTGATGCTCATATATACCGGATGGGACACTTTGTATATTTCAAAACTCACCAAATTCTGAGAGGATAATGGCAAGTTCTTAGAAGCTATTTTGATCTTCTTTAGTTTTCTCTATAAATAATTAATAAGCTATCTGTGTCATGAGATTTTGCTGATATTTTTTAACCTTAACTTCTATAGGAAAAGAAGCTTCTTTTGGAAAAACACGGAGCACATCTTGCAAGAATATCTGTTTTTGAGGTGCGTCATACTTGTGGTTGTGAAAATAGTTTGTATCTCTTGCTAGTCATATTTGACCATTTTAAGTCTGAAAAAGGTGATGGAGCATCTTGATAATTTCTGGTCATCATGGTTCATGTTGAGAATGTTATTGGCAAATACAAAATTAGGATATATGCTTTCCTGTCATTCCAGTCATTCATGAATTTGTAGCATCCTGAGATTTATATACAG
This sequence comes from Solanum lycopersicum, assembly GCF_036512215.1. Classification (NCBI taxonomy): domain Eukaryota; kingdom Viridiplantae; phylum Streptophyta; class Magnoliopsida; order Solanales; family Solanaceae; genus Solanum; species Solanum lycopersicum. The sequence goes on along the minus strand of NC_090800.1, from coordinate 89,230,920 downwards.
TTCTCAGGGACAAGATCAAACCTCATCTTTGTCTTGATATGCTAGGAACCAGAATACTCTTTGTTGATTTTTTGTTCCCAATCGTGTTCCTTAAGATTTCAGGTGGAAGATATTGTTGTTTCATTTTCATCTTTGCATGATGTTGCACTTGGAAATGCCAATATTGGTTTTATCCTCCTAGTTGTTACCAAAAGAGAAAAAAACATAATAAATAAGAGAAAATCCTCATAAATTACTCACTACTGATTTATTTATGGTACAGACCAATAGACTTTCGAGGAACAATCTGATCGGTTACTGTGAGGTTGATCTACTTGAATTTCTCTCTCAGGTGAGTTGCTCTTGAGATTGAGAAAATATCTGCAACAAGTGGCACTATATTTGTCATGTTTATGTTGTTAACCATGGATTAATCATTTGTAATATAACGGTGCAAGTTCTTGGTTTACTTGTATGTAAGTATCATCCTTTTTTTAATTTACAGTATGATAAATTGGCTAACTCTCCTACTATCGTATTCTTTGATCTTACTATTACCTGTTGTTTTCTTTGCTTCGGTCGTCGTACTATTTGTTGTTTCTACTGTTCTTGTCTCCATTATTTTCTCTATGGTTTCTTCACTACTGAGGGTCTATTGGAAACAACCGCTCTACTTTCACAAGGTAGGGGTAAAGGCTGTGTATACACCTTGGATGTGTTGTTGTTATTAGATACAATGGAGTTTGTGTTTTCATTTGTTTTGCTTTAAAAGGTTATGTCATAGAGAAATTAGAACATCTGTTGCAGAGAGGGCAAATCCACTTGTCGAGGACACATTCCTCAAATTGTACTCACATAAAATCTGAATAAATTTTGAATCCTCATTTCCTATAAAGCTTACTGAACTAAGCATTGGTGTCATTTTCCCTATGTCAATGTGTATTGCTTACAATGTCATATGTGATAAGGAGGTAGACTAAAGGTGGCCTTTAATGACAAGTCCTAGGAATTTGGAAAAACTTGTTAAAAGCAACATCAAATAGTAGTTATTTTTTTCACTAAAATGCTTGGTTTTTGTAAGATAAAATATGGAAGCGGCTTAGACTTCACTATGCTTGGATTTTGTAGCATTTTAGAAGTCACCGCTTCAAATAGCAGTTACTTTCATCAAGCATTTGGATAACTCAGTAGCCTGCAAGTCTCATACGTCCAAAGTAGTGTGTTAACCAGTGCAGGAACAAGGATTTTATATCGACATTGATGTAGTTTCATAAGATAATGCTTTTAGAAGTTTTTACTTGTAAGTATTAACAGAACTACAGAAGCCGTTGGCTTGTTAAAAATGTTGATATGGTGTATGGAGCTGCATTCCGTAGTTTACAATATTTGCACCTTTCCTCTACTTGGAGATAGTTATTCTGTTGTCAAAGGGATCTACTAAAAGGATACTATGCTTTCAGATGTATCCCACACTTCTTGTGATTAATCTATGTCTGCTGGATAGTAACTTCAATTTTTTGGATTGTTTAATGTGGGCTTGTGCCAATTCCTAATCATGAAATCAGGTTTCTTCCCTTTTGCAAACCAATCCTTAGCCCAATGTTTAAGAGAATAACTTATCTTGCAGGATTGCAGTTCTGATACTGAGGTTTTTGACTTGTTAGACCCATCATCTGCCTCCACAGTTGTTGGCCGTATATCTATTTCGTGTTGCATTGAGGTTTGTATTCGCTGGGGGCCCATCTACTTCTAATTACTTATGGTAGGTTTCTTTTGTCCCTCATCCCTGATATGTGATTACATTTTCTTTGCAGGATCCCGTTGAGACAGAGAAAACCTTTGTTAGGCGCATCTTATCTATAGTGGTATGTGAAAACTTTACCCATGCTGTCATCCTAGTTGACAGTGGTCTGTTAGTGGACCCTTCTGAAGAACAATGCAGCATAAGCTGGCTAGACTCTGTCTCATCTATATAGGCGTGTCTCTCATTCAACCTTTTCTTTTTTGTTTCTTGATTCATCAAAATGAACTGGTGCAATCTTTTCTCTTTCTCTTTCTCACTCTCTCTCTTTTTTTTTAATTTTTTTTTATTAAGATCATCCTATGCATATCACACCTATAGGGGCTCAATTTTTAAAAAGTTGCGATTAAGTATCCAAAAACATCCATATATCGGAAGAAAAGTGGTATTGAATCGTTGTGTAGTGCAATGTGGACCATCCCCTTTTCTGTCTCTTTCACTTTCCACACTGGGCCCTTCACTCCTTCAGAAGTTGTATTGGTTCTTTCTGAAGAGATTGACCAAAAAAATGCACTCATTTCCCTTGTCATCAAAATAAAAAAAAAAAGGCCCATTTCTTTCTGTTAAAAGAGAGGAGGTAAGTAAAAGGTCATTTGCTAACATTATGTAAATAATTTTCAGTTTATTATAATATACACACTCTCAGTTGCTTTTCTGTTCTTATTACTGTTTGGTAATGAGATGATTTATGAGTTTGAAAATTGTTGCTCTTTGCAGGACTGTAATGAAGACGGAGAGCTTTCATTGGACGAGTTCTCTGATTTGATTGATGCGTTTGGAAATAAACTGGCAGCTGAGAAGGTTCGCATCTGAGGAGAATCTTTAGCTCTCATTGTAGTGTTTTTAGAGCCTCTCATGCAACACGTTATTGGACTTGATTTCTCATCTAAATCACATCCTGTTCATACTGTGATTTCAATAATGACCCTTTCTCAGCATACTACAATTGCATTTTTTGAAAAGATACTAAACCTGCAGAGAATTCTAAATACATATTTTGTAATTTATTTAGCCAAGGCACACCTTGTATTTTCTATGAAGTCTGCTAAGGAATCTTTATTCTGTTTGTCAGAAAGAGGAGATATTCAAACAAGCTGACAGAAACGGGGATGGTGTTGTTAGCTTGGATGAGTTAGCCACACTTCTGGCTATACAAAATGAAAAGTAAGGCCTTGTAAAATTTGCATGCCTGGAATCAAGTGTTACTTTTTCTAGGAATCCCTTCAATGCTCAGGTTTAATGAACTTCAGCGTTTAAATGAGTTCTTTTTTATTTGTGTTACTCCATTATTTAATTAAATGAGACTTTTGTAGTTCTAACAATGAGGAGGCAGGGAACTGAGAGAAAAGCGGGGAAGGGGAATGACCAATGGGAACTCCAAAAGGAAACTATTCTCTCGTCCTAATAACGTATGCAAACGTCACATGGATCCCATTTGTTAATTCATAATTGTCTGACTAAAGAGTTGGGGGGAAGAGTTAAGTTTTTATGTGATGTTTCCTTAGTGTCTTTGCAAGGGTTTGTTGAAGCTTTTAAATAGTATCTTCTGCAGAAAGGAAAATGTGAGACACCATCATAAAATAAGTGTACATCTTCATTTCTTAAATAGGATATCCCAGCAAATATATGCTTAGGGTGAAAACTATTAGCAACCATCACAAAATAGAAGCACGAGGCTACTTTTGTTAAAGGGAACATTCTGACGTAGTATTGAACTTCATGATGTACAATCAATTTAGATGCTTCATAGCAACTAAAGTAAAGTAAGTTGAAGGTAGTTAGTAATGAATAATATTAATGAAAACCAAAAGTTCCTATGTGTGCCTTCAACTCAAGTTTTAGCTTAAAAGAAACTTAGTTCTTAATGTCTTGCCGGTCTTATAACTATTCTATAGCACACTTACCTTTCACTTTTGTAGGCATCCTTCTATCACATAGCACCCTGATAGTACTTTCCATTTCCACCATCTGATTTTCAATTCGTGAGCAGCATTCCATTCTCTTGAAACAATATTCCTAGACATGAATGCTATGTGATAGAAGGATGCCTGTCAAAGTGTAAGATAGGTTCTATCATCTATGCAACAATTGTAAGACCGGCAAGGTTGTGGTGAAAGTTGGACTGCTTAAGTCCAACATATCCACAAAATGAGTGTTGCATAGATGCGGATGCTAAGATGAATGTGTGGTCATACAAGATTATATGATTAAAAATGACCACATTGGTTGCACCATAATACAGAAGTTGAAGAAGAATTGCTTAGTTTTGTATTATTTATAGGTAATATCTACTTCTACTGCTACTACAGTACTACTCCCTCCGTTTGACAAAGAATGACCTAGTTTGACTTGTCTCACGGAGTTTAAGAGTATAAAGAAGACTTTTTAATCTTGTGGTCCTAAATTAAAGTTAGGTTAAATGTACAAAATTGCCCTTTGATCTTGTGGCCTTAAACATGTCACGTGAAAAGTTGTTACCAAAAAAAGAAAGAGGTCATTCTTTTTGAACGGAGGGAGTACTATTATTTATCTCATTTTATTTTATTTGGTATATTGATGACACGAATTGAGATTAAATGGACAACTGAAGATTCATTTAACCGACCCAACTTGTTTGGGACTGAAGCGTAGTTGTTTTATCTTGCTCTATCATGTGGAAAAAAACATAGTTGTCTTGAAACTCTTTTATATGGTGGTATGTATCCTGAGAGGTTGTTAATGGGACAATTATTCTTTAACAATGTACATGAGGAATGGATAGCTGTGGGAGACAAATAAATGTTTTTATCTAGAGATGATTGGAAACCTCCTTGTGAAGTTATCTTGTCAAATCTTTTGTGGACATTCCTAAACTTTTATGCAGAGTTCTATGCGTCAAGTGAAGATTTCTCTTTTTTGAAAGATATAGCTACTTCTGTTGCTGGCTTCATGTTCTTATATTCTCCTGTTGACTCAATTTCTTCTCTTTCAGGGAACCAATAATTAATTGCTGTCCTGTTTGTGGCGAAGTTCTTGAAGTTTCGGATGGGTTGAATAACATGATTCATATGACCTTGTGTTTTGATGAGGGGACTGGGAATCAGGTTATGACAGGAGGATTCTTGACTGATAAGGAGGCTTCAAGTGGGTGAGAATTATGCAACTTTTCTGAGTCTAATTATTCCTAATAAAATTACTTACCTCTTGATTATTATATTTTTTTTTATGAAATATTGAAGTTCATGTACTTGTATAATTTTGTGTAGATGGATGTTCAAACTGAGTGAATGGGCCCATTTTTCAACTTTTGATATCGGTTTAAGGTCTGGTTCAAGTGCTTCACATATCTTGGTATTCTCTCGTACTGACGGAACAGCCTTTTTTCCGTAGAAACTGGTTGAAGGATCTTAGACATTAAAATGTGCTTTATTTGCCTTGTCTTCTTACATGCTTTATCAAAAAGACCAATTGGCTTTTCCTCTTTTGCTGACTTCAGCCCGTAGCAATTAGATATTGCCTTTAACACTGTTTTGATATGCTATACAAAATTGACACGGTGTGGTGTTCAAGCCAGACCAAATGTCTTACAAATAGGGACTTTTCCTGTGTTTTCTCTCTGGATCTGATATGAATTGGACCTTCTTGAAATTATCACCTAGCAGTAACAGAGTGTCGGATATCTATTTGTAACTCTACCTATTTTGAAGTATCACTGAAGATTCCTTGGCAATATTCAGGTGGTAAATTAAATAGCTTCTACACACTGTTGCTGTGCTAGGAGTGCTTATTCTAGTTCTTGGGTGAAGCCTGTTGGTGTCCAATTCCTTTTTATTTGTATTTTCATCCTGTTCATCAATTTAGCATTCTCTCGTGAATTCTGAAGTGCCGTATATGATCCCATTGCTAGAAAAAGTTATTACTTTGAATTGGCCGAAGATTTGGTATCATTTCTTCCTCTGAGACTCGCCTTCTGTTGAATTTTTACATTTAATATCTCTTGAAAATAATCACTGTCTGAATGCTCACCTATTTCTCCATGGCTCTTTTCTGCATTCGTGTAAGATTTATAAAGAACAACTGGATGTTTGTTCTTTTGTCAATTCATTCTCTTGTTATTTTGCCTTACATGCAATTTCTGGCAGAGGAGTCTGAGAATTAGAACATGCTGGAAAAAAAGGTTCTTTTGTCCTCTGATGTTGCATCCTCGCTTTGTTAGGTTTATGACCGCCGAAAGAAAAGGCTAGTGGAAGAAATAATTGATCGGAAGATAGTCTTGTCAATGAGGGCTATCTATCAGTCTAAATTTGGCCTTGGCCTTATGGATAATGGTATGCTTTTGACTTAATCACTTATCAAGATCTTCAATTGTAACAAGCAAGTTCCTATATATGTTCCATCTATAAGCATATATATGTATATCCATCTTGTCCACCCCTATGATATAGATTAGTTTCGGTTTTTGGCCGATGATACCTGAAGTAGCTCTTTGGCCTCCGGTTTTCAAAAACATAATGGTTTCAGTTCATCTTTAGTATATGTATCTCAATCTGTTAGAGATCAGGGATATTTGGTTGCTCTCCATAGTCGAAAATCAAAAGAAGAACAAATAGAAAGCAAACACTTAATAATAAGCTTGATCAATCCAATGCACTTTATTTGATTATTGTTCACATAATCAATGTTGCATGGGCCAGAAGTTCTATTTTTCATGGAAAAAGGAAATATCATCTGATGTTGATATGGTATTACCAAACTTCCCTATCAACCTATCTGTTATTCATATCTACTTCAGAAATGTACAGTGAGTATCTAGTAAGAGTTCATAAATTGCGGCCCCATCTTTTTCTGCTGTGGATCTTGTTGCTGATTATTATCATTTTAACTTTAGTACAGGTGCAAAAGAAATCTTGCGGAGCCTCTCTGAAAAACAGGGCAAGAAAATGGATACTGCTGAATCTGCCAAGGAAATACCTAACTTCATTGAATTTTTTAAGGTAACTGTCCCAGTTAAACATCAACATCATCATTATGATGTCATAATTAATTCTGATTATATATGGTTCTTCTTTCATCCTAGTAGGTTCGCTAGCTAGCCTAAGCCAACTGCAGTGAGATTCTGTACTTTTTCTTCAATAAATCAATTTTTCTGGAACGTCTTATAGTCAACTTTGGAAAAGAAGTTTACTTTTTGGAGAATTAAATTATCCTTTTTCTTTCCCCATTTAATTCACCCTTGCTACTGTTGCAATGAACTGTAAGTGCCCTGGAAGAGATTTTGGATGATAAAAGTTACATCTTTGGAATAAATGCAACTTCTTTTCCATGTGTCATGTTCAAAAAGCTCTCCCCTCTATCCTTAAAGGGTCCTTACTCTTTATACTGAAATCTCGTCCATCTTCCTCATATCGCAAGGAGTTTGCTTCAACACTTCTATTACTTCTAGTATTACACTATACAATCAAGTTGGATATGCATCATAAATGATTTTTTGGAGTGCGGAATCCTAGTATGTGATCATTGCAAGAATTTAATTGTCAAATAGGACAAATTTATCCAAGTAAATACTACAATTTTAGACTCTATTCTTGGGCCTACTTCTTTATGAAGTACTATGAGATTTTAATTATACTCTTGATCCCTATATCCGACTAAGTGAAATTGTGAAACAGGAAAACTGGATTGCAAGGCCCTTGACTGATCAGTTTTTTGGTTCTGAAATGGGAAATGGGACGTAATTCTTTTACCCTCATTATGATCTTAAAAGCCCCAATCTTTAGATGCTGAAGATGAGATCATTTGTTTAGTGATTTGACTGCATGGCTATTTTATGATGAGCATGTTTTGTGCTTGAATTTATTATAATTTCTATATTTCTTGGCGATATCTATGTATAGTTTCTTTTGAAGTACACTGTGAATATCTTGTTCTTGTAAATTGCTGTGATTGAATTCAATAGTTCTGTTTCAGGATCAAATAAATATGGATGAAGTCAAGTATCCATTGGAGCAATTTAAGGTACGCCAAGACCTTCAGGCAACGTGGGCTTTCATTTGAGAGAGTATTAGTTTATTCTTTCTTTATTCACTTCAATTTGGTATGCTCCTTGTGTATGGAAGCTTCCCATTATCAATAAAACAATTCTTGATCTCAAAAAAGAAAAGTCTCAACTAGGTCTTTGGACTGATTGCAGGAGAATGAACTGATATTAGAAGTTCTATGAATTATGGAAAGAACGAATTTAGCTTAGTTTTTTCCTCTCATATGCTTCAATTTGGTATTACATATAGAAGAAGTGAGTAGGTGAATTTTGAAGGGATCTTTTCTCATGTCATATTATTGTTTCTGCTAGGAGTAGTTGTAGCTTTGAGATGGTATCTAGAAATAAAACGCAAGTATCAGCATACCTTAAGTCAAAGATGAAATGTGCTAAATGTTTGCGGTATATTACTTGTTTCAGTTGATTGTGGTAAAATTTAGACATGGACATACAATCAACTGATGAGGGCATAGTGCATACCACAAAATAATCTACATACGGAAAACCTATCAATGGTCCGCAAAGCAAATGGGAGCTCCATTTTGTATAAAATGGAAAACATTTTAAATCAATTCATCAATTGGATGTACTATATCTTGATCAATCCAATGCACTTTATTTATATGTGATTATTGTTCGCATAATTTACTAGTATTGTAAAATTTTAATGAAGTTCTCTTTATCATTGCACATCATTTCTTTGATGGTCTCGTAAATTTGGTTTCCAGACATTCAACGAATTTTTCATAAGAGAGTTGAAGCCTGGTGCAAGACCTATTGCTTTTGTAGAACGTGATGATATTGCAGTATGTGCTGCTGATTGCCGTCTGATGGCATTCAACAGTGTTGCTGATAGTATAAGATGTTGGATCAAGGTAAATCCAATTACTGTTAACAAATGTGTGTTTTAATTATTTCTGGTACATATTGTGCTGTTTTTCATGATACCAGTAATGATCGTCTAGTGCAGATTAATTGTGGAGCCTATCCGAATTGCTTGATTTTGTTTCTCTTATTTCGCCTTTATGTTTGTGTTATTTTGATATCTTAGAAGTTTCAAAAGCTTATTCTCATATACAATGTGATGCAAACTACCTTGGCATTTAACGAATTACCTCAGGGTCGAAAGTTTTCCATCCAAGGTCTGCTGAATGAAACGTGTTCTAGTGAATTTGTCAATGGATCTCTAGTGATATTTCGCTTGGCACCACAGGTAGAACAGTTGTGAACCTTCTTCATTGTTGGAGCTATTTCACACTATTAAATATCTCCATTAAAATTTCTCAAAATTTAATTTTTTTGGTCAAGTAAATTGCACTGTTATATTCTGATTTACACCTTTTGGATATATGCTGTATCCAAATTCAGGACTATCATCGTTTCCACTTTCCTGTATCTGGAACTATTGAGAAATTTCTTGAGCTACCTGGTTGCCTGTATACGGTATGTAGAGAATAGTTCTTATTTGTATATCGCTTATTTGTTCTTGGCAGCGTTTTGCTGCTTTCTTTATCAGATTAATTTTTAAACCCTCCTAAATGATTTATTCCACCCACCCCACTCCCCTTTTCTTCTCTTTTTCTAGGTGAATCCTATTGCTGTGAATAGCAAATACTGCAATGTCTTCACCGAGAATAAGAGGGTTGTGTCTATAATTTCCACAGAACACTTTGGGAAGGTATGTCATTTTATGCATTTGATTCCAGTCTTAAAAATTTATGTATTTTTCATGAGAAAGTTGTGTGGTACTTTGTTTATTTGTTATGTTGTCCTGCTATCTTTTATTGGCCATGCTAAATTTAGAAGTAAATAATTCAGATTAACGGTATCTGTAATATCAATGAATTTAAGCATTTACCCAAAACTTTAAGTTGATGGGTAGAGTAATTTAGGACTACTATGAGCCCTTTCAAAATGATTTTACAACTGAAGTAGCATATTGTGAATCTCTAACACCCTCCTATATTTATATTTGAATCCTAGAGTTCACACATAGATTGAAGTTGTATTCTATCTTCTCTTTGAATATTTCTTTTTGAAATGGCGATGAACTTATTTTGAAAGCCCGAAATGGACTAACAGCTCAATAGTGGGCTAATGGCAATACTCAGGTAAACTATGGAGATGTCATGGAGCTGAGAAAGTGGGTTTACCAGGTTCAAGAGTGACCCTAAACTTGAGAAATGAACTAACAGGCTAAATGAGTGAGTGTTGGACTTGGAGCAAAGAAAGAAACTAAATGGATGCAATTTTTGGGAGAGGTGTGGACAGAGATAGAAAGTAGGAAATCTATATCGGTTGGAAGAATGAAGAAAAAGGGTGTGAAAACAGAATCATTCTAAGAAAATGAGCTTAACGTGACTTGATTACCATGTGAAATCTAACTTTCAAAACAAAAACCCTAAGACGATAGGTGGATAGCATATGTCATCGTATACCTCCAATTAATGTAACGTGGTTTATTCCTTTACATGTGGAATGAAGTTTTTTCCTGTATTACTTTTTCTTTTCACTCTAAGGGCTTAAAATTGAGGAGCCCAAATGGTTCCAACTTGGTTGAAAATAGGCCTGAGTGTAGAGTGATTTAAATGGGTTGAGGAAGTGGCTGGAGTAGTGATTGAACTGAGAGAAAGAAAAACAGAATGACATTTTGTGTTACTCCCTCTGTCCCAATTTATGTGGTACTGTTTGATTTGACACAGAGCTTTAGAAAGAAAGAAAGACTTTTAGAATTTGTGCTCTAAAATAAACCTTAAACATCTGTGTGAGCCTTAAATCCTTAAGGGTGAAAGGGTAACTTTAAGTAGAGTTGTTTCTAACTATAGAAATGTGACATTCTTTTTGAGATAGACTAAAAAGTAAACTAGGGAAGTGTGACATAAATTGTGAGAAGGAGTATACCATATTGCAAAAGTCGACAGAAAAATGGATGTCTGAGAATATATGTATATGCATATATATATATATATATAAGCATCCAAACGAAAGCCTTAAAGCACTGGAAGTAACCACAATCTCTTTGATATGCCATCCGAAGTGGACATTTTAAATATCTGAAAATTCAGAATGATGCATCTATTCTCCTCTTTATCAGTAAGAGGTATTTGATTATTATCTTTCAACATTTCTCTCATTAGGCTGTGTTTGGTTCAAAGCAATGGATCTAATGACGTATCTCATTGACACGGTTATCAGATCCACAGGCCACTTTGTTTGTGTGACTCCTATTTTGAACTTCCTTTTTTGATGATTTTGCTAATCTTTAGAAAATCTCCATGTGAGCATAACTCGACCCTCTTATCAGTTTATCTTGATATCATCTCCTTGCGGCTATTTTTGCAAGTCATTAATGTATTTTGTCTCTAAGGTGTTGAGTAATGTTATCAGCAGAGCTTCAATCCTTCCCTTTACTGTCTATAGGAGCTCTAACTATACTTGTTACTAATGCTTAATTGCTTGTTCCCGTCTTAGCTGAACCAACAATTCTGACTGGTTATCTCAGAAATTGAACTCTATGACCTTACTGTGTTTCATTATGCTCAATTTGGTGAAAGAAGCTTTGCTTAATTGACTGCAGGTTGCATTTGTTGCAATTGGAGCAACAATGGTTGGTAGCATTAATTTCTCTAAAAAGGAGGGTGACTATGTGAAAAAAGGGGATGAGGTTCGGTACTAATGATGTTAGGCATTTGCTGTCTTAGAATTAAATGATTCTGTTTGATGTCTAATTGTATTTCTTTTTGGTGATTGCAGTTTGGATATTTTTCTTTTGGTGGAAGTACTGTAATTTGCGTCTTTGAAAAGGTAGGTTACCAAGATTTTTCTTTCTACCTCCATTTTGCAAGATGGATGTGCAGTCAGAAGATTAGACAGATTAAATGACCACATTCACAGCAGCTTTAGAGATCATGAACTTTTTCGGGAGTGATGGTGAATTACTTGCCTCACATATTAGCCACCTTAAGATGTTCACTCCAAAATTAAACATTTTGTGTCTATATGTAGAATTTTCACCCTTCCCTTCTCTCGTGTTTGTCTATAATTGTGTCCAATTTAAGTCTCTACATCTGGAAGCGCTGCTCCTTGGAGGGATTAGTAAACAACAGATAATGAAATATCTTGTTTTATGAAATTTTACTATCCTGCTGTTCAGTGATTTTGGCATCTAATCAGTTGAAATATACAGGATTCCATAAGGATAGATGAGGATCTCCTGGAAAACAGTGGAAGATCACTAGAGACCTTGGTAACCGTAGGAATGCAGTTGGGTGTCTCCGTAAAGAAGCAGGGTAGCGTGAAGCTGCCAAATTTAAGAAACCTTTCATTATGAGTTTGATATCTTTGTCAACTGTGTAGAGATTAGTCCTAGATGATTGGACGAAGTATTCAAGCTGATTATTGTGCGTAGTTTGTAACTTCTATGGCGTGTCTGCTAAATTATGTTAATTAGTAATTTTCTTCATTTTTCAAGAATGAATATACTAATAACATTTATAGCATTTGCTACCGTTCATTGCTGTGATCAATTTGTCATTTCTTATGATGTAAAAGGCACGGTATTGTATAACTTGTCACTAGCAATTTGTTTTAAGAAAATGTTACATTCTGTACACTGATAATGGATCTTGTCTACATGTAGTTTTGCAGTTCTCATACTACAATATTGTAGCTTAACTGACTTCCTGAGAAAGATGGCAATGCAGACAATGGTTAGATGTGAACTTGCATAGCTCTTCTTCCCGATGCCACTTTCTTTCTGGACAATATCATGACTTGACCTTTTACTGAGATTCCGCTGACCACAGGGAAAACGACATTACATTGTTGTATATCTTATTAGTGAAATCTTTAGAAGGTTTGTCTGTAACCACCCACGTTATACGGGTAAGGGTTTGTCTGCACATTGGCAAATCCTACCTGTCCTTGCATTCCATTTTTCTGATACTCTTGCCACATGAACTGCTCTTCCATTAGTAGTCTCTGTTTCTTCTCCATCTCGGACATCTGAACATATGCCGGGGGAGCTATTGCCAGTGAAGCTGCAAAAGGATCTGTGCCTGGAGCGGGTGTATTAGCTCCACTGTTTGCGGTTGGAGGTGCAGGCAATGCTAGCATTGCTGGCCGTCCTGCTGAGCCAAGTGCAACGCTGCTTGCACTTCCAGTAGCCACGACACCTGAGCAGGCTACTGCCTGAGACACTGTTCCTTGTTGGTACATGCCATTGAGCATTAATGTGTCGAAGCCCCCAGGGAGGGAGGTCTTCTGGTTTGATAAATGACTCGCGGACTGCACCAGTGCTGTCTCCCAATCTCCTGAATCATTGAACGCTTGCCATGGTGAAATGCTTGTTGCAGGATTGGTCGTTGCTTGACCACCATCAAACAGCGCTAGTGCCAGTTGATCTCCATGTTCTTCTGAAGTTGGAACATCTTCACTCAAGTTTAACAAGTCTCCTTCATCTTGGGTTTTCACCGCCTTCTCTTCCTGTTCCTCTGTCTTTTCTTCGGGTGATACCTCTGGTGCTGGTAATGCCTTGATTGCATTGATGTCCTCTTCAGGTTCAGTTTTAGGTTCTGGCGTTTTAGTTTCTCGAACGTGCTCAGCAGTTGGTTCGTTCCGCATTGCCTTCCTGGTCTGTTCCTTGAAGGATTTTTCTCGTATAAGGTCATCCATGCGCTCGAGTTTCTTTGGTGGAATGATCTCAATATCTGGATATTCCGTCGTACGTGTAACTCCAACTGTTTTACTCCAATCGTAGAACTGTTCAATCTCCTCAAATTGCTTATTAATTCTGAAGAATATCTCAAGAACCTTCACAGAGTCTGGGATTGATAGTTCTATGAACTTATCAAACAAGAGAGTCGTGATTTCTGTTAAATCATAATATAGCTGGAAACTTTCCTTGACTAACGCATATAGAGCCGCAATCACCACTCGACTGTTCTTTGCAGAACCTGAAACATATAGTGGAATTTTGTTCGGTAAAATTGGCATTTGATATTCTTCGATCAAGGTATTATCCTGGAATTTGGAAATTGAAGGGATACAAACCTGCAGGTCGACAGGCTAAGAATCGCTCAAGAAGCTGCATGAGATGATGAATTCTTGAGAAAATTCGATCATTCTTCATTTCCCTGAGGGGTGTGGCTTTTATACCCCTGGCATTATGCCGAACCTCTTCTTCATCGTCATTGTATGCAAATGCACTGCGTTTTCCCCTACGGTTCTGCATCCTAAACTCCAAATGTTCGTCAAGGTACAAAGCATAAGATCGTACAAAAGCAGAACAATCCCAGGAGTTTGATCTGGAGTCACGAAAATCAGACATGTTGAGAAGCCTTGTTCCTCTCCTTGTGGCAAAGAAAATCTCTTCCTCATAGGATGGATCTCCATCACATAAGAGCCTATGGATCAACATGAGTGCCTTAAGCGCCACAACCCAATTCTTGGTCTTGCTAAGGCGTCTGGAAAGGAAATTGACACATGCACCAACATAGGCTCGAGAATAAGAAGTCAAGCTTAGAATCTCCCTTATATGTCTCTCCTCTGGTGGGTACTCATCGTGTCGTGTCGCCTTCACGATGGCAACTTCAAGATCGGACAAGGAGGCGCTACTGCCTACTTTGGCCAGACTTATGCTCGTCTGGTCCTTAACTGCCCCTATTGCTTGTCTAAGCTTGCTTGAACCCATGAGTCCGATAATTTTTCTCTTCAAAGGACAAGGATGGCACTACTGTTAACCTGATCGAACAAACGAAACAAAAACAACCCTTAATATTGTGTAATGAAGATTTTACGTGCATGCATGCATGAAAAACTATACCTGATTTTGTGGTCAGACGTACACTGATGTGAATGTTTGAAATATTATTCAGGTTTATTGTTGAAGAAGATGAAATTATATTGTTGTTTGTTTCCTTTTGTGTCAGCTTAAATTGGGCGAATCTAACGACCGTAGAAATATCCTCTTCTTTAGCATCATTTTGAGGAGGCTAATGGAAATATTTTTCCAAAAACAGATATACTACTTGCGATCAATGTAATTCTGTCTTAAAACCTTTTATAATTTGCACCAAGAGAAACGATTATTATTCAACATTTTAAGGCAACCACCCACTTTTATTTTAATCAATAAATTACCATATATTTCTATTATTTTACACGTGAACCGATAATATATATATATAAGAAATTAAAAAAAAATCCCAGAGAAATAATAGAGATCCAGTTTGTCGAGAATTCATTAATTTTTGCTCATCTGTTCATTAAATATCTAATTAAAAAATTCAATTATTATTATATACTAACTTAAAATTATAGAAGAAATCCATAAATTTTAAATCTTATAATTAAAAAAAAAATACTATTCCAGAGATTCTGTTAGTAAGTTTCATTTTATCATTTGATTGTTAGGCTAATTTATTTTAACAACCACCTAACGAGAAATATCTGACATAATCTGATCCATAATAGGACGAATCGTCAGGTGGCTGGTAGAATGGATACAAATTTATTTGTTCGGTGCAGTCTAAAGTTTTTAATAATATTATCAACGTTAAATTTAATTATCATTAATTATATTTATGAATATTTCTAAAATTTATAATAAAAATAAATTTAACGATAATTAATTAATGCAAGTAAAATATTAATAATATTTTGTATTAATATATATATTTATTTATTTTTTATATTACTGTGACAAGTGAGTATACGGTGAGGTAATTGGTAAAAAAAAACTCCTTTTTTTTTCTTTTTGTTAGTTTGATCCTAAGTGATGTGGGACCTACAACATATTTTCATAGAATATTTCACAAAATTAAATTTGAGAATAAAAAATGATATATTTTAAGTTTGAAAAAATTGTTAGCTGACGTAAATAGCGTTGATGAATGTTTTGGAGTTTCCAAAGAAGCGTAAACAAATTGAGAATGACAAACATACAAAAGAAACCACTCTCATTTTTATTTTTTTTGTAATAAAAAAAAATATGCATTGTTATAAAGTTTTTTTTTGCTGTAAATTTTGATTTTTTCCTCTTTTGTAGTGCTTATTAAGTTGTTGTAAAGAGCCGTATGCAAATTGGGAACAATAATTTCCCTCTCAATATAGATACAAAAAAAGATCGTGTTAATATTTTTATTTTGGTTTCCACTCAATTTTTATATCATTAGAGTTCGATTAAATTTAAATTTATATTAGAAAATTTTATATTGAATAAATCATTTTCTAACAAAAATAACTTTGTATCTAACAAAACTTAAACTCGTGACCTCTTAACTTATACACCACTCTATCACAGTTCTCGTAATTACAAAGTGTCAATTTAGTTGTGTTTACTAATGTGAACAGTAATGTAGTAAAAAAATTACAAAAGCCAACATAAATAGTTTGCTTCCTAATAATTTTTGGAGGATTTTCCAGCTCAATTATTTTTATCATTTTGGTAAATAATTGCCAGCTCAATATAGGTCACGGGTACAACTTTAATTAATGTTTAAAATAAAAAATTTCACCAATGTTACAGGTGGTAAGAGTGTTGGATACTTGTAGGCTTCTCGTGAATTCATTTTAAAGAATTTAAATATTCCAGAGTTGTATTTTCAACAGAATTGCAGATATCACTGCAGGAATAAAAACAAGTTTGCAATAAAACACATAAAAATTCAAGTTTTTATACAAACCGCATGATACGAATAGAGATAGCAAAAGTCGGGTTAAATTTGGACGAATCAAAATGATCGAAAAATTTAGATAATATTTTTATTAAGTCAAAATTTCTTACCCAAATTAATCCAATTATCTTTTTTTTTTCTTTTTTTACCAAAAATGGTCGTTCACCATTAATGACTTCTTCTCTTTTTGTTTCCTCATCCACCTCTTCCTCCTCCTTATGCAAAGTTTCTTAGTATAAAAATCGTTTCTAAGTGAATAATAACTCGAAATACCAAAAAGAGCTTATTTCTAAATTTTGAGATTATTTAAGAAATTTAAATTGGTTGAAATTGAAAAATAAATTAGTGTGCGATGTAATATACTTTATTGTACCATTAATGTATATAGATGTATAAATAATTGTCATACATATTGATACGTATAACCATTTGTTACTTAATACATGTATCACTAATTTTAGACTTATTTTTCTTCATATAATTGAAAACTTTAGATTATATTTGATACAAATGAAACATTGTATATTTATGAAATTTTCCTCATTCTTTTTACATAATATACCCAATTATCTCCAAATTTATTTCTTAATACAAACAAGTAGAATATATGCTTTTGAATCAAAATGTGGAACATACACTTCTAATTTTGCCTTGTTTTCCAGTTAGCACATCAATTCTGCCCATTTTGACCATTGCATTAGCAAAATCATCCTCAAAAGACGTCCCCAAAAATGGGCTAAAAATCCCAAAATAAGAATCCACAATATTCCTTGTGTCCACATCTTCGTATAAACTAGCATCAGATCGTAACACAGCGAACCCACTCCTTACATTTTGTAAAATATTGTTATCAAACTCCTCACTGCTTCCCCGATCCATCGATAATCGAGCATTAACATCTCCGTTTCGTGGACAAGCTGCCATTAGTTCAGGGAGAAAACTTGGATCAATGGATGGATCAGAACCTCCTCCAGGCACAAAATCGTATAACCTTTGTGTCATGAAGAAACATGCTGTGGTACCAATTGTATGTGCAGCTGCAAAAAAAAACCTATCACTGACAGTATAAAAAATATTAATTAAATTTAACATGTCTTAGCTTATTAATAGTCGATAGATAACACAAGAATCATGTGTAAATTGGTGATTGCATTAAGTAATATGGATATGGTTTTTTAGGTGGTCCATTTCCTAATTGAGTAATTATCTCGTGATCTGCGGTTACTACTTAGACTCTTATTGTTTCCTCCGTGTCAGATTCTCAAAAAAAATGTACCATTAAAAGTGAAAGTCCTAATTATCTTAAAATATGATTAATTAAGGATCTAATTAGAAGAAAAAAAAGTACTATTAAAAAACAGAAAGGTCCAAAATCGTGTCATAGCTAATGACAATGTTCACATTCCCTTCAATGTCTACCAAACCTAGAAAAACCCACAAAGTTTGTGAGTTTTTTTTTTTTTTTTGGGTGGTGGGTGTAGGGTAGTAAACTTATATAACAAAAAGTTTTATCCTAAGTTTTTTTTTTTGATTTTTCACTCGTTATTCAAAGCCCACATAGAAATTTCGATTAAATTTGGATCGTGCTCTGTAGGGCGTATTCGAAAGCGACGCTCCCAATAGGATTTTTCATATACCAAGACCTTAAACTCGAGATCTCTAATTAAGGGTGAAACATACGCTATATCAGCTTTAATTGACTATATATAGTAAGGTTATTATAACATCGAGTTATCTATTGTAATAGATAAATTACCACTTAGGACGACGAGGTCTTTCTCCGAAAGACCTTTTTGGGAAAATTTAGCTTTGAGTATCTGAATAGACTCGCTAACATCCGGCATGTTAGCTGCTAATGTTAAATTTGATATCAATCCATCTCTTCTTCCTGTTTCCACCTCATAGGAAGGTCCATTAGCCTGTTGAACATTTATTATATATACATTAATAAAACAATAAATTTGTCACAATGAAAAAAAATTCAACAGTGTAGTGAAAAAAAAAAATAACCACAACAACAGCATCTCTAGCGGCCAAAGCAACAATATCAGCACAAGACACAATGCCAGGGCACACTTTTTCTATTTCTTGCTTGGCTCTTTCAATTACATCAAATCCTTGAACTCCTTGATGTCCAAATGCATGTCTTTCTCCAATTTCCCCATTTTCTAACAAAATTGATCCATCACACCCCTGATCAATTTAACTCGAATCATTTTTACATATATAAATTTCAAGGAAAGAAGTGTTTAGTGCGCGCACTGACTCTAAATTCTGAATTTGTGTTTGACTAGTAAATTTAAGAGAAAACTAACCTGAACGAAACAATCATGGAAATGAAGCCTAAGCAAAACAGGAGCAATATTTTGGGTGGAGGCAGCAACTTGACGTACAACATTGGTAACAATATTCTCAGCTTCAGGACATGTTTTGCCATAAAAACCAACTTTTAGTTGGGCATGTGACATCCCTACTAGATGGCTTAAAATTAGAATGAAAAATATGAGTGCCATTTTTAAAATTAGTACTATAAAAATGAATTCTTGGAAAGGAAAAATATATAAGAAAGAGAAGAAGATGAAGAGGAAATAGAGAATTAGGTGGTGATGTTTGTGTATTGAACCTATTCACTATATGTAGACATAACTTTACATTTTATTTTTTTTCATCTTTTGTTTCTCTTTCCACACTTAACTAAAGAGATGGCAAGGTGTCAAACATCAAATTGCATGGTTTTGAGGGTTTTGTTTTCTTCTGTCCTGCGAAACCGTAATTAATTAAAAATAATAACTTAATTATTATTATTAAAAATATACTTTTAATAATAATTAATAATTTTTTTGCTTTCTTTATTAATGTGTATATTTATTTATTATTTATCTCATTGTAATAATTGAAAATTCATTAATTTGAAAAGTAATACTTCCATAGGTTCATTTTATGTGATGACGATTTCTGACTAAGACACAATATCAGAATTATTGTCTTTAAACATGTTCTGATATTTTTATGATTAATTTGGGAATGAGATCTAAGGTTACGTTAAGGAGTTGTAAATATAAATAAAATACATTTTTATACAATCCGATTACGTAAAAAGAGGAGTTCGTAGTTTTAAGGGTATAAAAAATATTAATAAAAATTTAAAAATGGTATATAAAATTTTATATTAATCAACACGGTAAAATCGTTGAAACAATAGCAATTTCTTCCGCCGGAAAAAGCAAAATTGCTGCAATTTTTTTTTTTTAAAAAAAAGTTTCAAATGAAGATATGTGCCGTCGATTTTCATGAAATTTTTTTATATATTATTTTAAAATTTTTGTTAATATTTTATATTTTTAAACACCGAAAACTCGTAAAAAGAATATCATTAGTGAATATTAAAATTTTTCATTATTATAATTCAGTCAACTATTTGTAAACATCAAACAAGTGACGAAATAGATTTTCTTTTTATTAATTAATAAGTATAAATACAATTGTCAGTAGGAGTTCACGTGTTGATACATAAAACATATAGATTTTTGGGACCTTTAATTTATGGGATGAACCGTTTAAATATCTTTGTTTTGTATATTTGGTGCTGCAGTTATTACCATTTTCATAACCTCTTTTTTTTTTTTTTTTTTTTTTTAATTTTAATGTGGATTGGCATTCCTGCCTTTTATTATTTTTCCAGTTTTAGATTATAGGAATGTATAACTCGAACGGTAATTGGATTTTCTGGGCGTCAAAGCGTTTAAGATATTCAAACGTGATTAATCAAACAAAATATAAGATTGATTTAATATCGAATTTTAAATATTTTTTTAAAAAAAAGAAAGCGACAAAATGGTACTAATTAAGAACCGACATTTTGTATTGGCTTCATCTTTAGTTGTTACTATTACATTGTTTTATCTGAACAAAGTGACTCGTACTAATGGTGTAATTGCATGAATGCAACTATACGAACGTACATAAATATACTATAGATAAAAAATATTTACCATTTGTAGCAATAACATTTTTTTCTTACACTTGATCACTATTAACATATTCATAATACACTCTTAATTTATATTACAAAGAACAATTTATTATTCATGCCTAATACAAATTTTATTGATAGATAATACATTTACCACATATTTAATATACTTATAATACAATGTGTCAATATCAAACTCACATGATATGTTTTTAAAAACAAATATAATACATATATGCATACTTAATTCACTTTTAATACACATTGCAATTTTTGCATATATTACTATAAATAATAATAAATGAAAAAATATTGCTAAAAATTAATAATTATTTATTAAAAGACATTCGTCCAAGTAATTTTTTCTACATTTTATATAGTTGAGCTAACATTCAATAATTAAGTTTGGTATTGATGGGCCCAAAAAAAAGCCCTAAAATTTATACAGTATTGATACACAACTTTCATGTAAAGCATCTCTTACGTGATCAGTACTTATTTGAGGGGAATGTGATATTCTCTGCCATAATTTGTCAACAATAACGTATTTGACATCCATATTTAACGATGAAAGACTCCTAAAATAAATATTTTTAGTCAGCTAGTTTTTAAAAAATAATCTATCTAGCCTTAATAGTTTGTATTCGTTGCCGATTATATTCAACATAATAAGTATAGTAAGTGTGTATACTAAAATATATATATCGATTATATATATACTGTATACCGAATAAAATTTGTAAAAATAAAGTATTTTTTTGTTATTAGTACTATTATAGGCTTTGTTTGGCTGTTGTGCAGTATAAAAATCCCAATATGATATATATCAACTAACAACAACTCAATTTCAAGTTAAGTGAAGAATGTTACATGAAACTTATGTATCCATTCATATTTATGCACAACAACATAAAATATCAAAAGTAGACAACCACTTGAATCAACTTTAAAGGACTCACTTATTACACAATCATTTTTTTTTTCAAAAAAAATGGAAGTGAGTTTTTCTAGTTCAATAATTGTTCAAATTGGATGATGAATTAATAGGAATACGAGTTGTGTTAGGCAATCTTTTTCCATGAACAAATGTGGTGAAAAGATGCAAAGCCCTTGATGGTTGTGCATATGGCACCATATGAGCTGCTCCTCTTACTGTTGCAAATGTGAGTTTTTCTCCATATTCTATTTGCCATCCTCCTACTTGCCCTTTGTGAAACCATGCCCCATAGGGTACGGTGGTCTTGAACTTTAGATCTCGAGCTAGTTCACGAACCAATGTTCTTGAACCTACTAGTGGTACCACAGAGTCTTGATCCCCACTATACGCATGTCAATGAGTGAATTCAAGATTTAAATTACTTGAAACGATCTATGTTTCATTGACTACTAGTGGTTGTATAAAATAAGTGAATTTATCGTGAAGGACACTAATACCTGAATATCCAAAGTGGTACATCATGTTGAATAATATTTTTGAGGGATGGAAGCATATCGATGTCACCATCTGATTGAGAGTAATTCAGCCTGCTGTCTCACAAAACAATTAACAAATTAAATAATAGTGTAATTTATTAATTCTCTTATAAGTTAAATCAAAACAATTTTGATTAATTACATACTCACTGCACATTCTCCATTCATAAGGTAAATTAGTACGATTGGCATGAAGAGCCTTTTGAACTTCAGGAAGGTTGAAATAAAAATATCTTTCTGATGTCATGCAAACATCTACTCCCATACTCATCTTAGTTACCTAGTAATCCAACAAATAATTAATTTCACGCATAGTTATTGAACTTAGCTTTATTATATACAGTTATAATTAAGTGCTTACTTGTTTGTGTAAACGTAGCTCTTGTTGAACGATAGATGGATAACAAACATCCAAAATAACGTCGTAGACGTTAACGTAGTCAGTAACTAGTTTATAAGCTTCATCAATAGCTTGATTGCATGTAATTGATACATTATGAGGAAGTGGGAATTCATAATCATCGAAATCGCAATTCTCTTTGATTATCAAAAATAACTCATCTGATATCATTCCATGTGACCAGTAATATTCATACATTGCTGGAACATCTCTGTCTAATCTCAAAAGTGGATTTCCAATCTGAATAAATAAAAATAATAATTAGGAGGGATAATTTTAATATTAAATTTTTTAAAAAAAATTGAGTAATTTAATATTCTTACAGCTACTCCCTTTAGGTTAAACTTAAAATCCTTGGACTGCTTGTTGTAGTCTAGTATGCCATTTGCTAACTGTGGTATATAATGTCCTATCATTTAAATGAATATGGAAATTAGTTAGCATTTAGAAAGTCGAATTTAGAATATTAGTTTAAGTTCGTATAATTTGACTCTTGAAAATCGCAGAATGACAAGTAAGTATATAATAATTGCATACAGGTATTATATACGTCGTACCTGCGTAACTTTCACCCGTTAGGAACAAGGGTCTAGATTTTAATTCTGAAAACTTTTCGTACCATTTAAGCATGAAATTGAGCATATCCTTTGCTTCAAAAAAATAAATGAAAATATTAATTTTCCTTAATCTCTTTTTCATAATTAACCACATACTTTTCACAAAATTAAATAAATACCAGTAGATTCATCTCCAGAAGTATAATCACTGGATGTGTTTGAATAAGACCATCCAACCCCAACAGGAGATTCAATAAATAACAAATTTGATACTGTATTAAAAATCAAAACAAAAAGAAATGTTAATGCAGAATATGATTAACATATTAATCTTCTTCTTTTTGTAATTATGTAGCATAATTAAGGTAATATAATACTATACCTTTATTCCAAGATTTAGTATTTCTTCTGAGACCATGCCCATCACCTCTAGGAAAAAATGGTCCTAGTTCTGTAAAGGCACCCCCTCCAATTGATGAACACCCTGGACCTGGTAAATTTAAAAATTAAAAAAAAAAAGTAACTAGTAATAATTTAATTCATAGAGTATATAGCTGGTATTAATTAAATGAGTACTTTATATCAAAAGCTTTTAATTCAAATGTTGAGTAATGATGTTGCACATTGCTCCATTCTATGAGAATCATCACCAATATAAATGAAATTAAATTGAAATAATGAAGAATGGACGATCTATCTGGAATGTACGTGTTATTTTTGAGTTATTATTTTCAACAAACATTTAATCAAAAAATATATTTTCAAAACACATTCAAAAAATATATATATTAATTAAAAGCTACAGAAGAAAATGCTAGACAATATCTCGATTACTATTATAGAATAATAATATTAGCCAAATGACTTTTCAAAAATGGTATAATAATTCAGTCTAGTTGTCCCTAATTTAATCAGACGACCTACATGCGGCGAGTACTAGACAATATCTTTTTAGGTAAATTATTTTTTTTTTAAAAAAAAACATGACTTAATAAGGTTGAATATATACTTTTTTGGTTTATTTAATTTATATATAAGAAAATAGTTGTTTTAAAAACGATCACACACTTTGAAGAAATAAAACATTTAAAAGATTGGTCCCAAAACCTGCAAATATCACCAACCAACTAAGTTAAATTAATAATAAGGTGTCGAGTAGTACAGTCCAGAGTATATATAGTCAATATATACATGTAGATAAGGTGCATGCTGATTAATGAAAAAGTTGAATCTTACTTATTATTTCCCCACATATTTATTAAATCATTTAGTGAGACATTAAAAAAAAATGGGTCAAAGAAAGTAACTGTTCCTTCACTGTTAAGAAAAAAATTATTAAAGTATATTATACATAATATCAAAAGAGAAAAACTCAAGACATAATATCTTGTGATATAGTATATGATTTAGTACAGAATCTGCAATAAAATTACTTTTCATCATCGATGTCATTTTTATTTATTTTTTTGGACAAAAAATCACTATCCTTCCTTCATGTGTGCATAGACTTTTCATACCAAAGATATAAATTAAGCTTGTGCGATAAGCCCGAGCAAGAAAACGTATGTTAAAAAAAATCATAATTAGAAATTATAAGCTAAAAATAATAAATAAAAAAAAGAGCAATTTAATCTGGATTTTTCAATAGTCATAAATCTCAATCAGACCAACAACAATATCGTACAATCAGTGAAATTTCTACAAATAAAGTCTGTTGTGCGGAATTTGAGATAATACGAGAAAATATAAACGCGAAAAATAAGACAACAGATTTACGTGGTTCACCAACAAATTGGCTACGTCCACGGGAAGAGAGGGAGCAGTTTTATTATGGAGAGGCAAAAACAGAATTACAGAATAGGGTTTCCCATAGCGTCTATATATAGTGCTAAGCTACGCCCTAACAGGCTTGGGCCCAACATACAGAATCAACAGAAAATTAAGGGCCCAATACAACAACATTGTATACCGTCGGCCCGGGGGCGTCTCCGCCCCCCCGGACCCCCAGGCCAGGGGGCGCGTCGCCCCCCTGGACCCCCCGACTCGCTGACCGGGCAGCGAGACCCCCGTCCTTTCTGTTTGTAGCGGGTCCGATTCAAGGCATTCAACAAATCTCCACCTTGACTTGAATTCTCCGAACAGATTCTTCAGACGCACTATGATAGTGCCAAGCCTCCCCCTCTTCCTCAGAGTTGCCCCGCAGGGCAATTAACAGCTTCTGATGTTGAGCAAGTCCAAACAGTGTTGAAACTTGCTCTGTGGAACCGGCTTTGTGAACATATCAGCAGGATTATCAGCAGTTCCTACTTTCTTCACCTTGATTCTCTTCTCACTTCTTAGAAAATGATACCTTACGTCAATATGCTTGGTTCTCTCATGATGGACTTGATCCTTGGCTAGACAAATTGCGCTCAAACTGTCACAATACACCGTAGCCTGATCATGATGCAGACCAAGATCACTAACCAGCCCTTTCAACCAAATCCCTTCTTTTGCAGCCTCTGTCAAGGCCATGTACTCCGCTTCCGTAGTAGACAAAGTCACTGTAGGTTGCAAAGTTGCCTTCCAACTGACGACAGATCCTCCAAGGGTAAACACATAGCCAGTCATCGATCTTCTTGTGTCAACATCTCCAGCATAGTCTGAATCAGAATAGCCAGTAACCAAGCACTGAGTATCACCTCCATAAATGAGACCAACGTCAGATGTACCTCTAAGGTACCGGAAAATTCTCTTCACAGCCTGCCAATGTTCTCTCCCTGGTTGTCCCATGAATCTGCTCACTACACTGACTGCATGTGCTAAATCTGGCCTTGTACAGACCATAGCATACATCAAACTTCCTACGGCACTGGCATAAGGGACTCGTGACATATACTCCTTCTCTTCTTCTGACTGTGGAGCGAACATGGCAGTGAGATGGATATTGGCAGCACTGGGGGTATCAATGGGCTTAGATGAAGACATGCCAAACCTCGCCAAGACCTTCTGAATGTAGCTTCTCTGTGACAAGAAAAGTTTCCTTCTCTCTCTGTCTCTAATGATCTCCATCCCTAAAATCTTCCGAGCGGCTCCCAGATCCTTCATCTCAAACTCAGCACTAAGTAAACCCTTCAGCTTCTGAATGTCATACTTCTTCTTTGCAGCTATCAACATATCATCTACATAAAGCACCAGATAGATGAATGAATCATCATTGAGCCTATTGTAGTAGACACAACAATCATATGAGCTCCGAGTATAGCCCAACTTCACCATATAGCTGTCAAACCTTTTATACCACTGCCTTGGAGACTGCTTAAGTCCATATAAGGACTTCTTCAACTTGCAGACGTGATTTTCCTTCCCTGGAACTTGGAAACCATCCGGCTGAGTCATGTATATCTCTTCCTCCAACTCTCCATGTAGAAACGCTGTCTTCACATCAAGTTGTTCAAGCTCCAGATTCTGATGTGCAACTATCGCTAGTAACACTCGGATGGAAGTATGTCTGACCACTGGTGAGAAGATCTCATTATAGTCCACTCCCTCTCTTTGGTTGAAACCTCTGGCAACAACCCTGGCTTTATACTTGACTCCTTCTGCTGGTGATATCCCTTCCTTCTTCTTGAAAACCCATTTGCAAGTAATAATCTTTCTCCCCGAAGGCTGTATGACCAGATCCCATGTCTGATTCTTGTGTAGGGACTCCATCTCATCTCCCATAGCGGCAAACCATTTTTCAGAATCAGAACTTAAAATGGCTTCTTTGTAAGTAGACGGCTCAGATGTATCTACCTCTTCAGCAACCTGCAGTGCATAACCCACCATGTCCTCAAAACCATACCTCGTAGGTGGCCGAACTCCAACCCTCCTTGGCCGATCTTGAGCTATACTCTGATGGATATCTGATGGCATAGATTCTGGAATATCAGTTTCAGTCTGTGGCTCTTGATCCTCCTCTTCAGGTTCCTTTAAATCGCTCTCGTTCTGAATGACTTGAAACTCCACCTGTTTGTCAAGACTCCCAGTTTCTGACGTAGTTGTAGGCTTCACAATGGTTCTAAGCAGAGGACTTTCATCAAAGACAACGTTCCTGCTCATAATAACCCTCTTTTCTGCTGGAGACCAGATTCTGAAACCTTTCACTCCATCTCCGTAGCCCACAAATACTCCCTTTTTAGCTCTTGGTTCTAACTTACCTTCACTGACGTGATAGTAAGCCGTACAACCAAAAGCTTTCAGATTTGAATAATCAGCAGCTTTTCCAGACCACATCTCCATAGGTGTCTTGCACTGTATACCTGTATGTGGTCCGCGGTTAATCAAGTAGCAAGCTGTACTAACCGCTTCTGCCCAGAATCTTCTATCTAGCCCAGCATTAGAGAGCATGCACCTTGCTCTCTCCAGAAGTGTTTGATTCATCCGCTCAGCTACACCGTTCTGCTGTGGTGTATTTCTGACTGTGCGATGTCGAGCAATCCCTTCATCCTTACAGAATTGATCAAATTCAGACCAACAGAATTCCAGCCCATTATCAGTTCGCAACCTCTTGATCTTCTTCCCTGTTTGATTTTCCATCAAAATTTTCCACTCCTTGAACTTCTGGAAGGCTTCACTTTTATGCTTCATCATGTACACCCAAGTCATCCTTGAGTAGTCATCAATAATGGACACAAAAAATCTGCAGCCTCCCAAAGACTCAACACGGCATGGACCCCAGCAATCAGAATGGATATAATCAAGTGTGCCTTTTGTTCTATGAATGGCCTTTGGAAACTTGTTGCGATGTAGTTTTCCAAAAACACAATGTTCACAAAACTCTAGGCTCTTAACCTTATGACCAGCAAGTAAATCCTCCTTTGACAGAATTTGCATCCCTCTTTCACCCATATGACCAAGTCTTATGTGCCATAACTTAGTCATATCCTTCTGGTGAAATTCTGACGATGCAACATGGGCTGAACCTGTAACCGTGGAACCTTGTAGAAAATACAAAGTACCACGCATGACACCTTTCAGAATCAAATTTGAACCCTTCCAGACCCGCAAGACTCCATCTTTTCCCGACCAGCTGAATCCCTTGCTGTCCAAAAGACTGAGAGATATCAGATTTTTCGTCATCAATGGAACGTGCCTGACCTCGTTCAATGTGCAGAAGCTACCGTCATGTGTCCTTATCTTGATCGAGCCTGTCCCAACCACCTTGCAGACAGAACTGTTGGCCATCGAGATGCTGCCTCCGTCTACCTGCTCATAAGTCGTGAACCACTCTCTCCTAGGACAGATGTGATAGGATGCCCCAGAATCAAGAACCCACACATCTGAATGATGAGTGTGCTCATCCGCAACTAGGGCAATATCTTCTTCAGAATTGGTGTCTTCTTCAGCAACAGCAGCAGACACTGATTGTTTTTCCGATTGCTTCTTCTTCTTCGGACAATCAAATTTCCAATGTCCCTTCTCCTTGCAGTAATTACAAACATCATCCGGCTTTGCACCCTTCGACATCGGCTTATTTTTCTTTCCGCCGTTTTTCCTTCCCTTTCTGCTACTGGTGAACAGACCGGAAGGCTGTATGTCCGTACTTGTGCCGTTAGCCTTATGCCGTAATTCCCTGCTATGAAGGGCTGATCTGACTTCTTCCAGTGACACAGTATCTTTCCCAACAATGAACGATTGAACAAAATTCTCAAACGACATTGGGAGAGATACTAACAGAATCAGGGCAGCATCTTCATCCTCGATCTTCACATCGATATTACGCAATTCTAATAACAAAGTATTCAATTGCTCTAAGTGTTCCCTGAGTTGTGTACCTTCAGCCATTCGTAAACCGAATAGACGTTGTTTCAGAAGCAGCTTGTTGGTTAGAGATTTTGTCATGTACAAACTCTCCAGCTTCAACCACAGACCAGCAGCAGTCTCTTCATCCGAGACCTCCGTGATGACGTCATCCGCGAGACACAGCATGATCGTCGAGTGCGCCTTTTCCTCCAGAATCGCCATCTCAGGAGTAACGACGGCGTTCTTGTCTTTCGACAACGGCGCCCAGAAGCCTTGCTGTTTCAACAAGGCCCGCATCTTGATCTGCCATAAACTGAAACTGTTCCTCCCTGTGAATTTGTCGATTTTCACGTTCAAAGCAGACATCTCGAATTCTCCAAGAACACCGATTAACCGAGAGGCTCTGATACCAATTTGTTGTGCGGAATTTGAGATAATACGAGAAAATATAAACGCGAAAAATAAGACAACAGATTTACGTGGTTCACCAACAAATTGGCTACGTCCACGGGAAGAGAGGGAGCAGTTTTATTATGGAGAGGCAAAAACAGAATTACAGAATAGGGTTTCCCATAGCGTCTATATATAGTGCTAAGCTACGCCCTAACAGGCTTGGGCCCAACATACAGAATCAACAGAAAATTAAGGGCCCAATACAACAACATTGTATACCGTCGGCCCGGGGGCGTCTCCGCCCCCCCGGACCCCCAGGCCAGGGGGCGCGTCGCCCCCCTGGACCCCCCGACTCGCTGACCGGGCAGCGAGACCCCCGTCCTTTCTGTTTGTAGCGGGTCCGATTCAAGGCATTCAACAAAGTCTACATAATACTGGTAGAGTTAAATTCTTTATCAAGAGGTTCGAAATATGAAAATAATATCATACGAAGTTATATGAGTTCAACATCTACTCTAAATATATAAAAAGAATATCAATTTTAACCATTTATAAGTTATACTTATAATTTTCTGTCAAAGAGTTCTGAATGAACCTCTGAGTCCTTACTAGCTCCTTCTAAGGGTAGAGAGTACACATATATTGTTTCTATCTCGTTAACACATAGAGTTTGTTTCCGAAAGGAATCTTAGACTTGAACTAACGGAAACTCGAATTAGAAGAAGAAATTGAGAAGAAGAAAAGCAAACCTCCATTTAACCAAAGAGTTAGAGGTAGATTATGAGCATCTTTTTCAGCTTCAACAAAGTAATAAAACAAACTTCTTCCAGCCTTCTCATCAACATCCACATATCCAGCATATTGTCTAAATCCAACTTTTGGTTGCCCTGGTAAATTTTCCACCAAATCTTCTATTGGATAATAATATTGTCCATTTCCAATACTAAAAATAATAATAAACACAAATAATCTAAAATAGTGCATATCCCCCATAGTGTTTTATTTTAAGAAAGTTGAAGTAGAAAATGAGGGAAGGAGAAGGAAAATATATAAAGGAGTCCCCTTTTAACAAGTATTATATTATATAGTAAGAAAGAAAATTAATAAGCCATGCATGCACATAAAGAATGGCTTTTTGAACAACTAATTAAAGTAAAGATAAAGCAATATGTATGTATATATATATATATAACTAATAAATAAAATCAAAATATTTATGGCTTTGAAATTCTATTGATGATACAAGGCACGTGAATTAGGGGATTGCTTTTGCTTTCAAACATTTATTTAAATTCATATATAGCTGTAATTTTTTTGCTTTTGAAATGATTTTCATTTTAAAAATAAAATATTTAATCCAGATTTGGAACAAAATGTGTGTTTTACGTCTTTCTTTTTATTCATTTTTACTAAAAAGAAATATACGTACTGAAAAGATGTGTTTTTATTTAAATAGAAAAATAATTATTAAAATTTCAAGCTAAAAGATTATCTTATGTCAAATCAGTTTTTCCTTAAATATGATCTTTTTCGAACTTTTTGGTAACTCTGGGTATACTCTTCTCGAGCCAACTAGCTTTTAAGTAGTCCAATAAATGTGATATTTGGGATTTGAACTCGAAGCTTTTTTATTTAAATGGACGTTAATTATTACTTTATTAAAGACATAATTTTTATGAAGGGTGTTCAACTTTAAAATACATATCATTTAAATGTAAAATTTAACATATATACACACATAACTTTTTGACGAAGAGTATTCAATTGGACATCCCTCCCTCCCTGAATAGTCGTGGCTACACCATTGAATTAACCATCAAACTTAGTTATAACAAACATCTCATTATAATATTTCGGCACCTAGTAAATTTTAAATATGAATAATTAAAATAAAATATTATATTTAAATAGAGTCCATCATTATGATCACAAATTACAACTATTTGCTTCTTTCTACAATCATATTCATTCCATCTTTTATTATTATTATTAAATGGATAAACAAATATATTTCTTTTTCTTGCTAAAAAAAGTATTAAACTAATTATTCTGCAGAGACTTATTTATAAGAATTATATAATATTTAAATATCATATTACAAAATCAAACGTATTAAAATATATAATGTTGAACTCATATCTATCTCTGTTACTCGAATTATATGTAAATCTCAATTAGAAGTCAGAAAAGATAAACTTTATTATATCATAATAAAATTTGACTATACTTAGTGACAAAACAAATATAATAATTCGTCTATATCAGCGATAATTTTAATTTGTTATAGGCTACTATATTTTAAATAATTAGATTATATAAATATTTTTATACGGTGTCCATTACTTTAATCCTTTCAATAATAGTTGATTGTTTCTATATGTTGACTGATTTTATATGTTAGTTCACATCAATTTTACAGATCAGAGGTGATAAAATTTCATTTATAAATATTGGTAGTTTGGACCGCCAACCAAACTTTCATTTTATTTATCAAAAAGTTTTGGACTAACGGACCAAATTCCAAACATATATATAATAAGTTTACTTCTGTTATAAATCCATTGAATTGTGTGGATTGTCCATTTGCTTTCTTCATGAACTTATCTTATCATGTATCTATATTTCCAAGGTGACATGAACCTTTATAGATAACTATGTACTTATTAATTGAGCATTTATCATGGTGGCCTTTGGGTGATATTTCTACTCTATAAATAGAGATATCATTCACCTTTTGTAAAATACACTTGAATAAGAAGAAAATCTTATCTTCCATCTTACTCCTCTTGTTTTCATCTCTTTATATTTATATTGCCATGAGCTTGATTTTATAACAACTTCCATAATTAATTTGTGTTATTTTAAAAATTCAACACAGAAATTATATTTTTTTTAAACATTGTGTTTAGTATTTAAGAAATATAAATTAAATTGAAATAATTTAGTAAACTATATATTATATTTATTAATTTCTTATTAAACATAATCTTACTCAAATAATAAATATGATTTTTACTTAAATGCACTTATTTTGAAATGAAAAATGTAATAAATAAACCGCGAAGACAAATTAAAAAATAAAGATAAGATGGGTCATTTTCTGCTGAATGTCTTAAATAGCAGAAAGCTAACAGAATGAAAATTAATTGCGCTAAATGCGGTAATTAGATACCATATATGTTAAAAACTTATATTAACAATTTTAGTTCCTATTATTACCCACTTTTCTACCTAATAAAAAAAATATTGTATTCATAAAATATACAACCTGTTTTGACTCAAACAATCACAGCCTGAATGGACATGAAATTTCAAAATGCAAGTAATTCAATTTCCTGATTGTATTTTTTATACGATAAATAATTTGCATTTGCTTTGAAATAGCAATGAAAGAGGGAAGTGATTGTTGGGTATTTTTTATTTTTTTATTGGTGTAAATAAAAAATGAATTTTATATTTAATCATTTTTAATAAGATGCATGTGCCTTTTTGATAAAAAAAAGTGAAAATGCACAAGTACCTCCTCAATCTATGTCCAAAATTTCAGAGACACACTTATAATATACTAAGTGTGTCTCTGAAATTTCATAGGGATAACTTGTGCATTATCCCTAGAAAAACAACAGATATTTTATTTTTCTCAACAAATATTGATAGTTGGCTAAATATTTAGAGATTTTATTTCAAACTTGATAAGACAAAAAATTTCTTCTTCTCCTCGTCATCTCATGCCATTACTTTTGAAAATAAATCCTTAAGTACAAGTGTGATTTGATTAGTTTATTGAGTTTGGTGAAATTTATTATTTAAGGTATGTTGTTATTATTGAACAGTTTAATCTATTTTATCAGGAAATAATTAATAAAATAATTTGGACAAAAGTGAAGGAAATAAATTGCTCAAAGGACACGTAATGAATTTGAGAGTTTATAACTAAATTTTATGTTTATGGTAATATTTTCTATATTCATCTTAGTTTTGGTTACATTAATATTTTCCATATTTAATTAATTTTATCCTTAGATTAAATTTTATGTTTACAATAATTTTCTGAGTTGGAAACAAAATTCTGTGATTTCCCAATCCAATTTATTACTTGTTTGAATCATATAAGAATTTTGTCACTTTATTAGATTTGGTTATAATGTAGTGTCCATTTTATTAAGAGTCTATTTAAATTGTTTTTAAACTAAAATAAATTTTATAATGTTTTAAGTGTTTGGATAAATAAATAAATGCTTATAGATATATTAATTTAAACTAAAATGATATATGTAAATTAAATAAGAAGAATTGTTATATGTGCTTAATCTATTCTATCAGACCATCTGAACTAATTCATACTTTGAAATTTTGTGAGTCAAATTGAGCTGACCCATTTTTGTGGGTCAAAAAATAGTCATCCCAATCATCAGTACGTAAGTTGCAGTTGTAATGGGTTAAACCACATTTTTTTTAAAAAAAAAATTAGAATTTTTTAAAATTAAGTTACAATTTATAAATATTAACATAAGTATCGATAAAATAATATTACATGATGTTAGATTAATACTTGTTAATCAAATCCACGATAAATTTTTTTAATACTTATTAAGTTTGACTTCAAATAAAAATATAACTAACTAAATAAAAAATTAACGTAATTATTTTCTAATAATCTCAATAAAACACATAAAATGAAATATGAAATTATTTCAACCATTAAAAATTGAAAAATGAACTCCTTAAAAAAATTCATTAAACTTTAAACTTATGGCATATCCAACACTAGCATATCATGCATCTTCGTCAAGCACATATGAATTCGTTCGAGGCAAGGTTGTCTTAATTTATCTACGATTTATAGGCAATATTAATTAGTTAAACATTAAAAAATAACAAAATTTAAAAACTATGTATAATATGCGCATGTTCAAAAAATAATAAATATTAACAGTATAAAAAATATCATGAATTCAATTTTGAGTAGAAATAAGTGTTTGAATATTTTCATGATCAATGTTCTTTACTTGGTGAGAACATGTCCATCAATGTCAAATGATTATCCTAATCATTAATAATAGGAATGTTAAGTACATTGATAATTCTAAATTTTAATATTTAAATCTTTAGATAGTTGTTAAATTTGGATTTTTGTTACTTTTAATATTTCGTTTTATTTTTTATATAGCCTATTATCCAACCCCATAGACAATAAATTTATTCGAACCATACTAAAATATTTTTTCTTAAATGAATTCTAAAAATTTTAGTTTAAATATGCTAAATTACAGTTAATCTAGGCCGATCTAATGAGTTAGCCCATATAAAAGTTATATCGTTTATTTTTTTTAATCTACAACTTTTTACTAATAAACGAAATAAAAAATCAATCCAAGCAAGCTCTTATTTTACAACAAACAAACAGTTATATAAATTTAACTAGTCTTATTTATTTAATCACTACATAATGGTGTCTAAAGAACACGATTTTAAATCTTAATTTGAAGTTAAATGCTTACTTATATATATAATTTGAATTTATCCACTTATATTTTCATTTATCATATAAAATATAAATACCTCATATTTTGTGAAAAATATTAAAATTTCTTTGTCTCTTATATAACTATATCAAATGAGCAAAACATACTTCATAAATAAAATATTGAAATATTTCTAGACACAAATTAATAAATTTCAAATTGATAGGAAATTTACTTATTTAATAAATTAATAATAATAGATATTTATTCATAAAAATTCAAATTAAATGAATAAGAATTTTGTAAAC
Source organism: Solanum lycopersicum (assembly GCF_036512215.1). Taxonomy (NCBI): domain Eukaryota; kingdom Viridiplantae; phylum Streptophyta; class Magnoliopsida; order Solanales; family Solanaceae; genus Solanum; species Solanum lycopersicum. The sequence continues at coordinate 89,196,114 of NC_090800.1, read as the reverse complement.
AAACTTTAATTTCAAATCACTCTTTGACGTTTTTCACGTCATTATTTTCGTGGGTTAATAAACATTTGTTGTGCAAGTATTATTTAGTCCCAAAATCACAATATAAAGTAGGGTTGGGTACAGTAAAATAAAAATTAGGGTTAAGAACAGAACAAAGTGCCCGACCGACCCGATTGGTTTTCGTTTCTTCTTTTGAGTAAAAACGCTACTAAAACTTTTCTTCATCTCTGCATATCGTCGCCGCTCTCTCTCACTTTTCTCTTCAATCTTCTAAGGTACTGTTCGATTACAGTCTCCATTACCTGCAATATGTTGTTTCTTACTGTCTATTTACTTTTACGGTCTGTCTCGAAGATCTAGTTTATTTTTGGGAATCTTGAAGCTTTAATGGTTAATTAGGGCAGTTGGTGATTTGGGTTTTCATAAAATTGTGAAATTTACTTGCCCATGTTCTTTTCTTGAAACAATTCTCTCTACTGTTTTGTACGTAATGTTTTTTTTTTAAAATAATCACTGGATGCGGTTTTTCAAGAAGCATAAAGAATCCACTTATTGGTTAGTGTTGAAGAAGGACTCAATTGGGCGATTGGTGTCTAAATAGTTAATTAGGGCAATTGGTGTCTTGGGGCTTCATAAAATTGTGAAATTGACTTGCCCATGTTCTTTTCTTGAAGCAATTCCCTCTACAGTGTGTGTTTCAGTTTGCACTTTATTTGCTGATAAAAATAATGATTTTTCTTTTATAATCACTGAATGCCGTTTTACAACAAGAATCAAGAATTCACATCTTGATTAATGTGGAAGGTGGACTCAAATATTTTTCTTCTTCTGATGTTATATATCTTTTGGCTATTTTCATGTAGTGCACTATTTAATGGGGGTGAGAGTATCTAAATAGTTAAAAGTAGTCAATGCTGATAGGATAGTTTTAACTGAGTTAGAGGTGATAGATTAGGACTGTGGGCTTGTGTTGCATATGATTACTCTGTACAAATTTAGAAACATTTATAGGAAGGATGGTCATTTGATTTGTGGTGTCTTCCATATAGTAGACTTTACATAATGATTTTGTTGGTTGATGCTCTTTCTTTGTTGAGCTTATGTTTCATGTATTTTTGTCCCTCTATGTATTATCTCAGGGTAACTTTTCAAGTTCTCATTATATTGTTATGAATTCACAATTAGAACACTGAAACTAATTTTTCAAACCCAACAATTTTGTGACAAATAAAGTATATACTATTCAAGAGACTGCGTAGAGGAGTATGATGTTGTGTCCTTTTTGATAAAACCTAAGAATAGTAACTTGCAGTCTCTGTTGTTCCAAATTTTGTACCATGGAATTGTATTATTCTCCTTTGTTGTTGATGTTTCTTTAGAGCTCTTGACTTGTTTGTGTAAGCCTACTTTTGTCTGGGGTGGAAAAAATGGATCTAGTATTGTAATCCACATAAGCAGGCCCGATTATCATAACTGAGTTAATCTTTCTGTGTACCTATTGTGGCTCTTTGCTGGACTTCCCCTCTTTATTTCCTCCCCAATCTCTCTTTTTCTGCCCTTTTTGTCAGTAGAAGCAATCTGTTTCAGAAATGTCGGAGGAGGATGAATATCGCTGTTTTATTGGTAACTTGTCCTGGTCGACATCTGATCGAGGATTAAAGGATGCGTTTGAGAAGTTTGGCCATCTTGTTGATGCAAAGGTGAGGATGGTTGATTTTTTAGGTTGTTTTCCCATTGGTCAATTTGTCAATGGTTTTTCTTTTGCATCTCTTTTCTTTTCCTTCTTTGTTGTTTTTTCTGTATTGCTGCTGGGCTAATCATTTGTGTAAAGACTAGAATTTGACCATTCTTACTTGTGGACTCCTTCCGTTTCAAGGAGGGATGAGGGTTTTGATCACTTTCCGTTCTATGTCCCTTTTACATACCTGTTAATGTACCTGTTTTGATCTCTTAGGGTGAACAATTCAAATCTACTGAGTAATATCTTACTCTTGCTAAGAGGAATTATGCAAAAGTTGAATTTTTTTCGTTAGTTTGTTGCATTTTTAGTTGAGTAACTATAGTTGTAGTGTTTGAAGGAAGTTCGCTAAGCCAGAATCTCTGACTTGTCCAAATCAGTGTTAAAAACTCTTTACATACTTCTGTTGGTAAATAAGATCTTTTAACTTATCCCAAAAAATAAAAATAACATCTTACTCTTGCGCTTTGAATGCTATGACATGCCTTTGTCCTGATATCATTGTACTCCTCAGTTCTGACCTCACTCACAACTTTTGATGAGTAAAGTGAAGGTAAATCAGTGTCTTCTTCCCATGGATGCACACATACATTTTCAAGGGATTATGTAAAAGGTTTTCATCTTTTTGCTAGCCCAGTTGAAGCCCATTCGAAGTTCTGCAATTCTGGAACTTCCATAGAGCTTTCTTTCAAAATTCAGAATGAAAACCTTAAAAAATTCATAAGAAATAGTTAATTTAGGAAAATGTAGATTGTAGCTTAAGGTACTAAGTTTGACATTTATCAAATTTTAGTGTAGATGCAAGAAAAAATGAGAATCTGAGTTCTTCTTATCAAATTTTTTTATGCATTAGAAGGTTTCTGGTGAACTATAAAGTCTACTATGAGAGTTAAAATAGTAGTTGTCTACCTCTGTTTACTCGTTTTTTCTTATTTTGTTTCCCACGTTCTCTTTTCCTTATCTGGATGTTAAATTTCAATGTTCCAATGCCTCTTAACTTTTTGTTAAAGGTTGTACTTGACAAGTTCTCTGGCCGATCTCGTGGATTTGGTTTTGTCACATTTGATGAGAAGAGAGCGATGGAAGATGCCATCGAAGCAATGAATGGAATGGACTTAGATGGCCGTGCTATTACTGTAGACAAAGCCCAGCCTCAGCAAGGTTCAGGCAGAGATTTTGATAGTGATCGACCCCGTGACCGTGACCGAGATCGGGGTCGTGACCGTGATCGTGATCGGGGTAGCCGTGATTATGGTGGTGGTCGGGGAGCTGGTGGTGGTGGTGGAGATTGCTATAATTGTGGCAAGCCAGGACACTTTGCCAGAGAATGCCCTAGTGAAGGGGGTAGAGGTGGTCGGTATGGTGGTGGAGGTGGACCTGACAGGAACGGAGATCGATATGGAAGCCGCAGCAGCAGAGATGGTGGTGGTCGTGAAGGAGGGGAACGTTTTAACCGTGATCGTTCTGGACCATATGATCGTCGCAGTTCTGGAGGCTATCGAAGCTGATACTCTAAATTGTGGTAGGTTTTTAGATTTTGTAAGTTTCAGATCTGATGTTCACAGTATCTCTTACTTGGTAGCTGATTAATTCTTTCTGGTGCAGCCGAAGAGTTAAAAAGTCCTAGCTGGATGCAGATGTTTTGGTGTATGTCTACTTGGTGCCTTGTTTCCCTGGCCTGTCAGCGGAATCATTTGAGCTCATGAAACCTGGCTGTTATAAACTACTGTTCTATGTCCGTAAATGTTCGATAACGTGGTTTGATTGGGATCTTATGCTTTGCTTACTTTGCGAATTTGAATATGGCCTCACTCTTTCGAATGCCATTTGAAAACTGTTGTTTGGTGCTGGATTCATAATGATTTCTTGCATGGAATAGCACCTCTGAAAATTTGCCTTGTGATTGATGGGTCTGATGAATTACCTGAATTTAGTACTGGTGATCAAATACCTGGGCCAGCAGGTAGTCAGTCATATCTAATTGGAATCTGTAGTACTTCCTCTTCTTTTCTGCCTTACGCTATGGGCAGCTGGGATAAAGGTATGGTGATGGGAGTGTCGATGAATTGATGGAACCGGAGAAGGACCTTGAGCTTCAGTGGCAATTGATGGTCATGGAGAAGGCGATAAAAAAAATCACCATTCTTTGGCTGAACCTCCGTGCACAATCAAGACTTGCGTTCCTGCAGAGATCTTTCTAATTGAACTTCCTTTGCCTTCCCCCATATCTATCCTAATAATGTAACACTTTAATATCCATGAATACTATTCAAGTACTTTGCAGCATTCAATGAGACATCACTAACCATAATGTGTCTAATACTAGAATGAAGGTGACGACGAAGAAGAGAGTGGAGAACCCTAAATTCCCATGCTGACCCATTTTCTTCAATCCAAAATCATGAAAGAAATCATCCACCTTTATGCAGTATAAATGTGATCGAACGTTTACATTTTTACTCTCTGATTAAAAATGTAGCGCACGAAAGTTATTTTATTTTGGGAAGATGCAAGCAGCAGATAGGATGTCTTCGTTGCCACTTCAAGGAACCCCTGAGTGTGGCAGTTGCAGGGGTACTGGACCTTCTTTATTTTCTCTCTCTGTTAGTGTCCTTGTTGCTCCATTAGTACTCCAGCCGGAATACTGCTGATAGTAGTTGTACATCACTTCTCTTTAGTATACTTGTGTTCTTGCTTACCATTTCGAGTCTGTCTTTAGCTAAACAACAAAGATTTGTGTTTCCTTTCTTGATTTGCATAATTTTATCAAGTAATAATGGAATGTAAACTTCCATTCCATGTTGTTGGGGCTCCCACTAGTTTAAGCTTTGCTGCCATCTTGGACTAGATGATTGTTGCAATTTCGCATCAGATGTTCGAATCATTTGTTTTATTTTTTTGTTAAACGTAATATTCCGAGCAGGGCAATGTTTTCTTTGTTAAACTTGGTTCAAGTTTTGTGTCTCTTTCTTGTTCGTTGTGTTTTTAAGCTATTGAAATATACGTGCAGCTGTTTGTTATTCTAAGGCAACAATCCCTGAAAATGGCATGGTGAAACAGTTTTTACATTTTCCCTGTTAATATGAATGCTAGAATATTATCCATGAAGTTTATTCAACTGTGCAACATAAGATGATTCTGAACTAGGTAAATGGACAGGAATAAAAATTTCCTAATACATCCCCATGCCAGAGCCTATCAGTTTGGTCAGCCAGAAGGTAATGGCCATAGCCATTCAGCCACCAATTGAAACTCTTGCACAAGATTTCACCATAGGAATTCTGCCCCAAAAAGCTCCAATTCATCCAAATGCTAACAATACCCAAGATAACTGCAAACACAATCAGAACTAGCCTCAACTTATGGTTAGATATGAATCCAGCAGCAAGAATTGGTATTATGCCCCCTAATGAAAATGCAACAGCTGAGGCTATGGCTGCTAGAAATGGATTTGTGTGTCCTTCATCTTCTTCTTGCTGTACATGAGAGTAAACAGATACAAACTCTCCTATGGCCATGCTACAAGCACCAACAAACAACCATACAAAGCCAGTAAGGATCATGGCGTTGACGTCCTTTTGAACAGCTCCAACAACCATCATCAAACATGCAGTTGAAATCACTCCATCATTGGCTCCTAAAACAGCGCCTCGAAGCCATTGTGACCTTTGGGGGTAGTCAAAATCCTCTTCAGGGGCTTGGTTTTGGTTGTCCTGATCTTTAGGAATGGTAATTTGGATATGGTTTTGAGCAGCCATGAAGAAATTTTGTAAGGAAATGTTTTGAGTAAGTGAAGGAATTCTTGTTTATGTGAAGATTCAGTCTTCCCTCTGATGGTATATAAAGGGCAGTATTCATCAGCCTCAGCAGAAAGTGGTGCCATTAAAAAATTTGTAGTGTGGTGAGCACAAGGCCTGGTGGCACTTAATTTTTTATTTCATCTCCTTTTGCTAATTGCATGCTTTGCTAAAACCTTTGCTTTTTTTTTTAATCAACACAACTCCCACTTTTTTGCATAATGAATCTGCAATTTCATGTTTTCTTTTCTTCTGGTGAAACCTTATATCTAGTGACAATTCTGAAAGGATGGGTTTTTTAGGATCACTATCTTGCAAATTACCTATACAAATACTTGTATATTTCATATTTCACGATGACGGTTCTCTTTCAAGTGTCAAAACATAACACCGAGAGCTAGAGGCTACAATCTGTTATGAATTATGAAATGAATTCATGAGGGGCTTGTGAAAATGGATGCTGTATAGGAAAACACTTAGCTAAGGGACGTACTTCCTTTGGTATATAAAAATAGGGTGGAGTGTGCTCTCCACATACTAAGGCAAAGATTATAGAATTCCAGGGAGTGTGCCATCACTTAAAGCCCACAAGCTCTACATTTTCTTAATTCCATAGTTTTAATAAAGTCACTTTAGACCAAATAAACTTTATGAATCCACTAATTGAACACTCTGGTCATGTAACACTATAATAGATGTCCTGCAGATAGTTTATTTTATTTCTTCTATGATTTACCCTTTTTTTTCCTTTATTGCTAATGAACAGTTATCATGTAATTGAATGAAATAGCACACATCATATCTTACAGATAATGAGGGCCTGCATTTGCTTATTCAGAAAGCAGTGACATATATTCATGCTTGCTTCTTGATCCTTTGCTCAGCGTTTTCTCGGTGATAAAATCATATGTTCCAGAAACATGTTGAAGTATACAATAATGTCTTTTTATCTATCATACAAATACATTTACTTTTATTCTATTCCCTGAGATGAAAGACGTATAATAGTGAGTACTGAACACTTTGTGACTTATGGAAAGAAAGGTTTGTAGTAAATAAGGTAAGGATTGCTGTATAGGAAAGCACTTGCATGAACACAGATGAGTCATATATTACACTTTCTTATTGTATTATAGTGTGGAGTATGCTCTCCTAAGAAAGCAAAACATTAAATTATTCCAACAAGGGTGCAATCCACATAATGACACTGAAGAAGGAAGAAAAAAAGTCTCAACTCATTGACTACAAGATCTCAGTGTTTCAACACCATTTCTTCTATTTGACTGAGGTTTTTATCAAACCCTTAGGCTGATTCAAGATTTGACTACTTAGATTTATGGAGTTACTTATAAAACAGGATTGTTTTGAGAAAACATTTGAATCGAAGCAGGTCTTAACAAAATAGGATGGTTGAGGACAGTCTAGGAGTCAAAAGAGTAATACAAAACCTGAATTGCATCGTTATAAGGGGACTCGGGGTTTTCAGTAAAACAGTTTGGTGTTTGCCAACATGCCTCATCAAGTGGTGAGACAATAATTGGGATTTTGGGGCTTCTGGAGTAGGGTACTTCCAAATTTATATATATTGAATTGTTAGATTATGACAGGTGTTGACAATGCCTCATGTAATGGTTCAAACTTGATGAAAACTCTTCATTAGTAGTATGTTACTTCACCTGGGACTGCAATTCTGTTACCAAGGAGTAATAAAGATTTGATGATGTCAAACATATTGAAGAAGCAAAGATTACAAGTATATAAATTTCAGAAAACGCATCTGATCATTCATTCATAACAGAACAATTACAGAAAAAGATATCTTCCATTTATTCTATTCTTATCCTGGAAGTAAGGAAAACAGCAGACATTTGTTAAAAAAAATGATTCTGGACTGGAAATAGGGACACAGAAACATAGCATTCCAATCACATCTCCATTCCAGCAGAGCCTATCAGCTTTGTAAGTCCGAAGGTAATGCCCATAGCCATCCAGCCACCGATTAAAACTCTGGCGCAAGACCTTACAGCAGGACTTTTCCCAAGAACAGCACCAACCCCTCCAAATACAAACAATGCTAAGCTCACTGCTGCCACCACCACTCCCATCCTCACCTTATGATTAGATATAAATCCAGCAGCAAGAATCGGTATTATGCCACCCAATGAAAATGCAATAGCTGAAGCTACGGCTGCCAGAAATGGATTTGGGAGTCCCTCCTTGTCTTCTTCTTCTTTCTGTTCATGATTCTGTCCTCTTGTTTTGGCCTCTCTCTTAATTTGAGCCAACTCTATATCTAGTTGAGAGTACACAGAAACAAACTCTCCTATGGCCATGCTACAAGCACCCGCAAACAATGCTGCAAAGCCGATTAGGATCATGGCATCAACGTCCTTCTTGACAGCTCCAACACCCATCATCAAAGATGCAGTTGTAACCAATCCATCAGTGGCTCCTAAGGTAGCAGCTCGAAGCCATTGTGCCCTTTGGAAGTAGTCAGTGTCTTCTTCAGGTACTTGGTTTCGGTTCTGGTTATCATTTTCTTTAATGACAGTGAGTTGAACATGGTTTTGAGCAGCCATGAATAATGTTCTAAGGAATTGTTTAGAAAAAGGATGATTTTTTAATTAGGACTTATTGTTTTTGAAGTTCCAACCCTCCCTCTGATGGTTATATATAGAGCAGGATAACTAATAAATAATCAACCTGCTCAGAAAGTGGTGCCATAAAATAATAGTAGTGAGGTGAGTACAAGTCAGTTTGCATTTGATCTCTTTTTTTCTGATTGTATGCTTGCTAAAACTTGCATTTGTTTACTAACAAACTCTAGCATTTTGCAAAATGAATCTACATTTCCATATTTGCTTTTGATTCACCATTTTTCTGGTAAAATCTCATTTCCAGTGACAATTCCTAAAAGGTGACCTGTGAATATGGAATGTTGTATAGGTAAGCACTTGCATGCATGAATCTCTAGAGATATGGGACATATTTTATTTCGTATATAATAATCAGGTGGAGTGTGCTCTCCACACTAAGGCTGACAATGCAAAGATTATAGTATTCCAGGGAGTGTGCCATCAACAAAAAGGCCACAAGCTCTTCATTTTTTAATGAAGAGTTTTAAGAAAGTTTCTTACTTTGGACCAAATTTATCCACTAACAGAACACCTACCACATATAACAAATCTAATGGTACTGCTTATTAAATACAGCACGTTCATCAAAGAAATCACATACGGTCGTTCTTATACATGATGAAACGGAAGTATAAACTTCAACATAATATAGATAACTTTGCTTGCTGATTGCCTGTTTTATTAAGTATCTTCCTTTTATTTATTCAGAAAAAAGTAAAATCTGTCAACGAGAATCCAAAATTCAAGTCTCAAATATTCAAAATGCTTTTAAAAACGATTGATGTCATAAGTATTAGCACTTAGCTGACTACTTTTTGTTTTCTGTGTTCATAACTTCAAATGACCTGATGAGGACACATCGCTGTATAGGAAAGCACTTGATTGAACAGAGATATGGGTGCTAACTTTTTGGATTATATAATTTAGGCTGCAGTGTGCTGTGGATGCTAGAGGTTAAAGCAAAATATTAGAGTATACCAAGAAGTGTGCCATTAACAGAAAGGCTACAAGTTCTTAATTTTTATATCTTTTCTGATCCACAATGAAGTGAAAGTTACTATCTTTAGGCCATTAACTCTAAATCCATTAAGAAATATCATCTTCATGATGTTTCTGCACTGTTTCTTTAACAAACAGATACCTGTCCCAAGTCCAACAGGTTTTTAGAGCATTTCGAAATTGGACGATTGAGATATTTGGAGGTCTTAGAAATGTGAAAACAGGAAGTTCCAATTTTCACATGGTAGTCGAAACTCATTTCATACATTGTGTTCTCTCGATTTAAATTATACACACTGACAATATTAGTAAGTTTACACTAGCAGCGCAATCAAACTGATTATAGCAAGTTATTATTCTGTATTTGAATTTTCCGTATCAGACTTGCTATTAAGTGTTGGTAGATAGTATAAGTTCTTTATACAATTTGAATGCACAGAGCTTAAATCCACGTGTTCAATGAACCTCATGATATAACATATTTCTCATCATAAAGATAACTGAATAATTAGTAGATAGTTACAGTCTAAGTAGGATTATGGGGCATAAGAAGGCAGCATTATTCAAGCCATTGCAATATGAGGAATTGTGTCCAGCCATCATTGCATGTCTTGAGGGGTTTAGCAGATAAGTCTTTGTCGGATAGAAGCTAATCTTCCTAGCTTGTCACATAGAAAAGTAATCTAGTAAAGGATTCCAGTCAAAAGATCTGTCAGGCTCTATTTGGGACTCTTTTGATTTGGACAAAAATATACTTCTAAATGTATGGAAAACTAGTATAGATTAAAAGTGTTTAACTTGGTGTATTACTTGTCTAAATTTTCTGTTGGCTGATTCTCTTAATTGTTGTGAAATTAATATCAAGTGTTAACTCCATCTATACCCGCAGGGTATAGACATATCTTTAGTCCAGAAAAAGGAGGAGTTGCCTTTAGTTAATGACCAGTGTAAAATTAGTCAAGTTGTGTCCTCTTATTAATGGTTCATTGGGAAGTCAGGCTGAATAGAGCAGAATGTTTTAGAAGAGCTGATATAGCCTTAGCCCAACATTATTTGGATTAAGGCATTGTTCTTGTTTATTGATAAACACTAGTTTATTGCAGTTAATGATGCCTAGCATATCATAATGAAGTAAAACATTGTAGTAAAATGGATATGTAATAGCCAACACTTCAATACCATTTTTGTAAGCATTTGCATCAGAATCATACAGAAAATGAAATTTTACTGGACATGGATGATGCAACAACGACTTCTTAAGAAGATGATTCTGAACTTGATAAAGGGTCCAGTCACAACTCCATGCCAGTACTAGAGCCAATTAGCTTGGTAAGGCCAAAGGTAATGGCCATAGCCATCCATCCACCAATTAAAACTCTGGCACAAGATTTCACCATTGGACTTCTGCCCAAGAAAGCACCAATTCCTCCAAATGCTAACAATGCCAAGCTCACTGCAGCCACAATCACAGCCAGCCTCACCTTATGGTTTGCTATAAATGCAGCAGCAAGAATTGGAACAATGGCACCCAATGAAAATGCAATAGCCGAGGCAACAGCTGCCTGAAATGGATTTGGCAGCTGTTCCTTGTTACCTTCTTCATGTTCTTGATTCTGTCCTGCTGCTGCTTTGTCTCTCTTCATTTGAGCTCTCTCTATGTCTAATTGAGAATACACAGAGACAAACTCTCCTATGGCCATGCTACAAGCACCGGCAAACAGACCTGCAAAGCCAATAAGTATCATGGCCTTTACGTCTTTTTGGACAGCTCCAACACCCATCATCAAGGATGCAATTGAGACCAATCCATCATTGGCTCCTAGAACAGCAGCTCTAACCCACTGTGCTCTTTGAGAGTAGTCAAAATCATCCCCGGGGGTTTGCTTCTGGCCATTATGGTCTTTAGGAATGGTGATTTGGACTTGGTTTTGAGCAGCCATTGAGTAAGTTATAAGTACTTGTTAGTTAGAAGCAATTCTTTCTTAAAGATGGGTGTTGTATGAAGACTCGGTAAGCGCTATTTATAGAGTAGGATGATTAAAAAAGTAACTAAACCATTTCCATCAGTGGTGCCATTAAATATTGTGTAGTGTGGAGAGCACACAGGGCTTAGTGGGATTTATTGTTTTATTCACTGATTGCCTGTTTGCTCAAATCTTGCATTTGTGCTCTTTCATCCCTGACACATTACTAGTGTGTGCTATCAATTCCCCGAAGATTGGGATCGTAATCTGTTGAAAAAAGGAGTTACTCAATATTATCTGTTTTCTCTTCTTTTTATTTATGTCTTGTAAGGTATAAACCTTTTCTATTGATAGTATTGGACATTACATTTTACATGTTCTTGAAAGAGATCACATAATACAGATAGACAACTTTGCTTGCTGATACCTTATTTCCTTATTACCTTTTCTTTTTTTTTTGGTACTTCAAAATGATGTTTTTTTGACCTTTGCAAAAGGAGCTTGTTAGGATGCTTGCAGTGTTGGAAAGCACTTATTTGGACAGAAATATTTCTAGCAAATATAAACTTGGGTGCTGTGTGCTTTGGACACTAAAAGCTAAAAGAAAATATTAGAGTATACTAATAAGTGTGCCATTCACACAAAGGCCACAAGCTCTTAATTTTTTTTTAATATCTTTTTGGTCTTATCTGATCTTGAATGAAGGTGGAGTTTTCTCTTTAGACCATCCTCACAATGTTTCTTTAATTTTTCTTCTATCAAACTGAACTATGTGGAAGGCTTTTGGAAATGTGAAAATAGAAGAGTTCTAATTCTCACACGGTTGAAACCTTGAAGGTCGTAACTCGTTGCATACAAGAGAAAAATCATCTGTCTTTTCATTGTGTTTTGGATTTGAGTTATATATATTGATAGTGTAAAATGAAAAAGTTCCATATACCGTCAATGCACAGAACTTAAGTTCAGTGTATTTTATGTACTTCAGTGAACCTCATGATATATATATCTATATTACAAAATTCTCAACAAAATGATGAACAATGATTTGCAATATGAGGAATTGAGACCTTCCATTGTTGTATGACTTGAGGAGTTTAGTGAACAATTTTTTGTCGAACAGTTGCTAATTTTCCAAGCTTGTCACTTATAGAAGAAGCATTAAACATCCCAATTGAAAGATTTTTCATTCTGTGTTTGTGACTGCAGTGTTTTGGAGAAATGTACTTTAGAAGTTTTGAAATACTTTAATAGATCTAAATGCTAAATCATAGGCATATTGTTTCTGTCTCAAAGTTGATTTACGTGAAAAGTTAAATTATCGAGTTTTTTCCTTCAATGCACACAATCCTCTTCTCTAGTCCTTTACTTTTTGTATTATTCTCTTATTGAAAAAAGCTTTACCCTTGTTAGTATCATACTCTTACTGAAATATGCTCTGATGAAACGTTAACACCATCGAGGGTTCTAGGAGCATAGTCAAGTGTGTTGAGGTAAGTGGACAGCTAGCTACAAATGATCAAATCACGACGAATGGTCTTGTTAATGAATTTGTTGGGGTGTTAGTCATGATTGGCAGAGAGTACTCCCAGAAAGATTCGTATAGTCAATCCTAACTACATTTGAGAATGAAGTGTTGTTTGATGAGTCTATCGTACGTAAAATGTTGTGTGCTGTAGCTAGTATTATCAGTAGGAAGATCAATGTAGGTTCAGAGAATGTTTCGTGGTATTATAACACAATAGATTTAGTCAACTTGCAATACAAGTTTCTTGATTACATGAGATTAAAGTAGAACAAAAGAAAGGTTAGGATTCAGGAACATAAAGTTTCAATCACATTTCCAATCCAGTAGAGCCAATCAGCTTAGTAAGGCCAAAGGTAATGGCCATAGCCATCCATCCACCAATTAAAACTCTGGCACAAGATTTCATCATAGGACTTCTGCCCAAGAAAGCACCCATTCCTCCAAATGCTACCAATGCTAAGCTCACCGCTGCCACGATCACAGCAAGCCTCAACTTATGATTTGCTATGAATGCAGCAGCAAGAATTGGCACAATGGCACCCAATGAGAATGCAATACTCGAGGCTACTGCTGCCTGAAATGGATTTGGCAGCTGTTCATGTTCTCTGTCCTGTCCTCTTGTTGCTTTGTCTCTCTTCATTTGAGCTCGCTCTATGTCTAGTTGAGAGTAGACAGAGACAAACTCTCCTATAGCCATGCTACAAGCACCAGCAAACAACCCTGCAAAGCCAGTAATAATCATGGTTTTAACGTTTTCTTGAACAGCTCCAACCCCCATCATCAAAGATGCAACTGAGACTAAACCATCATTTGCTCCTAACACAGCAGCTCGAAGCCATTGTGCTCTCTGAGAGTAGTCAAAATCCTTTTCAGGTGTTTGATTTTCTTTAGGAATGGTAATTTGGAGATGGTTTTGAGCAGCCATGATGAAAAGTTATAGTAACTTTTAATGAAATGTCAGCGAATGAAGGATTGTTTTCTTTTTTTTGGATTGAATGTTTAATGAAGACTCTGTCTTTGTTATTTATAGAGTTATATAACTTTATTTTTAAGTCTAGAGTTTTAAATAAGTTACTTACCACATAATATTAAACTTTTAAAATGCCTTTATAAACCACTGAAGTGCTAGTGTGCTACTTTTCTTTTTTCTTCTTCTTCTTTGTGTGTGCACTGTGTATGTGTAGTGTATACCTCAAAATGGCCTAATTAAGATGACTTTTTGATCCCTTTGGAGAAGGAGCTTGTGAGGATGTATTGCTGCATAGGAAAAGCACTTTAGTACAATTGAGAGATACTTGTTATTTGTTGATATATATTTATAAAAATAAAACTAAGTGGAGTGTGCTTTAGGCACTAAGGTTAACAAAAAAATTCATAGAGTATAGTAAGACTTGTGCCATTCCCACAAAGACCACAAGCCCTTCAATTTTTTTATAATAATCCAAAATAAAGATAACTTTCTTTAAAAGCCTTGTACATACCTAATTTGAATGGCCATAAAAGCCTCTAATGAGCACCTTAGTATAACAGATTTCTCATCACAATAACGAACATTAGTTACTTGTGATAAGCTGTTTAGGATTATGGAGCAAATAAGTCTTCTAGTTACAATGCCTATGCAAATACCCCACCCAACAAGAGAAACACACATAATCATCCTATGGATTACTGCATAGGAAAAGCACTTGCAACAATCGAAATTACTTGTTAGTTAGGAGTACCATAAAATAAAACTAAGTGGGGTGTGCCTGTGCCATACACAAGCTCTTCAACCTTTTCTTTTATATAATATCCAAAATAAAGATGAAATTACATCATCTTAACTTTAAAATCCACTAGGGAATGCCAACATTGTCTCTATTTCTTCGCTCTAATAAATAAAAATTTATTATTTTACAGTCGTCTCACAAGTAAAAGATAGAGAATATGTCAAGTTAAAATAAAAATAAGGTGAAGATTCAACTAAAACAAATTTAAAGTATTTCATTGACTGTGTTTTTATTAAGGGAGAAAAAATCCTAAGCTAGATGAAATATAAATAAATAGAAAAAGTTGCGTCATCCCATGGTAAATTGAGTGTTGATGGAGGTTAGGACGTGTGCAAAGATTGTGCAGCATTGCATGGATAATGGAATTTTACTGTAGATAATTGAGGTGATGAAATCGTCCGTTTTGACACAAGAATCGTCCATATCGACATAAGAAACCACAACATTAGTTGGTGAAGAAGCCCTATGCACATTATCAACTGGAGATGGAGCCAGTGGAGTTTGTTTTTGTGGGTGAGGACATCTCGACATGTTTTTCTCTCACAAATGGATAATTACTTACTTGTGCGTTTGACAAGAAACAAATAGGACTTCTGAATCCCAATCCCTTTTAACTTGGAAAATCTACTTCTACCCTAATTCCAATTCTATCTCCCACTTAATTTTATTATCAAAATTACCCCTTAATTTCAGCACAAGAAAGCTGGCTCATCCTCCAACTTTGATTCTGGATGAGCCAACAACCTGCTTTCGAAGCTTCTACACTAAAGCAAACAATTCAATGCTTTTTTTGCCTGTTTTCAACAAGAATACCCTTTCATGTCCATTTGGTTCTGTAACTCACTACTAGTTTGCCACAAGTCTGAAACGTTAGTAATTCAACTTTTTCATACTACAGTATGGTCTACAAATTAGTACAACTGCATCATCTATTTTGTAAAAGTTAACACAATAACAGGAAAGAGGACATAAAATATATGCAACAAAAACAACTCTTGTCTAGTCGCTGAAATTACACTGCACTTGCACCAAAAGATTACTTCTTTGGCTCCAAACCTCTTTCTCATGATAAGATACATCATATACACTCATCACCTTTTGAAGGATAATGGCTTAGTACATTGCGAATGTAATGATTACAACATCTGACCCAACATGGCCAATAGCCTTGTTCATCAGTTCTCGTGATTGTCCATCCTCTTACTGGCAAAGTGGCAATACATTGAATGATCGAAGTTGGTTTTCCAGAAGAAAGCAGGATCCCAATCCTTCGAAGCACTCTTCCATGTCTGATAATATAAATGTATGTGAACAAAATGTGACAAGAACATATTCATAGAGTGTAACAGAGAACTTATGATGCAGCAATGAGAACAATCTATCTATGAACGGGAGTTACAGCCTTTTACTTTATGTAAGGTGCATTCACTCGGATAGCTCACCTTTTGTATGACAGGTCAGCATGGGAAAAGGAACAATGACGTTAGACATTAGGTGTTGGTGCTTTCATGGCTGACATCTTCTAGCTCTTACTTGAACCTAAACAGAACAATCTATAATCATGGCCATGTTAGAATCTACCAGGCCTAGAAGGACTGAACCCACATTTGTGACAAAGTACTAGATCGTTTGTGGGAAGGACGAATGCCTATGAAGATGACATAAAACTAATTTTGGCAAAATCTATATAATCTGAGAAGTCACTGGCACTAGCAAGAGTACTCAATGCTCTAGGTTGTCCACTTTCACCTTACCAACCTCTAGAAACTTCAAATGCAGTCATAGACCTTTTATTTTTTTATCTACAGACAAACTTTTGGATGGTAAAATACAAGCATTTCCTGGCTATTTACTCGGCCACCAGATATCTCTAACACCCTTAACGAAGGTAAAATAGTCAATTTCAAAAAACCAGGCTGAAGAGCGGGTTTGGAAATATAAGCTTAAGCACTCTTCACAGATCAATAATAAAAAATTAACAATTAACGCAAGGTAGTTTCTTCATATTTCATCTAAAATGAGTTTACAAATGCTAAATGAATCACCTACAGATCAAGACAAGAACGTACAAGTTGATCAAAATAAATGATGAGTCCATTTACCTGTATAATTCAAACTACTGCTTGCACAAGCACTAGATCGAATGACAGCAATTTGAAGGCATGCTGCGATCAGGTGTTGGTTGAGGAAAAGTATCCTCATGCACATCCGACCCTGGCTTCCAGCATCTTTTCCTTCTGCTATACTTCAACAAATAGCGGTCCTCAGTAAAAACAACCTTTTCATCGCATGTTTTCCTCTTTAGTTTGTTCCGCTTATATGTAAGTAACTCAGCTTTTGAACAAGCAGAATCAACACAAGAGCCACACTCATTCGTTGTAACACAAGGTGGAGCCTCTGAATCAGTCTGACAAACTTTTTCTTTAAATCTTGTGCGAGAGTACACCAGAAGACATGGCGATGCATCTGAACTAGCCTTGCCAACTTCTTCCTTCAACCTTCTGCGAGAGTAAACTGTAACACGAGGTGAGGTCTCTGAAGTAGTTTGGTCAACTTTTTCTTTCAACCTAGCGCGAGAGTAAACCATAACAGAAGGTGGGGTCTCAGGACTAGTCGGGCCAACTTTTCCCCTATACTTGGTGCGAAAGTACACTTTAAGCCTCTCGCCTGTAGAACTAGGAAGAGTCTGGATTTCAGGACCACCCACATAGCTAGAATTCTTAGGGCCTAAGGTTTTTGATATTCGTGGCGAACTGTTCATGGAACGATGCAATTGAAACGCTAATTGTGCATCATTTACATCCTTACTTACAACCTTACCCTTACTTTTACCTTTCTTAACAACTGATTCCAATGCACTCTTAGCCAAGCCCATGGGATTTTTCGCCACGACAGCCTTCTGCAAGGTGCTATTCTTTGCTTTCAAGCCCACTACAACCTCCTTCCTTAAGCCTTCTAAGTTAGCATGTTTTGCAATTTTTTCAGATGATTTAAAATCACTACTACAATGTTGTATGTTAAGCACATCCTTCTGAATCTTTCTACAATCACCAATTGATTTCTTAAAGAAATTTGGAACCCAACAATCTATACAAACAAAGAGTCCCCCTTCTTCCCTAGAACAAAAAGACCAAGGCGCAGAATTTCCATACCTACTAACACAGTCCTTGTGAACTTGCCTTTTGCAGCTGCGGCATTTGGAACAATCAGTATCATCCGTGTTCTTGAAACAGTAAGGGCAAGTTTGGCCGGAATCGACACACCTGATACAGTTCTTGCAAAGAAGGACTATGCGCCAAAAGCTGTCTAGGGTTAGAAGGCGGTCATCGGGATCGGTGTGATTGATTCGGACACCGCAGCCATGACAGTCTGACAAATTGGGAAGGTCCCTGGTGACCCTTTTAGAAAATTGATCGAACGCAGAGGATGATGATGAGGTTGAATTTGTGGACTGAATTGGAACGCAATTTAGAGGGGTTTTCGAAGAGGTAGCGGTGGCAGGTGGCGGCGGACGCGGCGGTGGATGGCGGAAAGATTGCCCGTTTTCTTGAAGGAGCGGAAGTGTCATGTTCTTCAGTGGATGTTTAGGGTTTTGCGCCATTGTAAACCGTATTTCACATCATTTTCAATGGTGGTGGGGTTCACATAAGCCGGCCGGACGCAGTAATTAATCATATGATGATGTAAGAAAGTCGAAATTTTTTTATTTAATTCCTAATCAAATATTTCCTTAAACCTTCGATCTTCCACTAATTATGCGCTTCAATATAATTATTAAAAACTAGCATTATAATTTATTTTCAAAACTTAATGACTTAATCGAGTTAAGCCTATGCAATTTTAGTATAAATATTTGTGTTAAATTGTTTATGTTGTCCATATGAAATAAATAGTTCAATTCATTTTTTTGAAATATATTGAAATTTTGTTTACCTTATTCGACTCAACGATTAGCTCTTTTGATGGTCCTAATGTATCTATGGCAAAATAAGATTTGAATTTAAAGATTTTTTTATTTAATTAAGGAAAATGTGATATAAAAATACAATTTAAATAGAAAAACTTAAAAATATAATTTGAGAAAGACGGATATAAACTTTACCTTATGAGTATATAATTTGCAACGATTCTGACGAACATTCATAGCAGAATGAGGTGAGGAAAACATATAATTGATTAATTCCTAGTAAAATATTTCTCAAAATACTTCACTCTTAATGTATTCTCAACAACAATGGAGTACAAATTTGAGTGTTCCTTGTTGAATTAATGAGAATGTGTACATATTAAAAATATATATGTTAAACTCTATAAACTAAATTATTAAATATATGATTTATTTAAATTTTTTGTTAAATTAAATTAATTTGTTTTATGTATAACAAATACAATATTTTTAAATAAATGGTTAATAATATACGTCTCAATGCTTTTAAAATGATGGTTTAAAATTGTAAAAGACAAATGATTATCTACAGTAAACTAATAATAAAAGATTCATATCAAAATCTAAAAATTTATGACAAAGGTTTAAAGTTTTTTTTTCAAACAAATTCATTAAAACTTGAGGTGTGAAATACACTAACAATATACACATTAGATTCTCATGAGATGAGATTGATTAGGGTGTCAACCTATTCAAATTTCACAAAGTAGATTAGTTCGAGGATGATAAATATGCCTAAATTTTATGAATAGAACAATAAATAATTTTGTATTTGATTGATTTAGCCCGCTCAGTATAATAGTTTTCATTTTAATCCACTATTTCCCCAGTAAATCTAACATTACTATTATGCATAAAAATATTTATATTTGTCATATTATTTTAATCAAAATGATATTGTACAAATTGATTAAGCGGAAATCATTCTCTACATTTAATTAGCATTTAAAAATATATCAAAAATTGAATCAAGTTAAATACGTTATAAATCATTCATTTTTAACTCATTTGAGTCCAATGTTAGGGCCAATTTTAGCCCAATACATTTATTAACTCAAACCAATACCAACTGAAGTTAAGAGCCTGTTTGACACTCCACTATTTGGGAGCCATTAACACTATTTTGAGGGGGAAAAGATTATCGAAAAGTTAAGTGTTGGCAAATCAGTAAAAGTGCTTTTCAATGAAAACAAAAACATTTTTTCTGCTGTTAGGAAAAGCTAAAAATTTCTATTTTCTTAAAATGCATAATAGAACAATTTTTTTTCTCAAGACTAGATATTCTTTATATATTCGATTAAATTTCATATAAGAATTTATAAAAATAATATAATTTATTTTATGTTTATATATAATTATTTTATATTTTATATATTATTTTACGTATAATATTATAGAATTTGAAAAGAGGTAATAATAATATTTTTACGAGATAAAGAAAAATTAAAGATTTTAGCCTCTCCAAAAAGGTAAATATTCATTAAAATTTTAAACATGTAAATTTAAAAATTTTAAAAATAAAAATTTATGAATACTTTTATTTTTATAATAAACCTAGTTTCCCTCTATAAAATAATTTTCATATTAGAAGTAGATTCTTAGTTGTCTTTTTCTAGAAGGAAATTTTCACATATAGCCACTTAAAAATAATTAATTACTCTCTTTAGCTATTATTTGATAATTACAATTTGTAACTACTTGTTATTTGGAGGAGAGAGGCGAGCGAGACTGGAGAGAGAGGAGAGAGGAGAGAGAGGAGGAAAAGAGTAAGGAGAAAGGTCAATTCTATATGTAGATTGGTTAGATAATTGCATATTATACGTCTATAATTGTATATATGGCAACAGTGATTGGGAGAGGGAGGAGAGAGGCGAGTGAGACTGGGAGAGATAGGAGAGAGGCGAGCGAGATCGAGAGAGGCAAGCGAGAGAGGGAAGAGAGTAGGAGAGGTAAATTATATATGTATATAATTATATATTATTGTATATTATACATATACATTTGTATAAATGGTAAGAGAGATTGGGAGAGGGAGGAGAGAGACAAGCGAGATTGAGAAAGGGAGGATAGAGGTGAGCGAGAGAGGGCAGAAAGTGGGAGAGAGGCGAATTCTATATCTATATTGGCTAAAAAATTATATATTATACATATTTATTTGTATATCCTAGCGAATTATACATATACAAACATGACTAATCATATAAACTCGAAGTCAGCCCACGTAATTAATGTATAATGTTAGTCGCGAGTGGTAATTATAGCAAACTACAGCTATGATGAGTAATTAAATAATATAAGTTTGCTTATCCGCGAAATTTTCCCTTTTTATAATTTGACTCTTAAAAACATTTCTCAAAAAAGATTAGTCAAATACAATTTATTTATAAAAACACTTTTCAAATGAATTAACCAAACAAAAATTATTATTTTTTCAAAAGCACTTTTATAAAAAGTCATTTAAAAAAATTATTCTAAAAATAAGTTATTTTTAACAGTAATGTCAAACACGTTATTAGTTAAAACACATTTATATATTAATCTCTTGTTCTTTCGCACTTATAACTGAGACTCAAAATTTAAAAGCATTGATATATAAAGCTCTCTTTAAAATTCCAAAGTCATTCAACTACTCCTGCTATTCAATAATAGTTGTCCATTATTATTATGACACATCTTTAAAATATTATAAATAGAAGATGTAATTTAATTATATCACTTATTAAATATAATAAATAAAATATTTTTTCCATTTATTTTTATTTGTTATACTGCGTTTTGTAAAAGTCAATTTGACTAATTTTTAAAGTTAAATTAAATAACATTAATTTGATATTTTAAACAAAAAATCTATATATTCAAAAACTATATGAAAAGTACTATAAATTGCAACTTTTTGCATATCAATATGATGAAAAAAATACATCTTAAAATGTTAGTCAAAATTCTTATAATTTGACTCTAAAAATATAAATATGACAAATAATAGTGGACGGAGGGAGTATCTCGAAAAATTTATAGTGAAATGTCTATAATTAATGATAAGGGAAAATTAGGAACTAAGTGTAAAATTAGTCATTGATTTCATAGAGTAGACTAGTATTGTTAGACATTCCAAAATAACATAGTGAACAATTATTATTGGACAGAATAAATGTATGATAGTTACTCTACCATTTAATTTAATAATATTAATAGAAATACTACTCCCTCCGTCCTTGTTTAGTTATCCATTTTAGAAATGACACACATATTAAGAAAACAACAATTATCGCAATGACATTATAATTTTATCCTTATTAATTATGATTTCAAAAATCATGAATTAAAACTTAGAAATTTTTAAAAAGTTTAAACAAGGATATAATAGAAAAATATTGTTCTTTCTTGATTAATTAAAATGGACAAATTATAGAGACAACTAAAATATGGACAAACAAAATTGAAATAAAAGAAAGTAAGATATATCATTAAGTGCGCTTAAAGATAGTAAATCTTAATGCTGACTAAGACATCAACTAATTTCAATTAATTAAAGGGGGGAGTGTGGCATCCACACGAAAACAATACTTTAATTGACAAAGACTAGCATTATGTATTTGAAATTGAGCAAAAGCATACGTAATATTTTGTGTAATAGGAAAAAATATGTTCTCATTTAGATGACTTTTTTAAGAAAATTAAAAAAAAAAAATAACAAAAAAAACCTCACCGAAAAAGATGGGTCGGTGATGATAGAGCATATATGTGAATCGGATAAAAGGAAAAAAAAGGAATAAACAATACAAGAGATATGTATTAGTAAAATAAAACAGAATTGTGATTCTACTATATTGTACATTTCGTTTTGTTGAAGGAAAATATTTGTATGGCGTAAAAATTATGTCCGTTGTCCACCTGTGTTCCTGCTCACGTTAACACAAAAGTAACTTTTTACGATAATAGATATATATTAGATTTTAGTCTTGTTGATATTAATTAAATATTATTAAATTTAATATTGTCATAAATTTTTAAAATATTTAAAAAGATTACTAAGCAATTAAGCTATAGGGTGTGTTTGGTACCTTGAAAGATGCTTTATTTAGCATAAAATGAAAAATATCATCCAAAAAATATTTATTTATAATTTAGATAAATATTATGAAAAAATACTGAAATGGATTGTGGGAGTGGTTAAAGGTTGCGAAGAATACAATTAATGCCGGATATTATCTTTGAAATCTGTTTTCTCTATTTCCACCCGAAAAGACATCTTTTTTATTTTAAATAATTTAATTTTTAGTTAAAAAAAAATCAAAAGATTTGATCAATTAAATATGAAAAAGTTATAAATCAAAATAAAGATTATATGTTTTGAACACAATGTTGTTAAAGAATGATAAAAGTCTCATATTGATGGTTAATGAGATGCGTGAACTTCTTATAAGAATTGAACAATCCTCCTCTCTTTAAGCTAACTTTTAGAGTATGAATTAGGCTTAATACCTAATTTAACAAGCCTAAAATTTTATTAGACATTATTAAACATCTTATCTTCTGTGATGCAGTATATTTCACATTCAAGTCTATTTTGGTCCAAGGTATATAAAATAACACAACTTGTTTGAAAATTTTGAGTGTTCAAAGAAAAGAGTCTGAAAATAATGGTGGAGTAAATCAAAATCTCTATCTATTTATATATCAGTAGTGGAGCATTATCACATTGTATTTACTAGTAACATTTTACTAGTAAGAATGGATTCTGTATGATATTTAATCAGACCCTAATATAAATTTTTAATACTTTGCGAGAGTTAACTAGATGATTTAATAGTAATGTTACTATAGTGATATAGTTAGAATCAACATGATTTAATTAATTTGGCAGAAAATTTTCAGGTGATTGGTGTAGCACAGCACAAATTTGTTAATGCTTTCATATCACATGTCTAATCCTCTCCAAAAGTACCTTTCTTTTGGATCACTTTCATAATGGGCGAATTTTTATTAAAAGATAACAATAAGTGTTGGAACAAAGTTGAAGTTTTGTAAATTGTTTTTTTCTTTTTTAGTTGACCAATATTACAAACTTGGAAAAATTCATCTCAAAAACTAACACAAATTTGCTCCAATTATTACCTAAACAATTAATGCTTAAAACTTTACTTTTTGAAAGAAAAAGAAATTATATCTGAAGGGGCCTTCAGTTTTTTTGATGTTTTTGAAACTTTGGTTAAAATTAAGTCCTAAATTGGCTTAGATTTGATTCTAAATTTTGGCCAATACTTTCATAAATAAAAGTGAACTAAAACTAGAATTAAACACATGTGAATGTTTATCACTCGGCAAATCCAAAATCGAATATATTTATAATTATTATTCTCTTTCCTAATTTATATAGAATTAATGATAGAAAATAAAGAACACTTTTATAATATATATATATATACAAATAAAAGACGACAATAGCATCTTGAAAATCAAATTCCCCCTTATTGCAAGTTCACATTTATTTTTTTGTACATTCGTTAAAGAATATTAATTAAAAAGATAATGTAACTAAATCACCCCCCTTATTCTGATCCTATTTTTATTTCAATTAAAATCCCTCTCATGGAAAATGTAAGGAATATCGAATTTCTTTTTCAGTTATTGCTGATCACAAAGCACCATAAAAAAACAAAGAATATTGTTTTAACCCTTTTCACAACATTTGGCATAGTATATGATAAGTACATTCAAAATGGAAATTTTCATGTGATTAAACAATAAAATACGTACAGCATACAAAAAGGAACGGAAAACCATGAACGAAGAATTTCATACGTTTAAACTTTCTTATATATTTAAGTCGAGTAGATCCAAGTTAAAATATTTTCTATCAAAATAAATAAACCATCATATCACACTATTCGTGAAGCCAGGGTGGAGGTATATGCATGTCACTCAGGATGTCCAATCAGATTCCTTTTATCGAAAAAAATTAATATAGGCAAATAAAATCATACACAAAACCGTTAAATACCAATACATTTTTGACATTCATGATAAACATACCATTGTAGTTTAATAATTTTAGATGTCATGAATGCGTTTCATATATTCTAAATGAATTGATATTTGCGTGTTCAAATCTCATTAATAATATTTTTTTCTCTCTTCATAAAATTCCTGACAAACAAAACAAAAAGTACAAAATAAATTGTAAAAAGATCATTTAGACGAATTCTCAAATCAAAGTTTGCTACGTTGCTTAGTTACATTCCAAACACACATGCATACATTAGTATAGCATTATATTTATACTTATATACTGATAATCTGTACATCCAACTCATCGACAACTGACGATCCATATGATTTATTCGAATTTTAATCCAACACTAGCGCGTTAAACATTAAACTTAGATACCAAATAAAATCCCAAAACTATATATACTGTCAAAATTTATGTGATATTTTTCTTTTATCGAATATTATTTTAACTAATCTTTTAAGTTAAATTAAATTAGAGCAATACAATATTTTAAGATTATAATTTAGATGTTGACAAACTATACAATCTTACAAGCTCTTTTGGTTTCTAAAAATAATTGTCTCAGATCATTTGTCATTTTAGAAGTTCAAGACAAAAGTAATTTCTCACATTTTCCTCTATTTATCCTTGTACATAATAATTTGTTTTGAAGACTACAAACACCTCAATATAGTAAATATTTATTGAAAAAATGTTATATATCTTAAGATATAAAGGAGGGGTAGAACAATTAAATTACTTCATGCGTTCCTGTTTAGTTGACATATTTTTGGTTAGAGTGAAATTATATGAATTTGATTAACGTATTAAGATGTATTTTTCATCATATTAATATGAAAAAAGTTACTATAATTTATAGTACCTTTCACATCATTTTTGAATATCTAAAATCTTATTTTAAAATATTGAATGATCAATGTAAATTTAATTTAGCTTTGAAAATTAATTAAAATCGACTTTAAAAAGACCCAACATGACAACTAAAATGTAACGGAAGCCGAAAGGAGAAACAATTATAGCGTGAAAAGTTAAGTCTAGCATTGAAAAACTAACGTAAGAAAACATTAAATTAAGATAAAATGGTAAAGTCATATAATTTTTTTAACATGAGAGTACTAAAAATATGACATTTAAAAAGAAACGAAGAGAGGGTAATATATTTGAGTAACCATTATAATGTGAATGCATCAGATTCGTTCATTATATAAACACTCCACCGGTAAAAGCCTCTTTTCATGTCTCCACAACTTTATTTCGTGCTATAAATAGGCGTGTGCTCTCCACACTTTTCCATATCTTTGTTTACATTATATATAATTTCTATAACCTTTTTCTTCAATGGCATCCATAACAAATATCCAAGAATTATCCACAAACCAACATGACATAGAAAAACAATCAACCAATATGGAAGTTGAAATAGTAGATTACTCAAAAAGAGCACAATGGCTTAGGGCAGCAGTGTTAGGTGCAAACGATGGATTACTCTCAACATCATCTTTAATGATGGGAATAGGAGCAATTCATCAAGATTCAAAGTCTATGATCGTCACCGGTATGGCGGGGCTAGTAGCCGGAGCATGTAGCATGGCTATAGGTGAATTTGTGTCCGTTTATTCGCAGTATGACATAGAAATGTCACAAATTAAAAGAGAGAATGCAATGGAATTATTTGAAGAAAAAAAGAAAAAGTTGCCTAGTCCTTTAAAAGCTGCAGGTGCATCTGCTTTTGCGTTTGCAATAGGTGCAATTGTACCTTTATTAGGTGCTGCTTTTGTTAAGGATTATCATGTGAGATTAGGAGTTGTGGTTGGTGTTGTGAGTTTAGCACTTTTAGGGTTTGGGGGATTAAGTGCATACTTAGGGAAAGCACCATTGGTTAAGTCTTCATTAAGAGTGTTGATTGGTGGATGGTTGGCTATGGGAATCACTTTTGGATTTACGAAATTAGTTGGTGTTACTGGACTCTATGCTTAATTAAAAACTATATACGTTAAAATAAATTAAAGGTCATGTCCCAGTATAACTAGATGTTTCTTCTTTTTATTTTCCCCTTGTTATAATTATTATGTATGTTGAGTGAGGATTTTTAGTCAATTTGATGATGTAATGAAAGAATCCGTTTGTTGTGCTTTTTTAAAAAATTATGCCAAATTCTTCCTTTATTTACTTTAATGTTTATATATATATATATATATATATATATATAGGAGGTGGTAGTGGATACTCGATTATTCCAAATTTTTTTTAAAAAAAATAAAATTAAAGGTATCACAAAATTATATATATATACTTATAAACGGTAATACTCATAATTTCTGTTTGTTACTTATATTATACGTAGAAAAAAGATAATTTCTGGCATAGACTATAGATTTGCATATATTGAATTCATGAATTATTGGAAGGAAAGGAAACAATGGCTACGTGACTCAAACAAATAATTGGCTCCTTATAAGCAAAAATGATGTTAGTTCGGTACGTCTCAAATAAATTTGTGTTAAATTTTAAAAAAAAAATTTCACAGTTTTATAATTAATACTTAATCATTTTCTTATATACAATTATCTTATAATATACCAAATATAAATGATTTTGAAAATATTTTAACAAGCGTTATCATAAATTAATACTTAATAATTTTCTTATATACAATTATCTTCCATTTTTTCCTTTTCACGTGTGGATGATAGACAATTACTATTACTAATGAATGAAAATAAGATAAATCTTAAATCTTTCTAGTGATCTATTCAAATTATATATTATTAAAAAATGTAAAATAAGTTGCACATATAACTTAAATAAAAATTTATATTCCTCTTATAAATAATTTGTGATAATAAAGAAATATGTGAATGATAGCAAAATATAATTATTTATGGCTGTTAAATATAAATTAATTAACTTTTATTATGTTAACAACTTTAAAGGGTATTTCATACATTTTGATTTAAAAAGTTGTTTATCAGCACTGATTTGCCAAACACATCAACAACTTTTTTTTTAACTTCAACACTTTTATCCAAACGCATAACTGCTTATTTTAAAAATAGGTTTCAGCACTTTCAAAAATACTTTTTTAAAGCTGCTTTTATTAAGTCCATCCAAATGGACCCTAAATCCAGCCAATCCGATGCCGCATCACTTCGTCTCATTGCCATCCCCGTAAATGGACGAGTTGTCGATTATCAATAAACCTCTATATATTTTGAAAGAAAAGAGAAGATTTTGGACTTGGGCTATGATCACAATTTTTATAGACTGGGCTTGGACATAGTAATCATATCCATATATGCTACACACTTTTATTTTTGTAATTTCATCTATGCCACATACTTCAATTGAAGTTGGTGTAGTAAAATTTTAATGTATCATAACTAGAAATATAAGTGTTCACTGTGAATTAGTGAATTTTAAATGTAAAAATATATATTAGTTATTTTTAAAATGACAATTATTTAAAATAATTTGATTTTATAAAACTAAATTATTTTAAATTGTCTGAAATTGAAAAAGTTTAACAATTAATCAATATTGTAGAGGATCAAAATCGAGTGTCACTAATATCTTTTATGAAAAAGAAACAAATAGAATATTGTAGCTATAAAACAACTCAAATATAACTCGAGAAATATATGTACCGGTGTAGATGAATTCTTGAAAGTATTAACAATGATTTTCATGATCTTTCTTTCTTATTTAACTTATTTATCGGGAGATGTGATCGAAAATATTTGTCGAACATATAATAAAATCAAAATTTGCATCGTTATGTAATTTTATTAGAAATAAAAATTTTCTTCATCGCGAATTGATGAAAAATTTATACTATAAAACATGATTCAAACACTTCAGTGAGAGTTTCCTAATTTTTTCCATATGAAACATTGTTGAACACCCAATTTGGCTACACGGTTTAATTAGTTTTAAGCCTTTTCAACTTGAAACAATTTAATATAATTATATTTGAAAATCCAAACTTCTAAAATCATTCTCTAGACAATTTTGCCTTTCCAATAATCCATCTTTAATTAGAATATACTATGAAGTAATTAACTTTTAAACTAATGAAATTCAGATAAATTCCACAAAATTATTTTGTTCCACAATTTAAAATTAATTAATGTTTCAAAGAATCAGGTTCCTCTAATTCTTTTCTTTATATAAAGTAATAATTAGGGAAAATAAACAAATACCCCTTAAAAGCAAAATAATTACAAATATATATCTCACTAAATAATTACACTATATATCTTATTTACTAATCTCGGTTGACTGATACTAAATTAGTATCATCTATACTATATTGATATCATTAAGGCTGATAATTTCGCTGACATGATACGAAATCAGTATATATATATATACACACACACACTTATAGTATCATTGACTAATGAGTAATTTATAAACAAGAAACATTAAAAATACCACAACAATATACATATATACTCTAATATTATTGGCTAATAAGTAATTTTTGAACAAAAAACCTTAATGATACCAATGCAGTATATATATACTGATTTAGTATCAGCTAAGAAAAATTATCAACCTTAATGATACCAATACAATATATAAACCGATTTAGTATCACTTAAGCGAAAATTATCACCCTTAGTGAATAGGGATATGAACTATAATTATTTATGAGAGAATGAATATTTCAACAATTATTTTGAATTTGGATATAAACTTGTAATTATTTTAGATTTTATGACCTATTTATGTAGTTTTCCCTAATAATAATTCATTCAGCCCTTACTTAAATGGAAAATGATATATAATGACAAACTAATAAATCAAAATAAATGTTATAACCATATTTTGATTTAATTACGCCCTGTAACAAACTGTTTGTCAGTAACCTCTCTCCCTCAAACTCTCGCTCACCACTCTCCCTCTCTCGCTCGCTCCCTCTCACTTTTATACAAACACAAATGTATAAAATGCGTCTGTATTTGTATAAAGCGAGAAAAAATTGTATATATACATATATTTTTGTTTCCCTCTCTCCCCTATCCCAGATCTCGCTGGCCACCCTTGCCTTGATCGCTTAAACAAACAGAAACGAAATGTATAAATGTATTTCTGTTTGTATAAAGCAAAAGAAATTGTATATACACCTGCAAATACATATATATTCGTCCTATACTCTTATAATTATACTAAGCAAATATTCTTCTGCCCAATTTTCTTTTGTCTTTCTCTCTTTCTCGTTTTATACACACACAAATTATACCATTTATTTGTACACGATTGGTTTCTTTTATATATGTATAGCAAATTATACAATTGATTTCTTTGTATATGTATATCGAATTATACATATTTATATATGATATGAAGCGCAATTATATAAACTTTGTTATAACATACAAATATATATTTTGTATTTGCTATAGGTGAAAGTTACTCTACTTTAAAACCCAAATCAAATAATTTGCCCAAATCCCCGGGCATTCTTTTATTTTGGTTTTATTTTTACCTTAGTTTTCGTTTCTGCAATATTTGTTTAAAATGACCAAAACTTCTACTTTCATTTAAAAAAAATGTAATTGTTATAAATACTAAATATTTTTTATTAATAATATATTTATGTAAGTTTTTCTTCCATATATGACTTCTGCTTATAATACATAGTCACTACTCACAATTATATTATGTTTGAATATGAGAATACAATTGAATTTTGTGAATCAAAATTTTAGAAACTCAAAAAACCAAATTTTCAATTTACACAGACAAATAAGTAATTGAGATATTCTTCAAATATTTGAAATATCTGAATAATTATCCATGCATAAACGGGTAGTTTGTGTTTTATGTATAATTTTAGCTATTTTTTCACCCCTATAAGCAATTTCTTCTTTTGGACCCGAAATTAGACTTCTTGAATTACTAGGGTCCCTAAGCTACGAAAATTAATTAGCCCCAATCACCTATCAATCTATCTAAACTCTTGATTAAATAATACTCTCTCAATCATAATTTATTTATCGTAGTTTGATTTGATTCATTTTTTTTGCTTTAAATATTATTTCAAATTAAAGATCTATGTAAGATATTAATATATCCTTTGAATTTTGTAATTTTGAATACGTCTCGACTAATCAACATCGGGTGGGACGGACCCTGCTCTATATCATGTGAAATTAGGTTTTAGGCTTAACTCACACCCCAAAAGTTAGCTCAAAGGGAGTAGGATTGTCCAGTGCTTAGGATCTGGTGCGTGGACAATTTTGATTTCGGAGCCCCCATTTTCCAGTGCTTAGCATCTGGTGCGTGGGCAATTTTGATTTCGGAGCCCCCCAACATCGGTGACGGACGGGCCCTGCTCTAATAGCATGTAAAATCAGGTCTTAGGAGGAGGAGAATTGCTCAAACCTTATAGGGAGTCCACCCATCTCATTAACCACCGATGTGTGACTTTTGTCATTCTTTAACATTAGAACCTTTGGATTACAGTCTAGCTTCATCTTAGTTCTTCGTTATGATTCTTTCTTCTTACGTTTAAATTAGTTATTTATTTTACATTTAATTAGTTACCTTTAAAGTAGAGATAACTCTAAAAAAAAAAATCTAAATTATTTTATTTTTTTTAGTTTCATACCCAAATTATTGAAAGTATAAATTTTATACATAAATTATCACTTAATAGTTTAAAAAACGTACATCTCTCTTTATTACATTTTCTTTGTGGTGTGTGTAGACACTCTTTTTTTAATTTGAAAAACTATCACATTACACTCTACATGAACAAAACATTTCACTTGACAAAAATTAAATAATACTTAATATTAATCAAAATTAAAAATTAAAGAACTATATATTAAAATAATATGTTTTAGTAAAATAAAATATAAAATATTTTTCTTACCACTCCACGACGCACTTCCTCTCACCGTACTTATCTCCACCGTCTCACCCACCCACATTCCTTACAAACCCCATTAT
This sequence comes from Solanum lycopersicum, assembly GCF_036512215.1. Taxonomy (NCBI): domain Eukaryota; kingdom Viridiplantae; phylum Streptophyta; class Magnoliopsida; order Solanales; family Solanaceae; genus Solanum; species Solanum lycopersicum. Next base: position 89,164,764 of record NC_090800.1, on the reverse strand, counting down.
TTTTAGTTTTTTCTTTTTAAAAAATAATTTATAAAAAGCATTTTTTTTTACTTCATCTCCCCTCTCCCCCTTCAAATAATAATTCAAATCTTATTATATTGTTTTGAAAAGATAATCCCATCTCACTTAAAACTTCACTTCTATTTTTTTTTTCCGTTTTATGTTAAATATATGCATATATTTTTAGGAAAATATTTTTTACTTGCCAATTTTATTTTAAAAAAATAACAACAATATGCAAATATAAAAAAAAATTCCAAAAAATGTATATACGTATATAACACAAAATAAAAAAAAAAGTTAATAAATAAATTTAGAGCGAACAATTAAATAGGGCCGGGTAGAATTTTTTTTTTAAAATAAAAATAATATCAATTTTTTTTTTTTGAAATGACTGGGTGGTTTTGGGGGCAGAACTATGAAGTACGAATTTTTAAAAATATTTTATAAAAAAGAAATTCTTTTAGAAAAAGCAAAAGGAAGGAGAGATTGTCGCGGGAGGTGGTAGAATGGGTAAGAAAATACTTGTTGGGAGATAATAATACTTTGAATCTTTAATTCATATTAATAATTTATTATTTAATTTTTGTCAATTTTATTCATGTGACAAGATTTTTAACATAAAGAGAAAGTGTATTACACACAAATAAAGTGTGTTTCTCAAATCAATAAGTAATGTGTTTTAGTGCTTATTTTTTCGTTTGGTGGAAGAGATAAAATTTTTGCATCTTGTTTGATTGTCATGTCTGGAGCAACTTATTCCATCATTTATATCATAGTGATGAAATAAGTTATTTCATATATATAGTTGGGATAAGTTATTCCAAAATAGCTATCCCATAATAATTAATTCTGAAATAACTTATTCCCAACAAAATAATATTAAAATTTCATTTGGATTGTTTAACTAGCTCATTAATATATTGATTATTTTAGTTAAATATATCACACTTAGATTATAATTGAAAAAAAAACATGATTATATCATTGATCCGAATTCAACATTTTATTTCGGATTAAAAAGAAGAAGGAAACCGGTTCAACCTTAGTTTAATACTTGAATAATCGAAGTTTTTACTGATTCTAAACTTTGACTCTTTATATAAATGCAAAACACACCTGTAATCTTTGGTACGATTATTTTAAAATATCTGTTTTGTCATAAAGTTTAAAAGAATATTTTTGGATTATAATTTTTTGTTGTATAAATCTTTTATACCTATAAAATTTTAAAATAAAATCCTAAAACCTTCTAAAAACTTGTTTTAAACCAAAATATAACTATAAGTCCATAAATTCCTTTTAAATTTACAAGTATACCACAAACTTTTATACTTTATTTTATATATATAAAAAATAAAAAGTGACCTATTTACTTCCTTTTCCATGAGAAGTATACCAACAACACCATATATTTTCTAGTTCGTATAGCAACAAAAAAATTTTAAAAAAAAGATTCTATACCATTATAAAAACCCACGAACTACGGAATTTGCCTTATAAAATTACACCTTAAAAGTAAAATACTTTGCAATAAAAGTAACTTTTATTTTAAAAATATGACTTTTATTAAATAAAATTATATATTTTTATGTTTTTTAAATATATAAAGTGAATCTCACAATTTAATTTTTTACTTTTAATTCGATATTTGATATCTGTATTGAAATATGAGTAACTGCAAAGTAGACGTCAAAGAGAACTTTTGATAAAAAGAAAATGGTCGGCTGCCAGGTAGACCAACCCACCGGCCTACGTTTAGTACCAAATAAGAATGACGTGGAAATTCAATATTCCAGACTGGACGACCACATGTTTTTTGTTGGATTCTTTTTCTAGCAAATATAAAGTTTTGCTTTCACATCTTTTTTTTTTTCCTTCATATATTTGTATTCAAACTTATTTAATTTATATATTATAGCCGTCCATTTAAAATAATTGACAATCTTTTGCTTTGTTCATTATCTTATAAGGTGAACCTGTACTGTAATAATTAATAAAGCTTTCACAATGGCACATGCCCCGTCAATAAATACTGCACTAATTATAATTTTAACTATTTCTTATTTTTTCTATAAGAAAAACAGCCAAAATATTGTTCTACAGTGTGGTCAACAAAATAACACTATATATTAATTTATAAGAGAAAAATCAATCTGAATTAAGCAGCCTAAATATATAGAGTAGTTAATAGTTTGGTCAGCAAGATAGCGATGTTCCTCAAATTAATTTCCAAACTTATAACATCATTCATCTCAAACTTATAACGATGTATTAGAAAATATAAGACATACATTCGGTGTATATTACGAGTACTTTTTGTTTGGTATATTTTTTTATATTATGTATCATTAATGCATATTATATTGTGTATTAAGTTGTATATTATTAATATTAAAAAAATTTAAATATATTTATTACATAGTATTTTAACAGGATAAATGAGCTTATATACAATACACAAAAAAAATTCTAATATTACTAATACAAAAAAATTCTAAGTATTCAATTAAATAATTATAAAATTATCCTTAAAGTTTATTCATTTTTTTTTGTCCTAAGTTTTTATTTTTATTCGATTGTTTTTTAGTGTCTTTTATGTGTTGGCGTTTTAATAGGCTTTATGGCCTATTAAATTTTTAAAGAAAAATAAAAATTTAATCACAAATTTTACTATTTTGACAATAAATTTGATTAATTTTTTAAAAAACTTTTCACTAAAATATTTTACGTAATAATACAACTATTTAATATTATTTTTGAAAAAATAAGAAGAAGAAAAGTTGTTGGTGTTTTATCAAATATTTTCTTTTTTTTTTTTGACGTAACTTTGTTGCAAAGGAAGCATACGAATAAATAAGGTGTGAAGGTTATTTTTGTAAATATATATTTTTAATAGAAATTTTGTGAGATTGATATTTTTAATACATCAAATCAAACAATGTATAAGAAATATTGTTTGCATAACTAATGCAGACATTACTAATGCGTTATTCTTATACACTCTACCAAACAATCCCTCGATATTTAGGTATAATAGATTACTTTTAATCATACACTTACTGTTTGGTTTTAATAAATGATACTCCATATTAGATACGTAATCAATCAACTTTTATTACTTTCTTAGTGCTAAAATACTTGTTATACTCATTTTTGATGAATAAAATAGTAATTTAAATGAGACGAATGATCCTTGTAGTTGGCAGCCAAAAACATGCCATACTTTTCACCGCTTTAAATACAGAAAACCGCTACTATTTCTTTCTTCATTTTCAACAACGCCTCTTTCTTCTCTCTATAACTATAATCATCAACTGGTACTTCACTATTTTCTATCTGTCCTTACGTTTGATGCAAAGAATTCTGTTTCTTGGTCCTGTTTTCAGTTGATTGATTGATAAATTTGATCAACATCTGTAATTCAATTTGTAGACAGTGGTTGTGGATCTCTTTTGAACAAGGCTACTTCTTCTTAGTTGATCAGAAAATTGAGTGATTAATAGAATTCTTGAAGCGTAGGTTGTTGTGTCTTTTTTCTTTTTAATATATATAGTACATGCTCTTACTTGCTAATATATGGAAAGTTTTGATTAGTATTGTTACAAGTTTAATTTGATCAAGATCTGTACTTCAATTTGTGATACCAACTTGACGCTGGGTGTTTAGGTTTATCTTTATGAATCAAAGTTACTACTTTAATTTCTTCATCCTCGAGAAGGGTAGTTCTTAGTTGATCTTCATATTCAAGATTGGGCTTGAGGCTTAGCTATTGAGTTGATTAAATATAGTTCTTACTATTGTGTGTCTTCTTCTTTTTTATACACAGTATATGCGTGGCCTGTAAAATCTAATCATTATTAATTTCATCTTTTCTCACTATTTTTCCATCTTTTGATAGGTTTTAAAAGATGGCAGATGCAGAAGATATTCAACCCCTTGTCTGTGATAATGGAACTGGAATGGTCAAGGTTAGTTTATGATTAAGCTCTGAAGCTATCAGAATTCAGAACAAGTCTTTTGGTTGTATTGACTGTAAATTAGCATAATAATATCTTATATTTCAAACGGATCTTTTGGTACCCATTGGTTTGAGCTGTTAAAGCTGTGCACCCTTGTAATTCAAATTTAAATTATGGTTCAGATGGTTGGGAGTATTTGTACTACTTCCTTTAATTAATGGCTCTTTTGACCTATTTTCACGCAGGCTGGATTTGCTGGTGATGATGCACCAAGGGCTGTTTTTCCTAGTATTGTTGGTCGACCTAGACACACCGGTGTTATGGTAGGGATGGGTCAAAAGGATGCATATGTTGGTGATGAAGCTCAGTCAAAAAGGGGTATTCTCACCTTAAAGTATCCCATTGAGCATGGAATAGTAAGCAACTGGGATGATATGGAGAAGATTTGGCATCATACCTTTTACAATGAATTGCGTGTTTCTCCTGATGAGCACCCTGTGCTACTTACAGAAGCACCCTTGAACCCCAAGGCCAATAGAGAGAAAATGACACAGATAATGTTTGAGACATTCAATGTCCCAGCCATGTATGTTGCTATTCAGGCGGTTTTGTCTCTATACGCCAGTGGCCGTACAACAGGTGCAACATGAGTCTTACCCTTCTTTTACAACTAAAGTTCTAATTAGTAGATTGATAATTTAACAGTCAGCATCAATTGCACTATTGTTTAAATGACTTTTTAAACGATTCAGACATGGAGAGAAGTCTGGCGATCTTGACTTCATTCGAGCTTTTAGTTCTTATGGATGGTTCTGATGTAGTTCAATATGTGTTTCCTCTTTGAGGAGATACTGCCTGTGATTGTTGCCATATTAATGGTTTTCTTTGAATCTTCAAGTTATCCCTTTCTAAATATGCTATTGGCCATCTCAACAGGTATTGTCCTGGATTCTGGTGATGGTGTCAGTCATACAGTGCCAATTTATGAAGGTTATGCCCTTCCTCACGCAATTCTTCGATTGGATCTAGCCGGGCGTGATCTTACTGACTGTCTGATGAAAATCCTGACTGAAAGAGGTTATTCATTCACCACTAGTGCTGAACGGGAAATTGTGCGCGACATGAAAGAGAAACTAGCATATGTTGCACTTGACTATGAGCAAGAATTGGAGACCGCCAGGAGTAGCTCAGCTGTTGAAAAAAGCTATGAGTTACCAGATGGTCAGGTGATTACCATTGGAGCAGAGAGGTTCAGATGCCCGGAAGTCTTATTTCAGCCGTCACTTGTGGGAATGGAAGCTGCTGGAATCCATGAAACAACTTACAATTCCATCATGAAGTGCGATGTAGATATCAGAAAGGATCTTTATGGCAACATTGTCCTCAGTGGTGGAACAACAATGTTTCCTGGTATTGCTGATCGTATGAGCAAGGAAATTACCGCTCTTGCTCCCAGCAGTATGAAAATCAAGGTAGTGGCGCCTCCTGAACGGAAGTACAGTGTCTGGATTGGAGGGTCTATCTTAGCTTCTCTCAGCACCTTCCAACAGGTAATAAATGACATAACAACCTATACCATACACTATTACAGACGTTTCCTCAAAACTCTTGCCTTGTAGTGTTGTATGTATTTTAGCTGGGATTGTTGCTGATTTTGTTTCTTTGAACTAATGCAGATGTGGATTACGAAGGGTGAATATGATGAATCTGGCCCTTCCATTGTCCACCGTAAATGCTTCTAAGCTGATCGATGAACGGAGTTCAATCTTCTCATGATCTGCTTCAACAGTTCGGTCGTAGTTCTGAGCAGGAGTTTGTTTAAGTTGGAATGTTTTTTTGAGTTTCATAAAGATGAAGGTTTATACTGTGCGATAATAGGGTGTAAGCTTTTAGATTGTACCCAATCTTTTCTTAATGTCATTTGAGTGTTTAGAGGTGATTTCTTTCCTCCTTGCTTTTAATTTCCTTGTTCTTCTGTATTTTTGGATTGTTTTTTCTGTGTATACCGAGTAATATAATGTCAGTTCATGGTTTAGAAATCTTTTGTATATGGTGTCTCTGCATCGTCTCATGCTTTATACTGAGAGATAGTAGTGGCGGAATCAGAATTTTTACTAAGAGAATTTTCCCTTGCACCTCCCGTCATTTGGTTGGCCACACAACGAAATGATATATAATCCCGGCATAAAGTTTAATATAAAATAAGATAACGTTTAGTTTGTATCATAAGGCAAACTTTTTTACATTACTTGTATCACTAAATATAATAACTTGAAAAATATTAAAACAAAAATTCTCTCGTGTACGAAGACTCGAACATGACATCTGTGGAAAAAGGAAAAAAAGGGACTAATCAAATTCCCAGAAGGGGCATAGGTTAATGAGATGCGCTATATTTTTGGGTGTTCACTTCCACCCCAAGATTGAAGCGTTAATGGAGGATATGTGTTCTACTTGGTTAATATAATGTCCTTTTTTACTTTATTTGGAGAAATATGAAAAACCAAGTTTTTTTTTGTGTTCTCTCAATGCAAAAGGTTCAATTTTTAATTCAAAACCATGATACAGAGTTGTGGGGCTGCCCTTTTGTTTGGTTATCTTTTTCATGTTATTGAATCAAGAAACCTCCCTCGGGTGCTAATCTTTAAGGTTTGCAGGTTTTGGTTTCAGCTTACTGCTATGGAAAATGTTCATTCCAAGATGCTGAAAGGCGGCTTATTATAAAGGATTGTCCTTTGCCCTTTAGACATATTTCCCACTAGTATATCAACTTACGGTTTGGCACCGCAGAAAATATGCAAGTGATGATGAGAAATCTAGTAGTTCGGAGAAAATTATCAGGCATAATGTATGTGGAGAGACGAGTAGGAGTTGGTACATTATCTATGTTGTTGTATTTTGAAGAATCCATACTCATTCTTACAGTTTTGACATTTGTATGCAGAAGCAAATTAAATTTTCCCTGTGACATGGGATGACAGCAGATAAGATGGAAGAGAAGACGGTGAGACTTCTAGTTTCCACGGTTTCGTACATTGGAGAGTATGCTGCTTAGGACTTGAGCTGTATTATATTGAGATGTATTATATTGGAATCAAGCAAGTCTCTTAATTAACCCAAACAATAGAACTAGGAGACTGTTTCAAAGGCCATGTCTTAGATAGGTTGTAAAAGATGTGATACACTTGGTGTCTAACTGATATGCTTGGGATAAATCTATACAAAGATCTTGAGCTCAAAATAGTTGTTTCTCCAGGAATTATTTAGATTGTACCTGTACCATGTATTGACTCTTAGCTGATTGCTGCAGTTGGTTTGTGGCGATGTATTTGACCTTCCTGTAGTCCTCATGACCTCGAAAGTTGCTAGGCTGGACGGTTAAAAGCAATGGACCAGATAAAGTCATCACAAGATAAAGATTCTAATATGACATTGTGCTTCTAAAAGAGGAAGGAACAAGCGGAAGCACGTGAGTTTATGACCCTCCCTGCCTTAAACTAGAGAAAAAGAGCCCATTATCCTGTGGAGATAATGTGACCTAAAGGTAAACCAGATTGAGTATTTGCATCTCTGAAGGCTGAGATATGAAAGTGGTGCATGAGGCTTGAACCATATTTTCTGACATTAGAAACGGTTAACAAGAACTCCATGCTCATTCAAGGGAACTGTAAGTGAGCTGTCCTTTTTCATTCAGATGCCATATGCATGCTTCCTTCTTCATTATCTTTCTCCCTTTGCTTTGGATATGACGGAAGTAGATTATTTATCAAAAGAAGAAGTGAACTAACTCACTATTCTGGTCTTATCAGATGCACGCTAGAGTTGTTGTATCAAGAAATGTGGTACCAAATGGCTTAGATTTCTTTTGTGACCATCTGAGCTAGAGCTTCAACAGCATGTGCTTTTCATTGGTATGAATGAATTTAAGTGCCTAATGCTTTCATGCATGATATAGGATCATAAAACAAAGCACTCATTTTCTTGTTTATTTATCTAATTAATTTCCAGTTACTTCTGTTATTGGTTTGTTAAGATCATAATTGAAAAGCTGTAAAATTTACAAGACAAAAATTTTGGTAGCTGTAAATTTTAAATGTACTCCGGTGTTTTTGGTTCCGATAGTTGAATTAATATCCATCATCTTCGCTACTATGACCTAAACTCATTACCTGTGCGTCTCTTATTCTTCCTCCCCACTATTGATTTCTTTTCTTTTAAATGCTGATTAGTTTCTCTGTTATCTTTCCTTTTTTGCTAACCGGAAGATTTCCTGTTCATTCACCATAGGACATCATATACACTATTCAATGAATCATTAGAGGCACTATGTAGCTCCTTTCTATGTTAGAGGTTTGGTACATGTCCCCCCAAATTTTTTGGTGTACCATTTTGTGGATGAATAGACATGGTAGGGGTCAAGCCTAACCCCTACACACCTAGGCTCACAACCTTTAGTGATGGCTTAATTTAAGAAGAGGCACTCCAAGAAATGAAACAGAGGAGACATAAATGGTTAAGCAGGGTAAGAAGCTAAGTTAAATAGTTATAGGGATCATGAAATTTTTGAGGGAAGATTACTCAGTTACTGAACCACATCAGTCCCTGTGGTGCATCCTGTTGATAACATTATATTTTTTGTATAGTGACTTAAGTTCCTGGTTGGGATGTCAGCACTTGGATGATGATTGTAGCAGCAAGGCAACAGAAAAAAAAATTGTTTTTGGGATTGAAGTTGCTGAGAGTTTAACCTCTCTCACAGAGAGAGAGAGAGAGAGATTTGATGATCGAAATCTTTTCCTCACCTCTACACCTCATATCTCTGACAAAGTTGTTTATCCATTGTATCTTTATCTACTAATTTTGTCTTAATCATGTTCAGATACATTTGGGGGATAAAATGGGAGAAGCAAAAGGAAATATGAACAGCTATTAAAAGCAATAGCTTATATATGCTTATGATACCTGTTCAAAAAAAAAAAAGCTTATATATGCATTGAGATCCAGTAGGCACTACTTGTCATCTCTACTATATTTATCAAAGGGTGCATTTAAGATTGATATTCTATGTTCCAAATTTAGCATTTGCCTTGGGGTAAAATTGAAGTTGAGAACAATTTTATCCACTTGGTTGTGAGTTGATATAAATGTATTGCCTGAAGTCATTCTCCAAACAATGTGATACAACCCACCCTATGGGGTGGCGGAATGGTTTGGGCTTGGGACTTCCATGTTGGAGGTCTCAAGTTCGAAATCCCTTGCTAGCGAAAGCAAAGGATTTGCCTTTTGGGTCGAGCTCGTCGCACCGGGCTTTCCTAGTGCAGGTTACCTCTCCTATGTGGTTTGCTAGCTATTGCATAGGAGCAAGGGTTTTACCCTGTGCACACCCAAAGGGTAGCGGCTGCAAGTTTCCCTTGTCATAAAAAAAGTACAATGTGATACAATCCAAGGAGAACCACACCCCAAAAACTAGCTATTAAGGTGGGAGAGCCCAAGATCGTATAAACCCCACATCAGCTCCCCATTTAACCGTGTGAGACTTTTTTTGCAATAGGACGACAACGTAATGTTGTGGGTGTTCGAAGTAGTTTTTAATTTTTTTGGTAGGAAAAGCACTTTAGGGAGAGGCTCGTGGGTTGGGGCGAGAATCCCCAGAATGTATGTGGCATTTACTTTTCCAAGATTGATATGCTGCGTATTTTCCACTCTCATTTATTGGATTAAGTGAGCTGATGTGTGAAGGCATTGTCACTTAAAACCACCTGTTGCTACCATCGTCCAGTTGTCATCAGCAACGGCCCTCGTATTACAAACCTCACTTCTATATTAAGTTCTCTTCTTCCTAGGCGATGAAAACAAGGTGTTACACGGAGCGCTCAGTAGTCCCTTGTGCCTCCTCCTTAGAAGTAATCAAAATCTTATATTTAAAGGCTTGAAAGATTACTTTATATTACTTAGTAAATTCATTTTCTTCTTTTTTTGCATTGTATCTGCATTGGTATGATGTGTTTGAATCAATTCTTTCCCTTTCTTGTTAGTTCTTCATAACTAGGAATTTTTCTTGTAGTTCTATTGTTTCCATCGAAATAACATGAGTTCTTTTTGTATGTTAACTCTAGGATAAAAGTGTTACGTACTTTGTATTCAATGTCTCCTAGCCTTACTACCCCCCTTTCTAGTTGCAGATCTAGTAAATCGAGAATCCACATTTTCTATATCTTTTGTTATGCATGAACTTAATTCTGAGAACTTGTATACCCTTCCTTCGATGAATGAGCAAAATCATGTGTTTTTTTTACTTGCTTTATTAATGGATATATCTGTTTCTCCTTCCTTATCAGTAGTAGCAGCATTATTCTTGTAACCCCTTTTCCTTCGGTTCATGTTACTACTTGTTGTTTCTAGTGTTTCAGTTATCGCGTTATTTGGCTGTTGATACTGCTCCTTTTCTCTGAATGCTATGTAATGCTTTCCTTCTTATTTACTATGAAATCTTTGATTCCTTATTTCTTGTCTACTGGATTTGATATAACCTTATTTGAGCCGAGGGTCTTTTGAAAACAACCTATCTACCTCCATGAGGTAGGGGTAAGGTCGGGTACACTCTACCCTCCCCAAATCCCACCTGTGGGATTATGCTGGTATTTTGTTGTTCTTCTTTATTAATGGAGAGTGATGATTCATATAGCCAACCCCAACTTACTTGGGATTGAGGTGTAGTTGTTGTTTACTTTAGTATGTTTTTGCTGTGTTAATGTGAAACATAGATTCATCGTCTTGATTTTTGTAACTCCAGGATTAAGTGGACCGTGGGATTTGTTCAGATCAATGCAAGTTAATCACCATCTAGCTGGTTACCCTAACCAGGGTCCAGTGGTTCTTATGCAGCATGCTCCACAAGTGAGGTCCTCTGGTGTAAGCAACATGGAAGACACCCCCCAAGAAATGCAGTTGCTTGGTGCTGTCAGACTCAATAGAGTTGAGATGCCTGAATCGTATCATGAGGGTTTGAATGATGCAAGAGAAGTCTCTGGACATACTGAAGGGAAGCAGCCAGTGTATCAGCGTATGAAATGGTCAAATGACATGGTTAAGCTTTTGATTACTGCTCTTTCTTACATCGGAGAAGATGCTTTGAGCAATGGAGTTCTTGTCAAGAAGGGAAAATGGAGGGCCATTTCCTGTGTTATGTCTGAAAGAGGTTATCGTGTATCACCTCAGCAATGTGAGGATAAGTTTAATGATCTCAACAAAAAATTCAGGAGACTGAATGATGTACTTGGGAGAGGTACGGCATGTAATGTTGTGGAGAATCCTGTGCTTCTGGAAATAATGGACCTACCTAATGATTTGAAAGAGGAAATGAACAAGATTTTAGGTAGCAGACAATTGTTCTATGAAGAAATGTGCTCATACAACAATCAGAATAGATTGTTCCTTCCCCATGATCCGGTGGTTCAGCAATCTGTGTTTTGGGCTGTGAGAGGTAAGTATAAATATGAAACTGGAAGCATGTCGCAGGATTTGCCTTTGAAGAGGAATATAGGAGGAGAAGAAAGTCTGGACCATAACACTACAGCAGATCCAAATTTGGTGCAGCATATGCCTGCAAAAAGGAAAGCACGAGGCGAAGAAAGAAATTTGCATATGGCCCGTTTATCCCTGAACGGTACCGCTACATTAGATCCAGATCCAAATATGCTTTATCCTAATAGCAATGGGATTCAACTCTCTTTGAACAAGAAGGAGAAAAAAATACAGGATGAGCATGTTCTCCTTCGCTTACAGAAAATGGAAGAACAAAAGCTACTGATTCAGGGCAAATTACTGGAATTGGAGAAGCAGAGAGTCAACTTGGAGATTTCCTGCAGTGAAGAAGACATGGGTTTACAAAAGATGCAGCTGGATAATAAGGTTATCAAGCTTGAGAATAAGCAACTGATGCTTGAACTCAAATGTGGTGGAAAGCAGCGTTTAGTCTGAATCATGTACCAGTGTTGCAGTTTATGTGGTCTGTACTTTTCTGTCTTGAAGCACCTTCTTTTTAACTTTCAATGTGTATTTTCTGTGTATTTTCTCTTCTTGTTCATGTTTACCATCTTTCAGTGTAGTATGTGGAAACTTTTATGTTCGGCCTCATGACTGTACCTTTACTCTATTAGCACTAATTTGGGCTACTTTATTTATGATGGTTTTGATACTACATGCTGGTTGACTGGAAATTTGTATTACATTTCAGAAAATTACTGGTGGTATTGTAGCTAGAGCTGGCAGAACTTCTGTCTGAACTTGTCCATGTTAAATCATTTCTTCCTTTTGCTGTCTAGAAATTGAGAAGGTCCTATAGCTACACTATTTTTGTATGGTTACTGGTTAAGATTTGTGAGATATTTTACAGGAGGTCATAGATTTGTGTTGTGGAAACTGCCTCTTGGAGAAATGCAAGGTAACTCTGCATACGTACAATAGAGCCTTGTGATCTGGCAAGCTTAGTGTACCGGGCTGCCCTTTTTCATGCCTTCTAACCTTTGAGACCCTGTAACCAACTTTCGCTGTAGCTTCCTTAGATAAATGTAGAACAAAAACTTGTTTGACTAGAAAAAGTTGAATTAGAGTCCATGTTGATTTCTCTTCAGCAGCAGCTGTTTGTTTAGCATCAGTTTCACCTGATACCTTTGCTGCTTCTGGTTTTTCGTATGTGGTTACCGAGTTCTTCTCAGCTTTAGCTAATGATTCCTTTAATTTGTTGCTTCACACTGTGCCACTCATAGTAGTATTGCTACAGGGACAGAGTCAGAATTTGAACCTTATGAGTTTGAAATTCCATGATAGAGATATCAGATGTTAGTTACTGGATCTCGAGTTCAATTTTTGTGCGTAGTAAGTGAATTTATCAACACAATGGACTAAAGCTACTGGGTTCGATCGAACCTAAAGGTACCTGTATTGCTACATTCTGTAATAATCTTCTGTGTGTATATATATATATGCCTCAGTGAGCATTGATGCTATATCTCCAGCCAGCTTCATATCCTCCACCTTCTTTTCTCCGTCTTCTCCGTTAATCTGCTTGTCAACTGCCGTCACCTCCGAGGGGCGGCCGTGGTAGTCTCCTCCTCTTTTGATGAATATTTTTTGCTTCAAATATGAATATTACACATATATGGGGAAAGTGAAATATATATCACAAGTAATTCCAATTTTCTGTCTCAGTCGAAGAGAGTTTTAAGGAAAGTAAATGTGCTATTTATGGAATGTTACTAATTACCTCAGTTTGGATGAATGAACCACAAAAGGGCTAAATTTTTTTTTGTTGGTAGAATAACAAAAGAGAATTATACCCTTCGGGTGCCCTAGTGGTTTGAGTTTGGGACTTTCATGTTGGAGGTTTCATGTGCGAAATCCCTTGCCAGCGAAAGCTATGAGTTAGCCTTCCAGGGCAAGCCTGGAGCTGGTTATCTCTCCCATGTGGTTTGCAAGTTATTACATAGGAGTGGGGTTTTTACATGTATACCTTTAGTCTAATGTAAGCTACATTGTATACCTTAAGATTATATTTACATTTTTAACCTCCAAACATATTTCTAGAATCCTCACAGATTGATTTAATTTATCCTTTTTTTCTAAATCAATGAACACATATGCAAGTTTCTCTTCCTTTCTCTTCATATCAAACATCTCAAAATAAATCAAAATTAATTAATTATCATTTCATATTATTTAATGACAGATAATATTACGGTAAGTCATTATAACTAAACAAAATTTGAGGAATAAAACTTTTATACTAACCTAGTCTCTCCCGCTTTTACCTCTCTAATTTACGTCATGCATGATTTCATTTATGTAACAAAAACAGAAAAGTAACACTATAAATATATACAGTTGTGAATATATAACTTTTTATTTTATCCATACATGTGTATTCTTCTTTTCTTTTTTCCCTATTTCTCGTGATTTTCTTTAACAAATTTTCACCATTCCCCCAAAGCCAAAACTCTCTTCTAAACATTTTTTTTTTTTTGCTTAATTTTTAGTAAAATCTTTTGATTTTTCATCTTGTAGATTAATCTATCTGCATGCAAAACAAGAACGTAAAAAGAAGAAGAGGGTTATAAACTTAAAACCCTCTTTTTTTACGTTCTTGTATTGTTGATCATTTTGTGTGTCCCTCTTCAAGAAACCCCCTTTTTTCTTTGTTGGGGTAATTTTTGGGTTGTTGAAAGAGAGAACACAGCAGAGAAGATTAATGGAAAATTTATGCAATGTTTTGCATGGAATGAGGCCACTTTTGCTTATGATTATGGGGCAAATGATACTTACTGGAATGAATATTGTGTTCAAACTTGCAACAAGCGATGGCATGAATTCTAGTGTTTTGATCTTTTATCGCTCTCTGTTCGCCTCTGTTTTCATGATCCCTTTAGCATTCTTCATTGAAAGGTTCAATCTTTGATTCAAGAACCTGTATTTATTGTATGAAATGAAAATCTATGGAAGTTTCATTCTAATTTTTGTTGTTTCAGGGGAAAAAGAGTCAAGCTAACAAAGATGGTTGTATTCCAAGGTTTTCTGTGTGGTCTTCTTGGGTAAAGCTCTTCTATCTTTTTTTTTTTCTTCTTTTTCTGAACTCTTGAGGGTTTATCGGAAACCGCCTCTCTCCAGGTAGTGGTAAAGTTTGTGTACACTCTATCCTCCCTAGACCGCACTTAGTGAGATCTCACAGGGTATGTTATTGTTGTGTATCGGTTTCTAATTCTTTAAGTTGATGCACCTACTTGTTTAGTTCAGTTCAAGAATGAAACAGTGTTTGGTCATAAGGTTTCTTGATCATTTTTGTATGTGTTTTAATTTGTTTGTCTCGTTTTGACTTGACACGAAGTTTAAAGACATACGATGTATCGGATGTTCTTTAATCTTGTGGTAGTGGTGTAAGGCACACGTAGAAAGTTGAAATTAAAGAGTTTCCTAAAGAGAAACAGAAATCCTAATTGAAAAATGGCTAAGATGGAGTGAAAGATTTTTGTAGGGAATTGATAAGAAATTATAGCGAATGGGTTCCTTTTGTTGCAGGGGATCAATAGGCCAAAACATGTACCTGCAAAGCTTGGTGTACACCTCAGCAACTTTTGTCTCAGCCATGTTCAATCTTATCCCTGCCATGACCTTTATCGTTGCCATCATATTGAGGTACTTCTTTTGCGAGGATCGTTGAGTTCACTAGTTTCATTAAATTTCAAACAAATGAGGTAGTATTATTGTGCATTGACCAGGTTAGAGAGGTTGGGTTGGCATTCAGCAGCAGGTAAAGCAAAGGTATTTGGGACAATCATTTGCATCAGCGGAGCGATGCTCCTATCACTCTACAAAGGGCCAGAGATAAATATGGGGAGCACACACATAAACTTGTTGCATTCCACAAAGCATAAGGTGGAAAATAAACCTTTAATAGGTGCTATTCTTGCCATAGCTGGTTGTACTTGCTATGCACTATTGTTGATTGTTCAGGTGAGTTATAAGTGATGCTTTGGGGAGTATGTAATATGTAGTTTTAAAAAGCATTTTTGTAACTTATCAAGGTTAGGGATGTTGAGTTAGCATTAGGGATAAGTTGTGTGCTGGTGCAACAGTGTATATATCAAAAATTGTGAAGGTATTGTCTATTTTTACCAATGTATGTGTTTGTTTATGTACAGGCTAAAGCGGCTAAACGATATCCATGTCCTTACTCATTCACCGCTCTACTGAATGTAATGGCAGCAGTTCAATGTTTTGTTGTTGCAGTACTTGTGGAAAGAGATTGGAATCAATGGAAATTGGGGTGGAACATCAGACTTGCTGCTGCAGCATATACGGTAATGAGAAATAATAGATCATCATTTCTTAATTGAAAGTGTAAAGGATGATCATCGATCGATCTCATATAGTGTTGAAGTTGTGTTTCAGGGGGTTTTTTGTTCTGGAGTACTGTTTACCATCCTTGCATGGGTTGTCCGGATGAAAGGCCCAGTATATGCATCCATTTTTAACCCTTTGATGCTTGTGATGGTGGCAATTGCTGGATACTTGTTCTTGGGAGAAAAGTTGGTCCTCGGAACGTATGTCATTTCTCCCCTTTCACAGTCAGCCAAAAAACACAAAAAAAGTGAAAATTTTTAACATGTTTGTGTTCACTGCAGCATCATGGGATCAGTCATCATAGTGTGTGGACTATACATTGTCTTGTGGGGAAAAGATAAAGAAATCAAGAAAGTGAGCCAGTTGGTTCCGAATGAAGAAGGAATAACTGACGTAAAATCTTCGTCGCGTAAAGGGAGTAGCCATGGTGGTAGCAGCAAAAGGGAGGGAAAAGAAGAAGAAGAACAAGAAGAGATTAAGAGGGATTCACAAGTTGGTTCTGAAATATTAGGAGGTATATATATTTATCACTAGAAGATGAATGTATCATCAAAAAGTGATGAAACAAGAAATACCATTTTCCCCCCTTTATGATGGTCGATAGAGTTACACAATGTGCAACATTAGAACAACTAACTGAAGTTTTGTGTCGATTATATGACAAGCTAAGAACTAATTGTACTACGATGAAAATGAATATAATAATTTTTGTTGTCACGTTATTATTTGTTCAATTTTACACTAATTTAAGATACAATTAGAGGTGCATAGATATCAAAAATCATGACTTGTGAATTTTACCTCTTACAATTAACATATAACCATTTATACAAGAACAACAACAACAACTATGGCCTTTCCATTTCCACACAAATTAAAAATCATACTTCTCATGACTTGTGAA
Source organism: Solanum lycopersicum (assembly GCF_036512215.1). NCBI lineage: Eukaryota > Viridiplantae > Streptophyta > Magnoliopsida > Solanales > Solanaceae > Solanum > Solanum lycopersicum. The sequence continues at coordinate 89,148,003 of NC_090800.1, read as the reverse complement.
TTTTACCTCTAAGTTTAACACCAAGAACGTTCTCCATTTTCCCCAACACTAGTTGATTAGGCACTGCCTTACCATTCTCATACTCGGCAACAACCTGCGTCCTTTCATTGATCTTCTTCGCTAGATCAGCTTGGCTCATCTTCTTCTCAATCCGCGCTTTCTGTATTGCTTGCCTTACACCCACCGGCAATTTCTCAAGTGCCGCTGGTTCCGCCGCCTCATCTAGCTTTCTTACATTAACTGCCAACGTCGCCGCCTTCTTATTCAAACCAGCGTCGATTTTCTTCACCGTTTGAACTTGTGCTCCAGCTCGCAATGCCTGATTCACAATTTTTGGATCCTTCAGGTCTTGGGCCTTCATCTTTGGCTTCTGCAGCACGATTGGATCCCAATCTTGTTTCAATCCCCCTGTTGGTCGCATCGGCATCTTCTATCAATCAAAATATCTAAGTCAATTGATTAATATGATTTTTGTTAGTTGGATGAACTTTTGATTGAGGAAAAACATGGCAGAGGAGGCTCTTATATATAGCGGAGAGAATCTAGAAAGTTCTGGTAAAATGTGGAGAACAAAGGGTGTATGGAAAGTTCTGGAGTCAGCTTGAACTTGTTCTCCAAGAATAATATACTAATTTTCGTATATCTTGAAGTCCACACAAAGTAATTTCAGAATGGGTAAAATTTTAATAAAAAACTTATTTATATTATTAATTAAAATTTGACATATTATGTCATTATTGTTCCAGAAAAGCCTTGTCAATGTCATTATTTTTTAATAATAGTTTTGCAAAATACTTCCCACAGTTTTATGAACTAGCGTAATTCATAACTTAATTCAATCCTTTTAAGAAAAAAATATTAACTTGGCAATCAATAATTTAAGGAATAATGGTATGAAATAACAAATTAATAATGTAAAATAAATATAATAGCTATCGTTTGATTTATTTGTGTTTCATAGCAAACTATTTGTTAATCGTATCTATCCCTCATATTCTCGCTCGTCACTCTTCCTCTCTCGCTCGCTCCCAGTTGCTCTCCTCTCTCGTTTTATACAATAGAGCAAAAATTGTATAAAACGAGAGAAAATTGTATATACACATACAAATACATATATTTCGTCATATATACTTATAATTATACAATGCAAAACTTTTTCTGCCCAATTTTCTATTGTCTTGCTCTCTTTCTCGTTTTATATATACAAAAATTATATAATTGATTTGTATAAATTTTTACATTTGCAAAAGGATACTTTTGTACAATGTTCATTTAAACATTTACAATTGCACAAACTTACACACATACCTAAATTGAAATCTGTTTATATAATGTATATATACAGAATCATACATCCAAACTAAGGACGAATCTTCATTATATAAATATACAAATAAATATTTTCTCTTTTCTCTTTACGTTATACAACTTCTTTTGCACGGTATAAATATACTAATTATACGATTCACCAAACAAAGATTCATCCGTAATTTACAAATAGATGCTTTTCTCTTTTCTCTTTACATTATACAATTTCTTCTGCACCGCATAAATATACTAATTTAGGTATGTGTATTCCATTCCATTACATCAATCTTCAGTTTTTCGATTTTGGAAAAAGAATTTTGAAGCCAGAATAAAGAATAATTTACAGCATTTACAATATTTTAAATGATATTTTAGGCTTTTTTCCGGACTTATTTCTCCCTCGTTCACCTTGAGGGGGTCATGGCAATTTTCATCCGGTCATTTTCCGACCCGACTTCACCGTCCTCATCGTTTGCCTACAAAACCTCCAATATCAAGCTTTTCGAGTAGCGATGTTCACGAAACACGAGATAAAATCTCAGTTCGTGTTACTGGCAGATGCTCTTGAAGCGTCGGCAGATATGAATATTATATGCTTGTTTTCATGGTTCTCAAAACTGTGAGAGTTTCAAATATGCGATGTTACCTACTTTTTTTTTTTTTTTGCTAATTATGATTTTGTGATTACAAAAAAGCAACACAGAGAAAAACCTTATATTACAAAAACTGAAAGAAGAAAGCTTTTGTTGATGATATATGTATATTGGTGATCTCATTGAATCGTCGTTACAAATTTTAGTGGAAGCTTCTAAAATCGTGCATATATAGTTTGTGTCTTAACTTTAGCCCCAAACATGATTGAGGTGTCTGAAGTTAGATTGTTGGGTTAGGCTCGCGTTATGAGTTGAAACCCTGCTGCACACAAACAAGGTATTTAAGTGGAGAAAGGCTCCATATCCACTGAGTTTCAAATCACGAGCCACTGAACCTCTAGGCCATCAAGAAAAGGATACAAAAACATCACCATTAAAAAGTTGAATCCTGTTTAGATCCTCTTTGACTTGCATTCCATTACTATTGAGGTTCTTTCAACTTCCCAAAAAAGAGGTATTGGTTCTTCGTTGTGTTGTTTCTGTAAGGAAGCCTCTCTCTCCATTTGATGCTTTGCCCGAGATATGTTTTTACCACCACTGGTGCAATAAATTGTTCATCTCCGACTTTGCAGGGGTTGCTCGTTAAAATTCTAGTTATCAAATCTCACCATTTTTGGCTGGATGCAGAGCACCTTCAGGAAACCATTCAGAATGTTTTAATTTGTGTGGAGATGGTTTTCTTTTCTGTTCTGCTGCAATATGCATACCACGTGGTTCCTTACAGCTATGTCGAAGCAAATTTAAACTGAAAAAGGATGACTAAGTTGATGCGGCGTGAATAGGCAATTTTCCCGTGATCTTGCAGTAACGGTGTGTAATACAAGTTTTTGGATCTGTTGATACGGATTAGAGAGGTCTTGAGATAAGTAATTTTTAGCAAAGAAGATTGAAATTTCTATCCTTTTCTCTTGCAACCAATTTTTACTCTTTTTTGTTTGGACTTATTGTAGTTCTTTTTCTTTTATCTATTGGCACAATCGTTTGGGCAGTATCTAGTCCATTTTCTCATAGGCTTGGATATGAACATTCTTTGATAGGATAGTTATTTTGATATTCCCTTTAAATTGGTTAAATTAGTGTTCAATTTGATTGAAACGATGAAATTGTTTTTTTAAAAAAAAAAGAAAAAAGAAAAGGCATCTTCTACGAAATGGGTAAATAAATACGTGATGACTTCATTGCCGATGAAAATCGTTGCAGCATTAATGCTATAAATATCTCTTCTCCATCTTTTATAATTAATTCACACCCACTTTAAAATAAAATTAAAAAGGCATCTAACTATACAGAAAAAAAATGATGGAGAAGAAGAAGAAAATGAATGCAGTGGGAACCATGGCTATTGTGCTGATGATCCTTCTATCTTCCAACACAGACACTGTCGGCGTCGCTGCTCAAGACGTCGATTGCTAGGACTCTTGTAACACCGCCTGTGTTGGTCACTCATGTATTATATATCTTCATTTCTCCCTTTTATTATTTTTTGAATTAATTTATAGTTAGTTTAACTATACGATCAATCAATCGAATCGTTATGTTAATTATTGGTTAAAGCAGAATTATTCAGATCTCAAAACTAGTATAATCTTTTTTTAATAGCAAGAACTTATATATATATTTTTTTTCAGAATAGATCACTCAATTTTAAGTTGTTTATTTAGAAATTTATTTAATTTTATTTTTTAATTCAAAAGTTTAAAAAGTTACTTAATTAATTTAAATAACTTTGTTCATTAAATTTTATAAAAATCAAAAGAAATAGTTAAATTTTTTTAAAAATAAATAAGATGCTTATTTAGTTATTGTTTTTTTACTACCTTCTCATTAAAAAAAATACTAGAAGCTTCTTATCAATTCCAATTTTTCTTTAATGGTAAGAATTTTCAATTTTTTTTGGAGGGGGGAGGGGGAGGGGGAGGGGAGGGTGCAGAATTGTTACTGTAAGTTTTTTTTATATAAAAATTATAATTAAATAGTTGGAGCAAATGATAAAATAATTAAAATAGATATCTTATTATTTTTTAAAATATAGTTTAAGATTAAATTTAATGAAAAATTTATTTAAATTATTGAGTGACTTTATAAATAAAATATAAATAATTGAGTGATTTTCTAAATTAAACATCATTAATTTAATAACTTTTAAATTATAAAATAAAATTGAGTGACTTTTTAAGTAACCAACTTAAAGTTTAGTGACTTTTTAAATAAACAACTCAAAATTGAGTAAACTTACGAGGTATTAATTTTTTATTTTTATTTTTTCCAGGGAGAGAGTACCAACGTTGCGACGAAAAATGTCAGATTAGATGCGGACCAGGTAATTCCTTTTTTTTTTCTTTTTCCTTTTCCATTTTTCAGCAATTATTTTTGCGACATTATGGAAGTTAAGATCGTCTTACTTTTAATTTTTTTTAATCATGCAGCTTTAATTCAAAATTTAACTATTGATTTTTCATTTTGCAGATGGCAAAATTGATACAAACCTGGGTTAAAAGTGCTGAAAATTATTGAGGCTATTATATATTGTAGCGGAAATCCACAATAATAATAATAATTGTTATCTTTGATAATAATTTCCTCGTAGTTGGGAAAATAAATTGTAACCTTTAATTACTATTATGGTTTCTTCTACTTCTTTTTTCTTTAATGGTAATGGATGCATTTTATAATAATGCAAAATTATATTTGTCAATTTATAGATCAAAGTATATACAGAGACGTTTTAGAATTTTTGATACCTCACATGGAAATTGTGACCAACCTAATCTTAGATCTTATCTTAATCATTCATGAATTATTGAGAGAAATCACTTTTCACTTTTTGTCCACACACGTCTGCATATTTAATAGACTTATACAGAAGCCAGATAAAATCAGAGAACTTCGAATGAGAAAAGGCCAAAATACAGCTAATCCAAATTTTTGATTATGAAAGATTCAATCATTGTCCATATACTCTTTCCGACTTTAATTATTATATTTTTCAAACTTATCTTCTTTTTTATTTTTATAAAGAAAATCTTATTTATAATGCTACTATAATATGTTAATTCTCTGAGTTTAACTTCCATGCATTATCAGTGTATACATTTTTTTTACCCTAGCACATACTTTTAAGGGCAAGTCTTTTTTTTTTATTATTGATATTTTTATTTTATAAAATTTAAGTATCAAATATAGTAATGTATGGTAATTGGGATTTTATTTTTATTTTAGAGTTTAAGATTCGTTTTTCTTACTAAATAAAATTACCATGTTTGTTTTACCAGTGTACTTTTACAGAATTTCCTTTAACATTACTGTTGCTTTTCTTGTTAAATAACATTGAAGCAAACCACGATCATCCGCCATTGAAACGGTTTAAAGAGAAACTATTATAAACAGAATTTATGATAACTATTTATTCGCTATGTATATCTATTTCAAATTTACAAAATACATGTAATCATATCTATTACCATTAATTTTCAACATTCACACTCTATAACATTTAGTTTGTCTCTTCACCAATTATCAAAATTTCTCTATTTTCTTTGTTAATGGAGTTTGATGGATTCTTGCCCTTTTTTTAGAATTGTTCTCCTCTTAAGTAATCTAATATCCATAAACTATATGTTGCAGGATAAAGTAGGACTTCCTACGGAAGACATCACATGAAGTGACTTGCATAATATTCACGGAGAGATATTGAAGATGTTGTCATGGAAAAGCAAAAAGCTCAATTTCTTTATTAATCTCTGGTCGTTCTTTTGAATTTGTGTTGTATATACGAAATAATGTAATACAATTTCATATGTGAATTATTTTTGGACTTTAAGTCTAAACTAACAACAAGAACTATGGCGTCAAGCTAATATTGAAAATTCAGTTAAGTTTATGAACTATTGTAGTTTGTTGCATGAAGGGAGAAAATTTGTGATTGTCATTTATTTATTTGAAAAAAGAACTATACTGTTTAAGTTCTTTTTAGCAAGATATTATAAAGTTTTTAATAGATGTATATCAAGTAGTTCTTCCGTTTGCTTTGCAACTAATACAATTTTATATTCACTACAAATATTGTGTATATTGCCAGTTACAGCTATGACAACCATTAAGATATACAAAATTAATTATTGTGAACCGTATCACAAAATATTTTAAAGCGTTAAACTTAAATGGGTGGTCTAAAATATTTTACACTTTTTGTAGTAAACGAAATAGAAACTGAAGTACTGTTTTCACCTATCTGTGCAACGCTTCAATAAATATCAAAGTGATAAAAAAAATTACTTATTAAAATTTTATGATTGAAAATGTAGACAAAAAAAATCATAATGTCATCTATTTGATAAATAAAAACAGAGGATCGAGTAAATAAACACACAAATCAATGATTAAAAGCTCAAAAACTTGAGTTAAAATGATAATTGTGCCAGGAGTATATAAAAATTGTACTTAAGAAGTTAAAATTATTTTCTACTGTAAGAAAAATTAACAACATAATTCTAGAAAATCTTGCAAATGGGTAAAATAAAGATAGAATTCTAATTACCTTATATTATTAAATTTGATATTTATATTTCATAAAATAAAAATATTAATAATAAAAAAGAATCTTGCCTTAAAAGTATATGTTAGTGCAAAAAAATATACACCGACAGTGCATATAAGTTAAACTATAATTCCTCTGTTTTTTTAAAAAATAACCTCCTTTTTTTTAGTATTTTTCAAAAAGAATGATATTTTTTTTTTGGAAACAACTTATCACGTGGCATGTTTAAGGCTACAAGATCAAAGAACAATTTTATACATTTGACATAACTTTAATTTAGGACCATAAAATTTAAATTTTTTTATACTTTTAAACCACATATCAAATCAAACTAAGTTATTATTTGTGAAACGGAGAGACTTACGTATCTGTAATATGTTGTTGTTAGTGCCCTTAATTATCAAGTAAAAGGCAGATAATTCAAAAAGAATGTTTCTATTTTCTTTTTAATTTGTTTCATAAAGAATGATTTTTATTTTTTGCAACATTTTAACTTTACATATTACATGTTTAAATCCATAAGATTAAAGAACATTTTAATATACTTGACATAACTTTAATTTATAATCACAAAATTAAAAAATATTTTTTTTCCTTAAATTATGTGTCAAGTCAAACTAGATTTTTTTTTAAAAAAAAAATTAGTCTTATCCAATATATCGCCAGTTGTACCAATATAGAAGCTTTATAAATACATCTACCGACAGTCCTCTCTTCCAAACATAGAAGAAAAAAATGGAGAAGAAGAAAATGAATTCAGTTGCAGCTATGGCTATGGTGTTTATGATCCTTCTATCGGCCAACATCGACACAGTTGGCGTCGCTGCTCAAGGCGTCAATTGCTATGATAACTGCAACACCGGATGCGCCGGTCTCCCATGTATGTCTATTAATAATAGCGGAATCAGAAATTTTACTTTCAATAGACTAATAATTACTTGTAGGATTTAATTTTACAATGAAGCTAAGGAAGTTCAATGGTACCTATCAAAAAGCTTCTTTAATTAAAACAAAAAGTAGATCCGTGTTTATAATAACATAAATAATTTGTTAATTTTTCAGCCAAGCAATATATCAAATGTGATAAGAAGTGCCACAAAAGATGTGGAGATGGTACACCTACTAATTCTCTCTCTTTTTAATTTTCCCAATTTATAATTTGAAATTTAACTTTATTCTTCAATTTTTAGATGACAAAATTGATGGAAACGTTGGTTGAAAGTGATGAAATTTACTAGCAAGCTATTATTATATGGAGTTCCATAAATTTACTTCTCTCTTCGATAATAAACTTTACTTGTACTATGACTTTTTACTATAAGATGCATTGTATGATGATGAAACTATGTACTACTATTTGATATTATAATTGTTAATTCAATAAACAAAATTAGTCGAGTCAAAGTTAAATTTGCCAACGCTATAAATGAAGAACTTAAATACGTCTTTACTTGTTCATTATATTTTAATAATATTTGTTCAATTTATAAAACTAATGAATATGCTATTATTTTGTGTTAATTACTTTTGTTATTTATAAATCTTTATTTTTTCAATTTTTAGATGATTTATATTTAATTGGGGTGACTGAATCAATAGGCTAGGGGTATGCCCCGTATCCGCATAATAAAATTATTCCTATTATTTACTGCTTATTTATTAATCACTTATGTCAAGTTAATAATGAACAACTATTGTTAGACAAATAAAGTACCAATAAACTAGACATGAATTTTCTTTATGTTTTTTAAAAGAGAATTTTTATTTTCGTCTTAATTTCTTTATCTTATTTTTCTTTTTAGTTGATCTTTAAAAAATTTGATAACTCTTTAATTAAGTTTCCGATTTCCCTTTGATATGTTTAGTACATAAGCATATATTCGGCCTCATTTAATTTGTTTCTATTAAAATTAAGATGTTTGAATCTGAATATTAAAATTTGCATTAAGATATGAGTGTTTTGATCTAAATACACATTTGAATATTAAGATGTGGTCTCTACATCTGAATACTAAATAATTAATGTTGTTTTAAATATCTGAATGTGAAAGTGAAATTGAACATTATATTAATAAAATATTATTAAAAAAATTAACTTCAACAAAATATATCATTTTTTATTTAAAAAAAAAGTTCTAAAAGTTTTAATAATCATGATTTGGAGTATTAATTTTTCATTCAAAAACATTGATAAACAACAACACATTAAAAATCTTATTGCAACAAGTGTTCCTGACACACACCAATACAGAAAAAAAATATTAATAGGAAAAAACAAATACTTGAAAGTATTTTTACGAAAACTTATATGATGTTTAATTGAGAAATGAGAGAAAGAAACTCTTTAGTTATGAGATAAAAAGTCAGGTTCAAAGCATAGAAGTTATAATTTATTATTTGACAACTTATCAAATGAGTATGAATATTATTAAAAATCTCCTACAAATCTAATTGTTCAGATCTCTTCGGACCGATTAAAATGCAAGCAGATGAGGCCTTGTTATCGTTTGTGAAATTACCAGACTAAATAAATTAGTATTAGTATTAAAATTCGAAAATCAAACAAATCAATTAAAAGAGAAGTAAAAGTTTGGTATTCCAAATTAGACTTATCCGATTGAAAATTGATGAATATTCCTCCGCCACATGTCCCCTGTACGGCACTAACAATAGTGTTACAACGAGCTAATATATATATATACACACAAATCTACCGACAGTTCTCTCATAAGGAAAAAAAAAATGGAGAAGAAGAAAATGGCAGCTATAGCTATGGTGTTCATCATCCTTTCATCGGCCAATATCGACACGATCAGTGTTGCTGCTCAAGGTCTCAGTTGCTATGACAACTGCAACACCGGCTGTGCCGGTCTCCCATGTATGTCTATTATATACTCACTTTTAATTTCATCGAAACTTAGGTATATTAAATTCTAATATAAACGATTGGAATTTGAAAATTTACTCAAAGAGCAGTAACATTTGACTTCTGTGTGAAATTTCTGTTATCCTAAAAGCTTATACAGCAAGAATTTGTTAAATTTTTTTAGCGGAGGAGTACCTGATTTGTGATAACAAGTGCCACGAAAGGTGTGGAGATGGTAATTCTCTTTTACTGTTTTTTCCTTTTCGTATTCTTTTCAAAAGTTTTACTTTTTGTTCACTATTTTAACTACAAGTCGAAATTTAAGTTTAGTCTCTTCATTTCTTGCAGAAAGCAAAATTTATGGAAACTTAGTTGAAAGTGTTTAAATGTATTGATTTGGCAAGCTATCGAGGCTTTATTGTAGGGAGTTCTACAAATAATAATTTCTTCTTAGTTGGGGAAAATAAACGTTACTTGTACGTGTATGTTTAATTATTACTATGAACTTTTATTTTTTACTTTACTGTAATAGGAAATGCATTTTGTACGATAAAAGAAAACTATGTACTGTATATGAAACTATAATTGTCAGTTCAATTTGTTAGTTGTAGACTCTAGTTAAGTGAAACAACGCTTTATATTAACTCAAATCGTTCTTTCTAGTTATCGATAGCAATGGGGCGGGGCGGGATGAGGAGCGGGCAGAATTTTGCCTTATATGGGTGGGGGGTGGATTTATGTGGGTGTGGTCCGGGGTTTGGGGCGGACGAGGAGCGAAGCGGGTTGAAACTTCTTTTTCATTAATCGATAGGTTGATAGTTCGAATTACGTTGAAGAATAAATGACAATATTATTGATTTTCATGTGTAAAGCGAAAAAAAAAGAGAGAGAGAAAATGCTGTTAAACCTCTCTAGGAAATGAAAATTAAAAAAAGAAAGTGATGGCGGGGCTCAATCATTGCTTCCGTTTGAATTAGTTTTTCTTTAAACAACTTTGCGAAAGGGTAATGGAATGTTTATTTCTATATCATAGTGAAAATTAAATATATTTTTTAAAAAATTTCATCAAATATCTGATACTCACATAATAACTTGACTAAGTTCAAACTTATTTCGTAATTTTTTATTGCGTAAATGAGAATACCGATGAAGCCCTGAGTTGAAAGTGCCAAGTACTAGCAAGCTACCAATAGCTATTGTTGTCTATTTTGATACACACTTGATCAAAGTGTAATTTGCATTGGATTTAAAAATATAGTTTTTAAGTTAAAAGTAAAAATTTAGACTTAAATAATTTTTAAGTAGAAAATTTTAAAAAAATAAGAGAGGTCTATTTTTTAGTTTAAATTATTTTTAAGTTATTTTAACATTGTCACTTTCAAATACTTCACTTTCTAACTTATTTGAGTCATTTTTTAATTAAATTATTTTATATTTACTAAACACTTTCTGAAACTAAAATTAAGTTAAAAATAAATATTATCAATTTTTAAGTTGATCAAAAATCTTCGAAACTCGAGCCCCGAGGCTAAGCTAGTTATGGGTAGCTTCATAAACTTAAGATACTGGACCGTGCATTGGGCCTAGATCAAGATAATGGGTTGAATTTATACAGTTTTGTGCAACAATTGATATATTCGGATAATTGATATATTAAAAATTGTAAATTTGAAGAAAAAAACAATAAGAATATGATGTAATTTGAGTTTTACATTATAATATTCATGTAATTTATTTTTTTGTTCATAAATCAAACCAAATTGATAAGATTTGAGTAATTTCTGGGTTTTTTTATATAAACATTCAATTAAGTTGTGTTTCATATATTTTTTTCTCCGGTCAAAAATACCTATCGAAGATATTTATTAAAGAATATATATTGGACAAATAATGATGCTAAGATATTCAACATAAATAATAATAAAATTGCAGAAAACAAATATTCTAAAATAATAAATTATGATAAAAATGATCGTAATTTAAAAGTACTAAATTATAATAAAGTAAGTCTAACAAGTATTATACACAATTGAACATTGAAGAAAAATAAAACTAGATTATATATTTAAATGTCTAAACAATATAAAACTAAAGAACAAATATTCAACAGTGTTATCATTTTTAATGTTGAATTTTATTGATTTAATTTTGAATTAAGCTTTATTAGAGCTACTAATATTTATAGATTATAATCTTTATTGTCTTATTCAAAATCTTAAATCTAAAAAAACTTGAAATAATATAAACTATATCAAAATAAATATTTTTTTGTTTAAAATAATATATATATATATTGTTAAAATCATATCAACTCGTGTATGATCAGAGTTTTTATCAATATCAAATCAATAATTAAATTATTTTTTCTCGATTTAACTTAATTTATGATTTGATCAAATTTTCAATTTGATTCCATATATATCCTGCAAATAGTTCTCTTTCTCACTCAAAGTTTTGTATAATTTGTAATACAATATAAGGGGCATTAAACACAATAATACATTCCTAGTGGACCCAATTACAAAATATATTAGCTTAAAACTTACAAAAGTTAAAACAAATATAAAGAAAAAAAAAGAATTTTTGCAGAAGAACTTTTTTTTTTAGTTTCCAGACACGCACACAGAAAAGAAAAAAAAATAAAGAGACACAAATACAAAATTTAGAAATTCAAAAATAGAAAAAAAACTGGCGTCAAGTTTAAGCAAATTCCCCAATTTATAAACCCTACTTCCGTTTCTCTTTTTCCTCACAAACCAAAAAACCTCTGCCGCTCTCGGATTTTTCTTCTCATCCTTTCGATAATGGTGAGTAAATCTCGTTTATTTTTCATATAATTAGTTGATTTTTGCTAGAAAATTAGAATGATAATCATTGAGGTGTTTATACGATTCGCTGGAATTATTTTTATGTATTAACTTTGATTTGGATGAATATTTGAGGATGTATATGATTTTGTTCTTCGCGGCTGGTAGTTTATCTTAATTGGAATGGGAGTTTAAAATACAGGAGAATTTTAATAGCCACAAATCGTTTATCAGTACTGGGATGATGAGATTGAGGTGTTTACTTTGATCAAGTTGTTCCTTTTCTTTGTTTTAGAAGTTGGTTTAAGCTTTAGTTGGATAAGTTTTTTTTGTCGGTATTGGAATGGTAGTTGATCTTAATGTACATAAGAAGGTGTCTAAGTGAGGTATGTATAAGCTTTGGATCCATATCTGAGTGTTGGAGTTGTATCCATATGGATACGTATGCTGGGATTTAGCTTATGACGTTAGAAATTGAAAAACGATGAGAGATAGCACGTGGAGAACTTAGATGGTATATTCTAAAGTTATATGATTCGTTCTCTAAGATAGGAGTCAAGAAACATAAATTAATTGTTTAAAATCAGCATATGAATAATTTATTCGTTCTTTCTATAAGAAAGAAACATTTCTAAATAGCAAATATTGACCAAGAGGAAAAGCTTTAAAAAGATGTATGTATGCATCTTCCATGTCTTAAATCTGTTTTATCTTCATGTTGAGAAATCAATATCCCCAACCCTGTGTCATGTTGATGGGAGCGGACTGCAACTTAGGTTTCAGATTGAGGTGCTTATAGGCTTTGTTGATTTCTTTTTTGGTCCAATTGCTCTTTTTTTTCCTTCTACGGAATTGGTTTTTAACTTGATTATGATGTGTTTTTTAAGACGTTGGTGAGTTACATCTGATATGTCAGTGTTGACTAAATGTTTTGGCTTATTTCTTGTGTTGATCTTTTTGAATTTATTATTACAGGCTTTACCAAACCAACAAACTGTAGATTATCCAAGCTTCAAGCTTGTTATTGTGGGGGATGGAGGAACTGGTATGTTTCTATGCTTATCTCAGATTTGTTTCGAAGAGAATATCATTAACATTATTTTGATGTCAAACAGATATTTTGTTTTGATTTCTTCAACCATTTGAAAAATATTATTGACTAGCGAGAAATTGACTTCGGAATAGTTTTTATATATGAAAGTTATTTTAATATAGTTAAGTGATGATTGTATGAGTAAACACTGAATAATGCTATTTAATGTAGACAATCTGATCTATGTAAATTGAAGTGAATGTTTCATAGAGACAGGTGGCTTGCTTCATTTTATCAGAGTACCCTAATGGTTCCTGTTGTAATTGGATTTCCAGGGAAGACAACTTTTGTCAAAAGGCATCTCACTGGTGAATTCGAAAAAAAATATGAACGTAAGTTTTTTATTTCTGACTTTTGTCGAAAGGCAACTCACTGTTTCTTATTATGTTGGTTTCTCCTAAGTGGATTATTTATTAAGTTTTGTTTTCATACAGCCACTATTGGTGTGGAGGTTCATCCACTAGACTTCTTCACAAATTGTGGGAAAATTCGCTTTTATTGCTGGGATACAGCTGGACAAGAGAAGTTTGGAGGTCTCAGAGATGGTTACTAGTAAGTGATTCTAGACAGTTGAAACTTTTAGTTTCGGTGCTCTGTTGCTTGATGATAAAAACTTGTACTATCAAATCCTTAAGAGTTAAATGTGTAAAGTTTCATGTTTCCAAAAGATGAAATATTGGTATTATGGTATGCTGGTTTGTTCTGATAATGAAGAATTATTTGATAACCGGTGGTGTTCTACATCAAATGTCATTATAGGTATTTCTACAATGTGGTCTCATATCTCAGGCTATAATAGCTGAGGTGACAGTAATTGTGCTCATACCTGCGTCTCTTTTGAGCACATAATACCATAATTACCCTGCCACTCCTTTTTTTAGATCAAACACATGTTTGACTGCCTTGACATTAATTGTCTTGCTTGAAGCTTTCGGTGATTGTATTTTGGCTTCTCATGTTTCTCTATATCAATCGTGCAGCATTCATGGGCAATGTGCAATTATCATGTTTGATGTTACAGCTCGTCTGACCTACAAGAATGTTCCTACTTGGCATAGAGATCTTTGCAGGTGAGGAACTCTTCATAGGCTGCCAGCATTATACTCTTACATATAATTGATGATATTCAATCAAAATCTGAAACGCTATTCAATTTTTTTCTTCCAGGGTTTGTGAAAACATCCCCATTGTTCTCTGTGGAAACAAAGTTGATGTCAAGAACAGGCAGGTCAAGGCAAAGCAAGTTACCTTCCACAGGAAGAAAAATTTGCAATACTATGAGATCTCGGCAAAGAGTAACTACAACTTTGAGAAGCCTTTTTTGTACCTTGCTAGAAAGCTTGCAGGGTAATCAATGTTCATAAATATAAATATATTTCATGTCTGCTCTAGTAGTCATTATTTACTGCTTATGTATAACCTAATTTATTGTCCTACTTGTAGGGATGGTAATCTTCACTTTGTGGAATCACCCGCACTTGCTCCCCCAGAAGTACAAATTGACTTAGCTGCACAGGCATTGTAAGATCTGTGTTTACTTTTGGTGCTTCATTATTTTTTCTTCTACTGATATCTAAGTTTTACATGTGTATTCGATAGAGGTCTGTGAAAATATCAGATATTCACCACGTTTTAGGTGTTATGTTAATCAATGCCCATTGCATCTTAATATGTTTATCTGAGTTAGAACTGACGATATTGATCATAAGCAACAACCCTTTTATCTTAAGAACACAATTAAGTATCATGCAAGTTGACCCTGTTGCTTGCTTGGTTCTGTGATGTGCTAGGTTCCATGTGCTTAACATTTTGTTTTCTCTCGGTGGTACAATTTTCAATTTTAACCACACTGTTTATTCAGGCATGAACAGGAGCTTCAAGCTGCCCTTAATCAGCCACTTCCTGATGACGATGATGAAGCATTTGAATAGATGGCAGAGATTAGTTTCACTGTTGCACCTTTCCATATTTCTAGTCCTTCAATTTTCTCTATTTGGACTTTTGTATTTGTTTGAGGATTTATTTGCTGCTTCCTTGTATTATTGATTGGTTATTAGATATGTTTGTCTGGGGCAAATGAGGCTGTGTTTTGTTAGGTTAGATATTCTGATCTTGATGTAGGTGTTGAGGCTCTGTTCTGAGCTTGTTATAATATTACTTACTTGGTCGCATATTCGGCAATTTTTTCTCTGAAGATATTTAGATATTAACTGTTGGTGAATAGTGATGGTAACTTCATCTGTTTAAGGGTAGAAGCTCATTCAAGAAAGTCTCAACTTTGGATACATAGGCATTGTGGTACGGTTTTGCCCCAACTTCATTTTGTTTCGTTAATCTCTTAGAAATGAAATATTCTTAACTTCATTTTGTTTCGTTAATCTCTTACATAATGAAATATTCTTAAACTTTTCGTTGGTAGCACACATGGTATTTTGTCATAATGGAGGGAGGCTGGAGCAATGCTTTATTTGATTGATTATTTGAACTTCGGAAAAGAGTTAAAATTGCTCCCGAATTTTGTGAAATAGGCCACTTATACCTTTTATTACATTTTGGGATTAAAAATACCTCACTGTTATTCTAAACACAAGTACCTTTTAGAGTTAACATTCCAATTTTTTAGTCACGTGGCATGCCACATAGGAGTCGGCTAGGATTCATTACAGAAAAATTAGACCTTTCAAAAGCCCAAAAAATCGTCACTAAAAGTTTTTAACATTAAATTTTAATTTTGTGTTTTTTTTCTTTAATTATTAAAAAAATGAAAATGATATCGATTAAGTAGGAGTTTCAAGACACTGTTTTATTTTTATGTTATATGAAAATGTATAAAATGTACAATGATTCATTTTATATTAAAAGATGTGAATCAAGAAGTAATTTTCATGATTTTTCGTAATAATATTGGGTGTTTTTTATATTAATATTGCAAGTTGTTTATTTTAAAAAAATTAGGTTGTAATCGAAAATGAATTATCATATTTTTATTGTTGAAAAAATAGGTTTTACTATTAGTCGTCACTAAAAATTACTCATAACCTTTAATGATAATATTTTGAGATTTTGTGGCAACTTTGTTGCTACTAAAAATCAAGTTCTTTTATGTGGTAATATTTTGAGATTTTGTGGCAACTTTGTCGTTACTAAAGATCAAGTTCTTTTATAGTAATCTTAGTTGGCAAAGCTTAGGTAGAGGGATTAGTCCTATGTGGCATGTCACGCCACTAAAAAATTGGGGTGTTAACTCTTGAAGGTACTTCTGATCTCTTAGGATAATAGCATGGATATTTTTATCCCAAAATGTAATGAATGATATAAATAATCTATTTCGAGTAGTTTGAAAACAATTTGACTCTTTTCTATTTGAACTTTTAATTTTATTGATAAGATTTTGATTTACGTCTTGTAATCTCTTTCGCCAAATTCTGTAAAGTTATAACAATATTTTTTTTTAAAGTAATAATAAAGGTCAAATTACAACTTACGGAGTTTGACTATGAAATAGAATAAAATATTCGGTGATATGAGAGTCATACAAGAGCTTAATTTTTTATTATTTCTTTTTTCATCATCTAATTTTAATTCTTGCTTCACAGCTAATTGTAATTTATTTAATTTAAACCCGTTCAAAAGACCGCAAGATAATCAGTTTTCTGTTTTCTCCCCTTACAGTATCAAGCACTTTAGACTAGTTCTCTAATTTTATAAAAAGACTAGAAAGAATATCCGATCTTATAGATTCAAAAGGCTTAGTGCATATAAAATTGTTGGAATACTCTATTATATACTTTAATTAAATCATGTTTCGATTAACATCTTTAACGGTTATTATTCTTATTTGACAGGAATACTCTATTATATACTTTAATTAAATCATGTTTCGATTAACATCTTTAACGGTTATTATTCTTATTTGACATTTCAATTCAAAGTCGGAAGAAAAAAATTGCATATTATTTCATTTGTATATTAGATAGTTAAGTTAAGTTAACTTAATAAAATATGATACTTCCTTAGTTTAAAAAAGAGTGACCTAGTTTGATTTGACATGAAGTTTAAGAAATTATAAAAAAAAAATTAAATCTTATAATTTTAAATTAAAGTTATGTCAAATATATAAAATTATCTTTTAATCTTATATATTTTATTATACACGTTTATCTTAAAAATTATCTTTTAATCATGTATCTTTTATTATACACATTCATCTTAATCACAACTTAAGTGCATAAATAGAATAGGACAACTTTTACATTTAGTAAATAAAAAATTCATATTTGTATACTATAGCAAATTTTGCATAATTGTACTTCATAGCAAACATAGAATCTATATAATTCGCTATACATATACAGTTGAAGCAAATTGTATAAAACGAATTCTATTATTATAAGTGTATAGAACGATTATATACAATTTGAATTTGTATAAAATGAGAAAGAGAGAAAGACCAAAAAGACTTGACAAGGAATATAAATTGAATCGAATTGTATAAAATGAGAAAGAGAGAAATTAGATACAATTTGAAAATTGTATAAAACGAGAAAGAGAGAGACAAAAGAAACTGGGCAGGGGAGTATTTTTATTGTATAATTATAAGTGTATAGAACGAAAATATATGTACTTGTATGTGTATATACAACTTTCTCACGCTTTATACAAATAGAAACGCAATTTATACATTTCGCTTCTGTTTGTATAAGTGAGAAAGGTGAGGGTGGCGAGTGAGATTTGGGAGAGTGGCGAGCGAGATCTGGAAGAGGGGAACAAAAATATATGTATTTATACAATTTTCTATGCTTTATACGATTAGAAACAATTTTTATACACTTGTGTTTGTATAAAAAGTGAGGAAGCGAGCGAGAGATCAGATGAGAGTGGCGAGCGAGATATTTGAGAGAGAAGCGCCTGGCAATTTTTTGCAAACGTTTGCTATGGAGCACAATTAAATCAAACACTAACTACTCTATTTATTTTAAATTATTGATTTGCTATTATTAATTGATCACGTATTATTATTAGGTCAAAATAAAATAAAGTTTGTTATGTATCTCAGTCAAAGTTTACTTAAATGGTCAAAATTGGTGGAATGAAAAAATAACAATATCCTGTATCCCACTTGTCCACTACAGCCACTAATAAAAGTGACTATATATAAATGAGCTTCTCATATATCTTCATACTAAAAAGCAAAGAGAAATTTAATAAGAAAACAATGGAAAACAAGAAAATGAATTCAGTGGCAGCTATGGCTTTGGTGTTTTTGATCCTTTTATCGGCCAACACCGACATCGTCGGCGTCGCAGCTCAGGGTGTCAATTGCTGGGACAGTTGCAATACTGCTTGTGTTGGTCTCCCACGTATGTCCATCCTTTCGATCTCCCCTTTTTCTATTTTTATTTTAATCGTAACATCCAGTTCAACTTTATATATAGCATGTATAAGTCTATTTTTAACCGTAATTATTTGTTAATTTTTCAGCGAGAGAATACGCTCGTTGTGATGGGAAGTGCAACATTAGGTGCGGACCAGGTAATTAAGTTCCCCTTTTCAATATCTTAGTTTTTTAGTTTTTTTTTTTTAAATCTTTTTGTGATTAAATTCCCTTTGGGTAACTTTGTTTCAATAAAAATAGGTTGCGTGATCGATTCGATTTTAATCGAAGCTTTAATGTGGGCTTTACAATGATAGTTTGACTTTCATGATCAAATTGTGTTTGATTTTTTATTTGATCTTTGCAAGTTAGTCACGCATATTATATTGAATAAAGAAAAATAGTTGAAACTAATAAAGATCACAAATCAAAGGGAGAGAAATGGGCGGATTGGATAGACTGAATCAACAAATGAGTTCTTATTTGATTATATTCAAAGTTTACACAGCAGAGTCAAAACATTTAAACGATTGACCATATTTCAATTCAATATTTCTTTTATTCTTAACTTACACTTGATTGACTCTATAAATATAAATTTGAGAGGAAGTGCAACACAAGCAAACAACAACAACGATATTCTCTAAAATTTCCTACTATTTAAAAAAATTATAAAAAATTTCTATTTTTTTCACTCTTTCTCCTATTTTCAAATATAACACTATTGATATATTGGGATCGCTGTGTATAAAAAAGATAATATATCAAAATACCATATATCGAGACGTTAAGTGATTCATTCAAAATCCAACTTTTATAATTTAAACCTGATAATCTTAGACCTGATGTATTATTATCTTTTGAGGAATTGTCAGTAGTTTATGCATATTATATTCATTTATTATTTGACCTGAATTACAATGTCTCCACATAATTATTTTCGATGCAACTTAAATTGAAAATTTAACTTCAAACTTGTTTTGTGGTATTGTTACGCAGATAGCAAAATTGATGGAAATGAGGGTTGAAAAATGCTAAAAGTGTATTATCACCATGGGCTATTATTGTCTATTTTGATAATAAATCTTCATGCTTTGGGAAATAAACTTTTTAGTTACGTGTATTCTGTAATGTATCTCATTAATTATCATGATTAATAGATGCACTGTACTGAAATAAATTACATTTTGAAATTATAATAGCCAGTTGAATTTATTATACTTGTCGTTATTTCTATTTTTACAGTTAAATTATAAAAACTTTGCTAATATTTTAAGATCATTTTTTTATCATATTAATATGCAAAAAGTTGTAATTTATAGTACTTTTCATATAGTTTTAGAATATCTAATTTTTTTGTTTAAAATATCAAATTAATGTGATCTAATTCACTTTTGAGAATTAATCAATTTAACTTTTGATAAGCGTAACATGACAAACATTTCCAAACGGATGAAGTATTTTATTTCGATCTTCATAACTAAAAGAAATGATTAGTTAGTCAGAGGTGTGTCTCAAATGCTGAAATGTCTCTAAATATTTGATTTTTCAGCCAATTTAATTCTAATAAGTATTTTGGTTGGAGTAAATAGTAATATAATTATCTTTATCTACGTTACATTATGATTGGATCATTGTTATATATTGTATTTGTTATCTATTGTATTATTATTATATATGCAATGTTTGTTTTGATTGTTATTTAAAATGTATTGTATTATTATATTTCGTTGTTACGTAACAATGAAAACCTTTATTTTATGAACAACCAATTTGATGTGTTCCCATTGTTACCTATTTTTTTTTCAATTATATATTTACATAATATTTCAAAATACTATTTTACCCTTTAGCTTAATTATTTGAATCTAATCAAGCCTCCTATCCTAGAATAATTAGGATATTTTAGTAAATTTATAAATTACAAATAGTATGATACGATTAAACCAAACAATTAAAATGTAATTAAACAATAACAAACTATAAAATCTAGTCAATCATTATATCAACCATACAATATAGTATAATAAAGTACAATATAATATAATATATTGCGAAACAATGAATAATAATGATCCAAGCAAAGTGTTAGTGTACTGCAATTGGTTAGTTGCATGCGTAAAAAAATATTAATTATAAGAGATTAATTGCTATCGGCTAATAGTGGTATGTGGACATGAAAATCATCCTAAATTAATTTATGAAAATATTTATTTCTCTTATATTTTCACCTTTAATGATTTTTCATTTTTTTTATTTATTAAAACACGTTTTGCGAATTTAAGACTTATTATTTCAAATATTATGATACTATAGATTTTGAGTACTATTTAAATTGAAGTACATATTGGTATTGGATCAAATTTTGTTTTCGATTAATTTATGTTGTTACTTGAATGAACTAAAAAGATAAAATATAGTCTGAAGTAAGGGAAGATTTATCCAAATACTTTTTTATACTGAGAAGAAACTTAATAAATTATGAATAATTCTTTTATGAAACTAATTAGTTTAGATTATTATTTTTTTTAAAAAAAAAAATCAAAAAAGTTACAATTGATGATTGTCTCAAATTACTTCAATAATGTTGACAGAAAATAATGTGAAAATAATACAATAATATTGATAGAGAACGATATGAAAATAATAAGAACCAAGAAAGTCGTAAAATAAATTTTTCTTATTATTGGTAAGTAAAATGCCTCATATATTTAATGTAGATTCTAAACTACCGTATAATATTTTTTTTTATTTAAAAAATTAATATCATGTGAAATGTATTTTTTTTTAAAAAAGAATGATTACTTCTAAAAAAGAGTCAAGGGTGTAATTTTCCTGACAATTATGGGCCTTCTAAGTTCTAAACTAGTTATGGACCCATAACTGTCCACAGCAGGCTTAGCTTCTTAAACTGGAATACGGGAGGGGTCCAGATCAAGTTAAAGGTTTCAGACCAGTGTTTTAAAAGATTGAGGCGTGAAAAAAGATATTTCATATAGCATGGGTGAGATGTAAGCTCGAAATATAGAGCTAGAGATGGATCACGCTATACAGTGGATGTGCACGTACACCTAGTAACTTTCGAAAAATTATATGTATATCTATTTTGAAAAATTAATATAAATTAAAATATAGTTAACAGTGCATTTATAAAAAACATAAAAGTTACCTTGTGCAATAGGTAGAAGCTAGAGATATCACCCTCTAGACCAGGGCTCAAATCTCACTTGAGCTTATTTTTATTTTATTTAAGCTATGTTTATATTGGTGTATTCAAAATTTTTAAATCTTGAATTTTATTTTGAGCTATGTTTATATTTATGCACTCAAAAATTTCAAATCCTGAGTTCGCCTTTGTATAGAGCATAAGCCTTATGAACTTACGAGTATAGTCTCATGCATATTTATAGTTTTATTACTAAGAAATATACAAAAATAACTTTCACTTATCTAACCGATAAAATTTAATAAATAATCTATATTATATAAGAAAAGTGTTATGATTTTTATTTGAGAAAGCTATCGATAACCATCCATGAAGAAAAAAGGTACTATCACAATTACTATTTCAGAAATATTATTACACCAACAATAGAAAAATATGATTTTAATTTTTTTCAAAAAAACTTCAAAAATAATAATTATTAAGAAATGCTTTAGGGCACCGAAGATATTGAATTTTTCTTAGTTGTTTATGCTCTTTATGTATTCTTGGTGTTCTTAAGGAAAAAGAAGCAAAAAAGTATATTTGATCCCAAAAATTCAATTGAAAAGTGTTAAACTTGTGTTGGGGCGTAAAAAAATGATTTTATAAAATCAGAGTTAAAAAATGGCACAGATGAGTCTTTTCTTAAATAATAATGACATAGATGAACAAACTTTTAATGAATGACACAAGTAAGTCTTTTTTAAATATTCGATAACATATTTGAGTATTTCTTCATGACTACATATATGAAAAAATTAATGCCCTTCGAACCACCGAGAAGCTTAGCTTAGTAGGGTTTCAAAGTTATGTCCACATTCGTGAATTAATTCGTTGTCCCTGTTCCATAACAAAATTATGTTTAAAAACTAAAATAACAAAATTAATAGTATAAAATTATTTTTTATTAAAGTATTTTTTATTAATAATTTGTATTTGATTAATTAATTTGTTGTTGTTTTTTTCTTTTTGCTAATATTTGAGTTTTGTTGGCATTTCCAAAGTTATTTTTGAAGAAAAATATTGTTTCAAAGATAACATAGGATTGAAAGGACATTAATTATGAAAACAAAATTAAACACCGCAAATAGGAAGGACTCGAAATTAATAATAAATATTAAACGGGTCATACAATTAAGTGGAATTAAAATGAGTGTCGCCGTTCACCGCCTCACATTTTTTAGTTATCTCATAATTTTCACACTTTTACTTTATATATATTTTAAGTTTAATAAAAATTCTAAAATGTAACTTGTAATACAATAAGGGGCATTAGACACAATAATACATTCCTAGTGGACCCAATTACAAAATATATTAGCTTAAAACTTACAAAAGTCATAAAAACAAACATTAATAACTTATTTATTTATTTTTTTAGAAAAACATTAATTTATTTAGTTTCCAACACACACACACAATTTTGAAAATTCAAAAATAGAATATAAAAAAAAAAGATTGGCGTTAAGTTTAAGCAAATTCCCCCATTTATAAACCCTACTTCCGTTTCTCTTCTCATTCCTCACACACACAAAAAAAGCTCTGCCGCTCTCTCTCTTGAAGGAGTTTTCTTCTCATACTTTCGACAATGGTGAGTAAATCTCGTTCCATTTTCATATAATTAGCTGATTTTCTTTTCGAGAATTTGTATGATAATTGGATGATTATTGAGATGTTTATACGATTCACTGTTTTTTCTTTGTATCATCTTTGATTTGGATGAGTATTGGAGGATGTAGATGAGTTTATTCATCTCGGCTGGTAGATTATCGTAATTGGAACTGGGAGAACTTTTATAGCTGCAAATTGTGTATCAGGATGATGAGATTGGTGTTTATAGGCTTTGTTTGGTCTAGTTGTTCCTTTTCTTTGTTTTAGAAGTTTGTTTTAGCTTTGTGGGATGAGTTCTTTTCTTGTTGTATTTGGAATGATAACTGATCTTATTATACATGGGCTACATAAGGTGTCTAATCGACCCAGAATAGTTTGAGATGGAGACGTGTATAGGCTTTGGAGTCTATTTGAGTGTTGGATTTGTATCCATATGTATACGTGTGCTGGAATTTGGCTAAAACGCTTCAGATTATATAATAGGGCTGTTAAAATATTCTTTCTTTTGAGAGATAGCCTGTGGAGAACTTAGATGGTATATGCTAGAGTTAAATTATTCATTCTCTAAGATGGAGTTAACAAACATAGACTAATGGTTGAAAATCAACATAATAATAATTAATTTAGAAATTATTCTTTCTTTCCATAAGAAAAAAAAAATTATAAATAGCAAATATTGACCTAGACGAAAAGCTTTAAAGATGTTTGTTGGTCATCTTAAATCTGTCTTATCTTCTTTTTTTGAGGAATCAAAATCCCCCATAGGTTTCAAATTGAGGTGCTTATTCGCTTTGTTGATTTCTTGTTGTCCAATTGCTCCTTTAGTTCTTCTAGGAAGTTGGTTTTTAACTTTGATTGTGATGTGTTCTTTGAAGATGTGGATGAATTGTATTTGATATGTGATCAGTGTTGTAACTGTTTTGGCTGATTTCTTGTGTTGATGTTTGTGAATTTATTATCACAGGCTTTACCAAACCAACAAACTGTAGATTATCCAAGCTTCAAGCTTGTTATTGTGGGGGATGGAGGAACTGGTATGTTTCTATGTTTGCCTGAGAATTGTTTGTAGTATCGTTTGTTTCGAAGAGGATATCAGTAACAATATTTTGATGTCTAACAGATATTTTGTTTTGATTTCTTCAAACATTTGATAAACACTACTGGCTAGTGCGAAATTTTGATTCGGAATAGCTTTTAAATATGGAAGTTATTTCAATTTAGTTAAGTGATAATGTTAGAGTACCCTTTTGTTAGAGTACCCTAATGGTTCCTGTTGTAATTGGATTTCCAGGGAAGACAACTTTTGTCAAAAGGCATCTCACTGGTGAATTCGAGAAAAAATATGAACGTAAGTATTTTATTTCCTGTACTGACATATAGTCTTCTGATAATCTGGGTCGGATCACTCTGTCTTATTTGTTGGTTTCTCGTGAGTGAATTATTTATTAAGTTTTGTTTTGCATACAGCCACTATTGGTGTGGAGGTTCATCCACTAGACTTCTTCACAAATTGTGGGAAAATTCGCTTTTATTGCTGGGATACAGCCGGACAAGAGAAGTTTGGAGGTCTCAGAGATGGTTACTAGTAAGTGATTCTCGGCAGTTAAAACCTTTAGTTTATCCAAGGCTCTGCTGCTCGATGGATGTTATTTCTGATTAAAACTTTTACTGTCACATCCTTGAGAGTTAAATGGGTAAAGTTTCATGTTTCCTGGAAGTTGAAATACTGGAATTAAGGAATGCTGGTTTGTTTGTTAAGAATAATTGATAGCATGTGGTGTTCTATATCAAATGCCGCTACTATAGGTATTTCTACAATGTGGTTATCATATCTGAGTTGACAGTAATTGTGATCACACTGGCTGTCTTTTTCAAATACAGAATACCATATTTACCATACTATTCCATTTTTTTTACATCAAACACATGAATGGCTGTCTTGACATTAACTGTCTTGCTTGAAGCTTTTGGTGATTGCATTTCTGATTCTCATATTTCTATATGTCAATTGTGCAGCATTCATGGGCAATGTGCAATTATCATGTTTGATGTTACAGCCCGTCTGACCTACAAGAATGTTCCTACTTGGCATAGAGATCTTTGCAGGTGAGGAACTCAGGCTGCCTGCATAGTACTCTTACTTATAATTGATGATATTCAATTGAAATCTGAAATGCTATTCAATTGCTTCTTCCAGGGTTTGTGAAAACATCCCCATTGTTCTCTGTGGAAACAAAGTTGATGTCAAGAACAGGCAGGTTAAGGCAAAGCAAGTTACCTTCCACAGGAAGAAAAATTTGCAGTACTATGAGATCTCGGCAAAGAGTAACTATAACTTTGAGAAGCCTTTTCTGTACCTTGCTAGAAAGCTTGCTGGGTAATGTTCATAAATATAAATTATTTCATGTCTGTTCTTGTCATATATACTTTTGATGTATTGAACCTCATTTCTTGTTCTACTTGTAGGGATGGTAATCTTCACTTTGTGGAATCACCTGCACTTGCTCCCCCAGAAGTACAAATTGACTTAGCTGCACAGGCCCTGTAAGATATCTGTTTACTTTTGTTGCTTCATTATTTTTTACTTTTGTTGCTTCATTATTTTTTACTTCTGATAATGTAAGTTTTTATATGTTTATTCCATAGAATTGAGAACTGTTAGCAACTCTGTGAAAATATCAGATATTCACTGTTTTTTATGTATAACAAAGTTAGACAATGCTCATTGCATCTTAATATGTATATCAGAGTTAGAACCGACGATTTTGATCATGAGCACACTGCACACCCTCGTATTTTAAAGAATACCAAGAAGCATTAGGTTCCTGTTAGGTTTAAGATCATACAAGTCAACCTTGTTGCTTGCTTGGCTCTGTGGTGTGCTAGATTCCTTGTGCTTAACATTTTGTTTTCTCGTTGTACGGTTTTTAATTTTAACCACACTGTTTATTCAGGCACGAACAGGAGCTTCAAGCAGCCCTTAATCAGCCACTTCCAGATGACGATGATGAAGCATTTGAATAGATGGCATAGCTCAGAGCAGATCAGTTTCACTGTTGCACCTTTCCATATTCCTAGTCCTTCAATTTTCTCTATTTGGGCTTTTTTTGTCTTTGTTGTTTGAGGATGTATTTGCTGCTTCCTTGTATTATTGATTGGTTAGTAGATGTATTCGTCTGGGGCCATGAGGTTTTGTTTTGTTAGGTTAGATATTCCCATCCTGATATATGGGCGCACATTGTCGAGGCTCTGTTTTGAGCTTGTTATAATATTACTTGGTCTCATATTCGACAGTATTTCCTCATGTTAGCACCTTCTGAAAGGAAGGTCTGTGTGTGTGTGTACACAAGTATATACTCATTTTAAGCAGGTGAAATAGTGGCCGCTGCAGTTTTAGCGTTATGTTCACAAAAGTTATAAAATAACTAGTTGTAGTTGATGTAGGTTGTTAATATGTGCTCAAAAAGATGACACTTCGTTGAGGTATATGCAATAGATCTTGGAGGGCATATGATGAGATTGTCAGCGCACCAGTTTTTTGATCGTGAATTCTTTTGTAGTTGGACATTGAAAAACTTGTGTGGAAACTGAAGACGATTGTAGGGAAAACAGGTAATGATTCATCTGAAAATAATGATGATGAAAAAGTGCACAATTTGGTTAAATTATCATTCTACTAATCAAGAGAAGTAAAAGTATGTGAATTTTTAATCTTGTAGACAAGTGCTAAAAAAAAGTGCTAGCCAGCTACCAAGGACAACTATATCTATTTTCATATAATAAATTTGGTAAATAAACTTTATAGTTAAGTGTATGTCTAATTTATTTCATTAATTGTCATAAATCATATGTACTGTACACCATGATGGGGAAAGAAACTATATATTGAAATTATAATAGCAAGTAGAATTTATCATATTGATATGAACTCTAATCATTCTCTGTCACAAATAATTTACCGACATATAAAATAACTACTGCATATATATATTTAGTGTAATTTCACAAATAAGGAGAACAAGCTAGTTGTGCTCTATATTTTATTTTGATCTCCGTAACTAAAAATGATTAGGTTGGTCACGAGTTTGTCTCAAAATGCTGAAATGTCAGGTTTATCAGCCAATTTAAATAGTAATAATAGTACTTAGGTTGGAGTAATCATCTTTGTCTACTGTAAGAATACTGCAGGAGGCAAATTGCATGTGGTAAAACATGATTAATTATAAACAAGTACAGTTACATATATCGATAGTTCTAACACTTCAACTTAATCAAATTCACAACTTACATTAAATTCTGATTCGCACCGCACCACAAACATTGGTATATATCCAACTTTGTGTATGGTATTTAAGAATAATCCACTTTGAATTATTCGCATTTCTATGCTATAAAATAAAAATATAGTTATCATTTTACTAAGGAATCATTAGTAATTTCCAAATATGTATTTTCATCAAGGAAAAAATATAAATAATAGTGCATATTAACAACGTGTTATGACATTTTTATATGTATATTTTTGTAATTCACTATGTTTATACGTATGTATATGAAATACGGCGATTGTAAGTTTTGTGTATATAAATAATTCATTGTGTATACACATGCATATGAAACATGACGAAATAAAAAAAACAATATAGTGTATAATTATATAATCGGTGCAGATGAATGAATCAATGACTTTTCAATTCTACCCCTATATGTGTGAGTGATCTATAAATTACACTTGCACAAGGTAACAATGATGTTTGAAAAGGTGGGGCGTAATATGATGCATTCTACGTAGCACAGGTACGATATAAGTCTTGAATTACCTTGTTTAAGTTTTATGGATCTGTCGAGTCACATTATATGCATATTCAATTTATAATTTCACTACTAAAAAAATTAGCTAAAAGTAAAATTTACAATGATTTTATAAACAAATAATCAATAATATAGAAGAAAAAAATCTTAAAATCTTTTCAATTTTCACTAGTCGATTTCATACCTTTTAATCTCTTTCCATTCTTCCGATTTAAAAAAAGATAAAATTAATTTATACCAAACATGAGTAGGCAATAGTTGGTCAGTTTTAGGTGTCTATAGTTCCACGAAGTTTCTATAGATTGAAACATGACACTTATATTTCTTAAATTTTTTCTTAGATATTGTCAAAAAGTCAAATTATATTATTTTATATATATATTGTTATGTGTATTCATTAAAAATAGAAAAAAGATCCTCCACCGTTTAATTTTGAACTTGAATATGCATGTCAAAAAGAATAATATAAATAAAAAAAAGTTAAATTCTAATTACAATTAAAATGTTTTGCTTTCCATTTTGTATGCTTCTCTATGAAAAAATCAACCACTTATTTCAATGTCTCCTAATAAATATTTACATTAAAATCAACTTGGTAAAAAGTGCTATTGCCATTTGACTTTTGATTCTTCTTTTATTTTCTCTTTTTGCCTTTTTAGCTTTGTCTATTCATTGCTGAGTAAGACTTTTTTAAAAGAGGTTACTTTTATTGATGAAGATTATATTGAAGAGCATTCAAATTTAGTTAACAGTAGACAGGTAAAAGTAAACGAGAAAATGGCAAAAGTTAGTTAACACAATGAAAAAAAATATTGATTTGAAGAATAGTTATGAAATCAAGTATATTGAAATTTGTTAGTATATCCTATTCAGTTATTTTGAATATGATTTTTTATTAATTATTTATTAAAAAATTAAAAATTACACAAATTTTATAGTCTTAAGAGGTAATAACATCTTATTTCTATTGTTTTTCAAATTACAATCTCTTGAGATTTAAGAATTTTGAATATATCACTAAACATCTTAATAGATCACGTCTCAATACATATCTTTATTAATACAAGATACATTTGTCCTGATACAATATCTTTATTGATACGAGCTATATTTGTCTCAATACATTGTGTAAAAGTAATATATGTGAAAATATGAGAGAGAGATTTTAGAAAAAAGAAAGATTTTTACAATTTTTTCAAATAATAAGAAAATTTAATGAATATGGTAGTGGCATACGTTTCAAAAATAAATTATTTGTTTGGGAAAAAAGTTTCCACTTTATTTTTTGTAATGTTAATGTTGTATAAAAGGATTTTGAGGGGCGTATTTTTATTATTTACCCAAAGACATGAACAACTTATCACAATCTAATTATAAATTTTGTCAAAAGTTATTCTGTAACTTATTAACAAATAAAAAAGATCAAAGGTATTGAAAAAATTTATTTTTCCTAGTCCTATATATTACAAAAGTATTTGGCCTACATTTTGATCTACTTAGACAAACATCACGTATTTTATTCTTACTAATCATGGAGCATGTATGATATCTTTTTCATCCTTTTTATTTATCGGAGTAGTTAAAATAAGTTTGAAGCCTAAAGGGTGAAAAATTATTGATAAGAATTTTATAACGGTATATGAATATTTTTTAAATCAAAATAGTAAAATCGCTAATGAAGTAGCAAAAAAAAGCAAAATCGCTGCTATCGCAGCGATTTGTAAAATTTGATTTTTTTTAAAAACAAAATCACTTCGAAAGGAGCAATTTTCAAAATAATTTTTTTAATATGTCGCTGCCTCAGCAGCGACTTAAGTTTAATTTTTTTTATTATTATTATTTGCTTCTTTTTTTGAAAAAATTAATTAAATCGCTAAATCTTTTTTTTAAAAATGATTTAAAAAAAATAAAAAAAATTGATTTAAACCTTTTTGTTTAAAAAAGCAAAATATAATTTGAAAAAATCACTTTAAGTTGTTGCTGCAGGCAGTGACATATGAAAAAAT
The DNA here is from genome assembly GCF_036512215.1 of Solanum lycopersicum. Taxonomy (NCBI): domain Eukaryota; kingdom Viridiplantae; phylum Streptophyta; class Magnoliopsida; order Solanales; family Solanaceae; genus Solanum; species Solanum lycopersicum. Next base: position 89,117,731 of record NC_090800.1, on the reverse strand, counting down.
TATTAAAAAATATTTTTATTTTGATAAATCGCTTTTTTGGGAGCGATTTTATTTTAATTTTTAAAAAAAAATCAAATATAATATAGTAATTTTACTTTTTCGCGCTACTTCGTGAGCGATTTTGCCGTTTTGACAAAAAAGAAATTTTATATATCGTTTTAGAATTTTTGTTAACATTTTTCACCCTTTAGGCTCCGGACTCTAGTTAAAATGTTGAGTATCCTGTTAAACTTGTTACTTTAATAAGCTATCTTTCTATTTTTTTAAAAATTTATTCAATCTGAGCAACGAGTAATTTAGTTATTTATTTAATGCTATATGCGTAACGTTTAGTATATGGCTAACACATTCATTAAATTTAGCAATGCTACTGTAAATGTAAAGTATTAATTCCGTACATACTAATGCAATTTCTACAATAAGAGATTTCATTTTTTTTTTTTTGCATATAAGAAATTGCTCCAGATAAAAAAAAAGAAGCATTTTATATTATTTTTTTTTATATATATATATATATATAAATAAAAAGAAAAGGTAAACAAACGTCTACAAAAGAAAAGCAAAAGAAATTTCAAACGTAAAAATCGTTCCTTAGTAATATTTTACTATAACAAAATTAAGTTCCCTTTAAAATTGATTTTTTTAAAAAAATGACCCAATTTGGCTTATCATCATTTAAAAAAAATAAATTCTGTCATGTGATTCAAAATTAAATTGATCTCAAATATATCAAAATATCTTTTAATTTTATGATCTTAGACATGTAAAAAAATAATCTAAAATAAAATTATTATAAAAAAAAAGTTATTATTTTAAAAATAAATTTAAATGGAAAATACTCATTTATTTTTTAAACGAAAAAAAAAACTCAATTTTAAAAATCAAATACAAAATAAAAACGTAGGAGTTTGAACACGAGTTTGTTGGAGCATAAAAGTGTAGTTTTTTTTTCCTTGTTAAAAGAGCAAACGAATAAGTCAAAAACTCCATGTTCCCATGTCTCATATGTTGGTAGCTTCGTAGAGGCAGCCTCAGTTGGATACTGCTCACGTAGTGCCCAATTTACTATTTTTGTGTGTGTGTACCATTAAACTATTTTTCTTAGTGCTAATAAAAGTATATGCAACACCCCCTTTTTCAATTTTGTTTATCCCCTTTCTTCTCTTACCTCTTTCTTCTTCACCAGTTCTTTTTTCTCTCTCTGGTTTGTTGAACTGCATTTAATGTTGGGGTTTGAGTCCGGATGAGAAAGATAGAGACTTGTAGTAAATACTGATTCATAAAGATGATGATATTTCTGAAAAAAAATGTTTCTTGACTCTGACCCACTTTACCTTTTTTTGATCTACTTATCTATGAAATTCTTGGTTACTTGATGAGGCTGTTCTTGTTCTTGTTTTTGTTTTAAGGTACAGATCTCTGATCTTTGAGCTCTGTTTGTTTATCTTTAGATCTTATGTTGTTTGGTGTCTGTAGAGTTGTTTCTTGGTTTTCTTTTTCCTTGTCAAATCACACTATGTATGTTTACTGTTTTGAAAATATGGAGATGTTCTTGGGTTATCTAGTTCTTGGCTTTTATTTATTTTCCCTTGTTTTCTGGTGTGAAGATAAGTTACCCCTTTTGGTAAAAATCTTATCTTTTAAGGTTGTAATGTTCAGATTGAAGTTTTTTACCTTCCTTTTTTTTTCTGTTGGGTGGAGAGGGGTGGTTTGTTTTTCGATTTTAAGTGAGACAAAGTTTGTCTTTTGGGAATTTAGAGCTTTAATTTTTGGTTTGCTGAGAATTTTATCTTGTTGTCTTGGGTTTTCAGGATTCTAAAAGAAGTTATGGAGCTTTGATTGTCCTATATGCAGGTTTGTTATCTTCTAAACTCTTCATCTCTACCTCAACATGTATGTATAGTTTAAGTTGTAGGTTTTCATGTGAAATGAAGCATCTATGTTGGTTTGTAATTAGAAAAAGTTACAGGAAAAACACCTTTTCTTATTGGTCATAAGTAGATAAAGGGCAAAAAAAAAAAAAAGAGTAGATAAACGGCAGCCCGGTGCAGTAAAGCTTCTGCAAGAATGAAATTGGTACTTGAAAGGCTATGAACATTTTTTCATAGACTCTGGTTGTTTCCATAGCTGGTTATGGAATTCGCATGATCTGTTTAGTATAAAGCTTTGAGACAGAAATGAATTTGTAACTTCTTGACTTGAATCTAGTCATTGAGTTATAAACTAACAAAGAGTTGAATCTTCCTTTCTTGAACTGGAATCTGGTTTTGAACTGCTTGAGTGCTTTGTATGCCTGTTGGTGACAATTTTGCGGCGTCAACTTTAACGAGTTTGCATCTTTTATGTGAGTAGCTTATTTCATTATTAATGATGTGATTCGACTGAAAGATTGATGAGATTGAAAGCAATTATATCTTTTATACTCATTTTCTTGCAACTAAGCTAGGACAACTGGCATGATGCAGCACCTTAAGAATCTAAAGAAGTTGCATATGTTAAAAGTCATGTGATTTACTTTATTTAGGTGCCCATGTGATGATGTCTCTTTATACTCTTTTCTTTTCCCTTTCCCTCTTTTTTTTCTTTTAATGCCTTTCTTGCTTTTTCGTCTTCGTTTCTCTTCAGAAATCTTTTCTTGTTACTGAAATACGGCTTGTTTTCTTGTTCTTTTGCAGCTGTAACTATTTGTCAAGCTTTCTTTAAGATACTGGGAGCTTGTATGGTATGAAGAGTAAATAGGCCAGTAACATTTAATAGTGGTGCTTGGCCTTTGACCTTTCAGTTTCAAGTTCAGATGTCGTTCCGCAGTATAGTTCGTGATGTAAGAGATAGTATTGGTAGCTTATCAAGGCGAAGCTTTGATTTAAGGCTGTCTGGTCATCCTAGGGACAAATCACATGGTTCATTTTATGACTTAAGTGACCAGCCTCCCGTTATCCAAGATAGTTGTTGGGCCAATCTTCCTCCAGAGCTACTTTTTGATGTAGTTAGAAGGTTAGAGGAGAGTGAGAGCACATGGCCCGGTCGTAAGCATGTCGTAGCATGTGCCGCAGTCTGTAGGTCATGGAGGAGTATGTGCAAAGACATCGTTAGAAATCCGGAATTTTGTGGAAAGCTAACTTTTCCTGTTTCCCTAAAGCAGGTACTCACTTTAGCTTGAAGGAATATTTCTTGTGCTAACTTCTTTAAGTTTTTAAGTTCAGAAGTATGTGGCTGCTGTGTGGTCTGTGGAATCAACCCAAGTGGCAGTTCTCTTGACCGTTAGAGTTGGATATTTGTAGTAGAAGTTACGTGCTATAGAAGTCTATCAACTAATCTTTTACATTCTCTTTACAGCCTGGGCCTCGTGATGGAACTATTCAGTGCTTCATCAAGCGGGATAAATCTAATTTGACTTACCATCTTTTCTTGTGTCTTAGTCCTGGTAAGCATTACATTGTAGGCTGATACAGGCTTGATGCTTAAATAATCTACATATATTTTACTCATCCCTTCATTGAAAAAATTCATTGATACTATTCTTGCACCCGATGCATATAGAAGGTACTTGCAATTTAGAACAGGATGCAAACATTATCTTTGCTGTCTTTCCGATCTCCTGTCAGATCAAAACCACTGATCTGTTCCTTCCCCGTCTCTTCCCACTCAAACCCAAAGGCAAAAAGTGGAAACAAATCAAAATAATTTTGAACTTATCTCTAGTATGCAAATTGAGTTTATCATATCATAGAGACTTATATTTCCAGTTGTAATCTATGTCTAGAGATATTGGTTGAGATGCGTTACTGCTTTAGTTACTCTTGCTTCATTGCCTATATGATTTCTATGTAGTAGCAGTTGTTCATAGTATTTCAACTTTCTTTGTAGCATTGTTGGTTGAGAATGGGAAGTTCCTTCTCTCTGCAAAAAGAACGAGACGTACTACTTGCACAGAGTATGTTATCTCAATGGATGCAGAAAACATCTCTAGATCAAGCAACACCTATATTGGAAAATTAAGGTAATTGCTCAAGCTATTCATTTTGTTTTCCAATATTTTTCTTGTTTTTACCTGGTCTTATTGAGACGTATCAGATAATCTTAATTTAATGAAGAACAGAAACATGCATTTGATATATTCGTCATCCCTTCTCCTCTAAAATGGTTTCTCCATTGTTAGCTAATACCAATACTATAGCATGAGCAATTCCGGAGACTTGAGATTCGTCAGTAATTAGCAATGGTTTTCAATGAAAAGTAAGTAGACATATAGTCTATTACGCATAGATAGATTGATCATGAAAATAAAAGTTCTACGCGACACTATTTGTCCTAATATACGATGAAATGAAGTTCTCTGTGGTGGAATCATCTTATTATATGGCCTGGGCTATCAAAATCCCTTTGAAATTCTGTTGAGGAATGTATCTTAAATAGTACTAGTACAGATGTAACTGATTCTCCTTTCATTATGGGATGATAAAATTTCACTGTCCATTGCAGATCAAATTTTCTAGGTACAAAATTCATTATATATGACACACAGCCTCCTCACACCGGTGCACATGTACCTCCCCCGGGGCGAACAAGCCGTAGATTCACTTCCAAGAAAGTCTCTCCTAAAGTCCCAACTGGAAGCTATATCATATCCCAGATCACATACGAGCTGAATGTGCTTGGAACACGGGGTCCACGGAGAATGCACTGCGTCATGCACTCAATTCCTGACTCAGCCCTTGAAGCCGGTGGCTCTGTACCTGGCCAACCAGAGCTTCTCTCAAGGCCCCTTGAGGATTCGTTCCGCAGCATCTCTTTCTCAAAGTCTCTTGATCATTCCACTGAGTTCGGTAGTGCACGATTTTCTGATATTGCTGGAGGATCAACTAATGAGGAGGATGATAACAAGGGGAAACCACTGGTCCTAAAGAACAAGGCGCCACGATGGCATGAACAACTGCAGTGCTGGTGTCTGAATTTTCGAGGACGAGTGACAGTTGCATCTGTCAAGAACTTCCAGTTGATTGCTGCCACTCAACAACCTGCCGCTGCACCAACAACATCTCAGCCAACAAGTCAATCAGATCATGACAAAATCATCTTGCAATTTGGGAAAGTAGGCAAAGATATGTTTACCATGGACTACCGATATCCCCTATCTGCATTTCAGGCATTTGCCATCTGCTTAAGCAGCTTTGACACAAAATTGGCTTGTGAATAGAAGAGCTAAAACAGTTTTACATTTAGGGTGCTATTAACTGTAATGCTTCTATTCTGGATTTGTTGTACTTCTTTCTTCTTTTCACAATTGAAAATGGAGATTGTCCCTAAAATTACGCCATGGCGTAAAACCCTGCTTCCTGCGAAAAGTTGTAAAAGAAATCTATTTCTGATCACTGCCATTTACAAGAATTTCCACCAGAAAATGAGAGGACGCTAGATATTGATGCGAATGTAATAAGAGATAAAACGATTAATTCGTGACTTGAAAGCAGTTCAAGAGCAAGGATATCTGTATACATGCATTAAATTCATAGTATAAAATTGAACAAATAAATATACAAATTTTCCCGGGCATAATGCAACATTAATTCAAGTTTATCTCCTTTTTGGAATTTAAATCACTTTACATTACTGGTTGAAATGATATGTTTATCTGAGTCTAAACCAATTACTTTGACCAGTCAACTATAAATATTTTACTTGTAAGTTATTTACGAAGAAATATAATATTTCACTTCTAAGTCAAATTAAGTTGGAAGTATTTTAAAAGTTGTACATATAAAATCCAAAATAATTCACTTTCAACTACTTTTAATAAATTTATTGCAACACGCTAAAGAAATTATTGTTCATTATTACACTTAAACTTTATCATCTCACAGAAAACTTATGTATACTATTATTGAAGAATTGGTTTTAATTTGTCAAAGTTATCAAACATAAACAATGATTATGGCTTTGCGAGTGTACTAAAGTCCAATCTTGGCACGTTATATATTTTTTTTGGGGCACAAATAGCATGTCTAAAATAAAGAATTCGATTCAAACCAGTCTGAGTATTATCTGGAAGAAAAATCCAATAAAATAGATATGTCTAGGAAGATGTGGAATATATTATTATTTTAAAGTTAATTAATTTGAGAAATTGAATTTAGATTTTTAAAATCACTCAAAAGAAAAACAACATAAGAAAATAAAACTGGTCAAAAATGTGTGTTTTTCAGCATATGATAATGGTAACGTGATTAGTATCTAATATTTCAATGAATATTTGTAACCTTTTGTGGATTTAGATTTTCGTAATTTCATCTGTTATTAAAAAAATTTCCACGTGTAATCAAATACAAAAGATGCCAAATGAATGTATGGAGGAAGCAAACAATTGTCAACGAGATAGATTAGTTATGGCTAATATGGGTAGATGCTTTCGGATTTTGAAGTTTATTGATTTATTTTATCAATTACGAATTTGTAAATAGGTGAAATTATTATTGAATTATTAAGATATTAATTTATTAATTAGTAATGATGATTTAATTAATAAGATTTGACTAGTAAAACAAAATCGTTGAAAGACAGTAAAAAATAAGATGACAAATCAAGTGAATCATGCACACAAACACATGAGTTAAACAAATCATATCTTGCTTAAAAAACAAAAAACTAGCACATTACAACATAATGTATTAAAGTCAATTTGACTAATTTTCAAAGTTAAATTAGATCACATTAATTCGATATTTTAAATAAAAAGAATTAAATATTCTAAAACTATATGAAAAGTACTATAAATTGCAATTTTTTTGCATATTAACATAATGAAAAAATACATCTTAAAATATTAGGCAAATTTTTTATAATTTGACTCTAAAAATAAAAACTATGATATACCGAATGGAAGGAGTAATTCATACTAATTTACTATCAAATTATTAATTAACTTTAAAAAAATACATTTCAAACATTTAATAAAAAATTTAAAGTCATCAATAATAAATCGATATTATTTTTTCAATTTTGAACCGCTCTAATTATAACTTGAGAGAACCATATAAAATAGCATATAAGAACAAAGAGTATAGTATATAAAAGAGAATAAAGTATAAATACCATTAGCACCATAAGATAAAGTACAAATAGAAAAGTTTGAGAGGAATAAATAGAATAAGTTCAAATATGGAGGACCATTCATGCAAAAACCTGAAAAACATTCTGGTTCGTAAATCAAGAAATGGTGCTTTACCTCTTAAAAAGAAAAGGAAAAAAACTTGTCTTACCATATTTATTACTGTAATATATTTTCATTTGCTTCTTAAATACGTCTCGATTTGCAACCCAATATTTTGTGTCACCAGCAAAGGCAGGGGGCCTTCATGTCCTTCTCTAGGGTTCAATATATGTTCCATTCTTCCTCTTTCTTCCTCAACTAGCTCTTTTCAGGTATTGTTCTTGCTTTTTATTAACTCAAAGTTACAATCTTTTTATTTGTTTCACAAAGATCTAGTTTTTGGGAATTGAATTTTGATTTGGGGTTTGTTTTTTGAGTTTGAAATACCATGCTTTTGAGGTTTATGTTGATTTTGTCTCTATGAATTTTGAAGTGGGTTTTGGTTTTTGTTTGGAATTGTAACCGTTAAAACCCTTAAAAGGGTCTGTTATGATATAAGCTTTAAGCTGAATTATGGTATGTAGTGTTGTTTTTGTTTGTGTATCCTTTTGGAATTATGTAGGATTTCTATATTGGGTTTTAAAAATGATGGGTTATTTTTTTTCTCCATTGTTAACTGATTTTACTTTTTCTTGTTTGGTGTTGCAGTCTGTCTTAATCTTATTAAAAAAAGGAGAGAGATTGAGGAGTTTTTGTTTAGCGGGTGAAAATGCCTTCTTCAGATAATCGTGGTTCTTCGATGCCATTTGCCTCATTCCGTCGTTCAATTATGAGTATAAGAAGTGAACAGGTTCATTCCGTGGAATTGAATCATGATTCTACTGTTCAGGAGATTGAGCAGGGAGTATTTCAGAATCTAGTGGCTACTCGATTTCAGGAACTGTCGGTTGCCTCTGGTGATGAATTCCTTTCCATTGCATGGGTTCGAAAGTTATTAGATGTGTTTAACAGTTGTCAGGAAGAGTTCAGAATCGTGTTGAGCAACAATAAGGAACTCCTCGTGAAATCGCCTCAAGATAAGCTTTTGTCTGACTACTTCGATAGAACTATAAAAGCACTTGATATTTGCAATGCTGCCCGTGATGGAACTGGGAAGATTCGACTCTGGCAGAAGCATTTGGAAATTGTGGTTTCTTCATTGGATTCTCGACAAAATATGATTGGCGATGGTCAGCTCCGTCGAACTAGAAAGAGTCTGATGGATTTGGCTATTGTGATGCTAGAAGAGAAAGAAACTGGAACAGTTCTTTCCCAGAGGAACCGTTCTTTTGGACGCCATAATAAAACCAAGGATCACCAGCGTCGTCCTTCTGGGCACTCAAGGTCTCTATCTTGGAGTGTATCTCAATCTTGGTCAGCATCTAAACAGCTCCAATCAATTGCAAGCCACTTGGTTCCTCCCCGTGGACATGAAATAGCTGCAACAAATGGAATAGCAAACCTTGTCTTTACAATGAACTTTGTTCTCCTGTTTGTACTGTGGGCTCTTGTTGCTGCAGTCCCTTGTCAAGATCGAAGCCTCCAAATTCATTTTTCTATCCCAAGGCAGTTCTCATGGAGCAATGCCCTTTGGTTGCTTCATGGTAGGATAATGGATGAAGCTAAGAAGCCAGAGCGCCGTAATTCAAATGGATTGTTGAAAGAAATATATAAGTTAGAAAAATGTGTCCATCACTTGACGGACTTGATAGACTCTGCTCAATTACCATTGACCAAGGATCTGATGGAAGAAATAGAAAAGGGTGGAAAAGATTTATCAGCTGTCTCTGAAGTTCTCAAGACTGGCCTTACTCCACTAGAACGCAATTTAAAGGAAGTATTCAGAAAAATTATGAGTTGCCGGGCAGAGGGTCTTGAACTCCTGGGAAGCGCAAATCAGCCTTAGAATATATGTCGTCTTCAAGTTCTAACAAAATGAAAAAAAAAAACATATATACATTCCTATTTTGGTTTTGCTGGTATTAAAGAAGTAAAAAAGGAAACAAATGTAGCAACTGTGGTTTTAGCAGGTAACTGTTTGTATGCATTACTATACCTTATGTAAAACTAGTTTCCATTTTCATGTTCTGGATTGTGATTGGTTTCGAAATTTTTTTTCATTTTTTTCCTTTTTATGGGAAGGGGGTTGGAGAAGGTGTTCGTCTTGATTATACTTTTACTCGAATGCAGCTATTTATTTGTTGTATCTCCTTGGTGATATGCATATTAACTGACCATTGTTGTATTGTCAATGATGTTGAAATTTGAGGAGCTTCTGATAAGAGTTGACAGTTCTAAGTTCATATACTTTGTATTTACCATATGCAGAGATTATCTAACAGTAATTTTGACCTTGCAGAGACTTCAGTATCTTTTAGATGCATAAGCCATAATGTTAGGAATGTAATTAGCTCATTCACAGGTGCACTGAATCCCAAAATGAAAAGACAACCTTCTTTGAATTGCATGGACAAGTGCAAGATTTTATGTTATTCAACCACATGATTCTTCGCATCTCTTAGTGTTTTTCTTCACCATTTCTTACCAGCTGCAATCAAGTGATAGATATACTCCCCCTGAAGCTTATATTAAGCATGCATCATTCAATGTGATTGTGGTTAATTTCCTTTGTTGCTCTGGCTATAGTCGATCCGCAATTGTAATAACAGCATTCAGTCATATTGATATAGTATGTTTTTGATAGTCACTTGGTTTACTGGATTTATGCATTTTTGCAATTCCCATTCTATGTTTTGGCTTAGAATAAATTAAGCAACTGCCTCTGCAACTTGAAATTCTTGTCCCATGTTACATTATCTGCAGGTTGAGTTACCCTTATCTAGGACAACATTTAAGACAGCAGCTCCTGAGTGTTTCCTGTTACTTTAATAATGAAATATACCTTATCCCAATTTAATGTTGAAGTTGATAAATTTATTTTATTCTCCTCCATTTGTTTTTGGTTCAAACTTTTTTAATGTTTATTAGATACAAATAATTATTTTTTGTCAGCCTCTCACATGTTTGCAGCATGCAGTCATCCCTTTTGTCAATAAGATGGGTTGCACATTAAATTTGAGCAGTTATTGTTGGTCCCTCCTTAACACTTGCTATCTATGAGTGGGGATTAGAATTCCATGTGAGAACAGCCTGTATCAGGGCACATGACAATTCTAGTATGATTAAAATGAGTTTTAAACTAGGTTTAATTCTTTAGTAAACATCTCTTTTGAGTTGAAGGTCCATTGGTTTATAAACATGTTTATTTTACATGTCGCCCTTCCTACATTGGAATTACAAAGAATATGTTATTGGTCTTCGTTCTGTATTGTGATTCTAGAAGTACAATGAAACCAAAACAAGAAATGAGGTTTGGCCTTGCATGTTTGTTTTACATTCAAAATTGGTGATGGATATTTAAGAGAGCATAAGAATATTACATACACTTGTTAACAGTCAATATGGTTGGAATTTTCCTAATTCTGATTTCTGATGTGACATTTGTTAAACATAATGCAATTTGCTTCCTCTTACAACTGTTTTGGAGCTTGCTGATTATGGAACCCACCATACTATTTTGTTGGCTAAGGTGTTCAATTATGTGCCACTATATATAACATGATATCAGAATAAAGCTTATCTTCGAGATTTTGCCTCACCAACAAAAATGTTGAAAATAACTTGCTACCAAATGGCATGGCGATTGAATCACTCTTTTAGCTTAGTCTATGAAATTGGTGAATCGTGGGAACTAGTATAAATAAAGAACACCTCTTATTGTAAAACATACACTACTGTGACATTAGTTGGTAGTATAGACATATAACCCTTCCCTGCAACCAGCATGATATGCCTGCGGAAGCTAAAACTACAGTATATCCTCTCCTACTACAGAAAGCTTACAAGCCTCTCTCTTACTTATATACTACATACCATAATTTATGATAGAACTTTGCAGCTTTTCTCAGCTTCAGTCTGGAAGTGCTCTCTTTAACGTTTCTGTTATCTAATATGTTAAAACTACAAACTATATACGGTCCCAAATTCCTTTCGGTAACCACAACAACCTCTTCCTTCTCTTAGTTCTCAGCAGCTCCAACAGAAGCACCACGGCTAAGGAGATGTGAAGACAACCTACCAGCTCATAGATCGAACTCTTCGCAGAACTCTTGGTGGTCTTCGCTTCTCTACAACTGGTATCAGGTTCTCCATGATCTGCACGGAAATTAATACGAAAAATGAGTATTGAACTGTGAACAGCCACAATCCAACTGAAAGCAACCTCCCAACACATCTTATTCAGACTGCAAACATAAAGTTCACATACAGATCTCATTTTAAAATTAGGCTAACAAGTAATACCGGTCTTTAGAATTTGATATGTACGACCACACAAAATAGTGGACAATAGGGAACTGCACATAAATAAAATAAATGATCAATATCGTAAAATTTTTAATCTTCCATTGTACTCCTCCAGCTCTTTCAGTCTTCTCCGATGATCCATTTTTGGTTCGTTATATCTCCCTTTACTCACCCTATATACCTAGTTAGATTAAAAGGATAACTACTTCAATGTTTTCTAATTTAAAGGGGGGAAACAACAGCTTAAGATGTTACCAGTAACAAGTTCCATTGAAATAACAAGAGTAGAACATCGCAAAGCCAATGATAAATACTAGGACGACTATCAGAATCAGATTCAGGTTCATGCAGGAAGATTATGTCAAAAACAGATTCAGGTTCAATGTAGGATCACCCAAACACCCGATAGATTGAAAATGTAGAACAGCTTCTCTTTAATTGGTCCAACATACCCTATCCCATCCCTCCATTCAAAAAATACAGAGTTGCTTCACAAAAGAGGATGGGAAGAAAAGAGAGCCTTGATCCTAGTTTAATGAAATAAAATGACTGTTTTAGAAAAGGAGAAGAAAAAAGAAAAGATCATTGATCCAAGTTTAGGAAGATTCAAGGTATTCTTAAAAAAAAAGGAGAAAAGAAAGACTCTGTCTTAGGTTAAGTGCCAATAGAAAGAAGGTAACCTTCTGATCGCAGAATTACTACCACTGAGTTTGATATCTTTAATCTCATGGGCAAGTAGCACATACACTATCGAAAGGCAGAGTTGTAGTAAAAAATCTCAACCTCCCTGACCCTTACAATGACATTAACACAGCATAAAGATTGATGTTTTAAAGAGGAAGAACCAATCTCTTTTGCCGTGTTTTCTGTAGGAACTTTTTGAATTCTGGGTTGCTTTTTTTTGGAGCCAAATGCAACAAGCGTAGCAATTTAGAGAAGTGCTTTTATACCGATTGTCTAGAGCTGGAGAATTGCAGATCTATAAGTAAGCAGGTGAATCATTTGGCAATGTTGCATAAAGGACGACCACGTGAAGAACTTGTTTTAAACTGCTCGACCCATTCCTGAATCCTCACACAAAATAGTAAGATTGGGGTTCAATTTGCTCAGTTAATTGGTTGATTTCCTTTCCGTGTCCACAAGAGAATCGAGTAGCAACAAGCAATAATGTCACAAGAAATGAACAAGTTAAATTTTATATACGAGGTGGAAAATAACAAAGCTCAGCTCCTACAGAGAAACAGAAAATAGTACCAAGATTACTGCAAGCAACACGAAACAGTAAGAGTAGAAGCATGTCTAAGTTTATTAGACAATAGAACAAGCACAAGAAAATAGAATTAATTGAGTAATAAATAAGAAAATATATACCAAGAATTTCATTTCTAATGCATCCTAAATTTTAATTACTGAAGTGGCATATTATAGCGCCAAGGAGCGAAACTCATACCTGCTTAAGTCTCTCCTTATTCTTTTCCTCCTGCATTAGGCCAAAAGAATTGGTTGTTTTAGAGATTTCTCGGGACATACTATCCTACAGGAAACTTAATTCTACATGTTCCAAGTACAAAAAATCAGATCAGAACTACTAATAAGCCACATCACAGTTCTTAAAAATACAATGAACAGAAAGAAAGCATGCTTTTATTATCAAGAAAATGGAAATTTCAGATGAGTGAGGCTACAGAACAAGCTAAAAACTTTTGTGTAAAAGACTGAATTCAGTTTTTGGAAATCAAAGTAATAATACGAGACAACTTCACTTCGATAATCGAGTTCAAATCACAAAGAACCAAACTTTCGATCAGCTTGAATGTTAAACAAGATCAATGACACTTTGGAAGAGAACTTAAACTAACCTCTTCTCTCAACAACCTTGCATTTTCCTCCTCCAATTGTGTAACCAAAGACTCCAATTCCACAGTATAAGCCTGAATTTTCAGTAATAACATTCATGCATGTCTCAATTTTCGACCCAAAACAAACAAAATCCATGATCCACATGATTAGAAAATTTCATAAAATGAAATAAAAAAAGACACCTGTTTTCGCTCTCTAGACCTGGCAGCAGACTCTCTGTTCTTGATCATCCGTCGCTGTTTCTGCTGTGTAGCCCTATCAGCCGGCAACTCCTCCACAGTTGACCTTCTCTTCCCTCTTCCACTCCCACTTCCACTCCCTGTAATAGCCACCACCCCATTTCCAAATCCCATGTGGGGTTGGGGTTCCATACCATACCCTCCTGGTCCATTCTGCATGGCCACCGGAAACTGACAATTCCCAGTACCCATCATGTTATCCACCACAAACCCTCTGGCAGACGGAGCCCCCGTGGCTGGAGGCGGTGGCGGAGGTGGTGGAGGAGCGATCACCGGAACTCTAACATCCTCCTCAGTAACCGCCCCAGCTTTGGTCAAAAAATCCTCCAGAGTCATCTCCGGCTCCCTACTCCCTCCCCCTCCCCCTCCTCCTGCTACAATTTCCCTCCACACCTCATCCACAGTCTTAGTAGGCCCCACATCCCCAACACCGGCTGCGGTAGCAGAAGGTGTATGGACTGCGGCGGTTGCAGATACAGAACAAGCAAAAGGGTCGGAATCAGAGTAAATGTTCTTCAGAATTTCATCCATGTTCATAGAATCGAAGTTTCTAGAAGGATGAGAGTGATTTAGAGAAGAAGATGGGTTTTGGGGATGTAATGAACGATCCGAATTAGGCGTTGTTGATGCTGACGGCATCACCTTTGACGCCATAGTTGCCGACTTCGTAGGGATCTCGTTTCTCCCTTTCCTTTTCTTACTCTAAAAATACACAAATTGCTCCTTATAATTTCACAAACTTTGGATCTTTTCCATTTTTCTCTATTCTTTCTTCTTCTTCTTCTCCAGAGGCCACAAACTCCAAACTATTTTGTCAAATTGAAGTTATTATACTACACCAATAAATAAATAAAGATATATATATATATATATATATATATTTTCCATCTTATTTTAGTGGACACTACAATAAAAATAAAATATTTTTATATATTTTTCTTAAATACGGTACCAATTTTTTTTTATAAAAAAAGCACAACTGGAGTAGTTAAAATTTCCTTCAATCGGCGAAAAATAAGTCTCATCTTTCAGTATTATATTTTATTTATTTTTATGAGATAAAAAAAATTAGTTATATTAACAATATCCAGATTTATTTATAACTATTTTTAAATACTTAATAAATGAAAGTCAAAAAAAATAAAAAAATAGACAGAACTATTAAACTTTTATTATAAATAGACGAAAAGTATATTAAAATATTTAAAAAGGAAACAAGTCTCTATTACTATAATCACCTGCAAAGAAAATGGGAAGCGTTGAAATGTTAACTTGTTATAGTAGGAGTAATATTTTTTTTTATTTTACATTGCTAAATAAAAAAAGGATTTTAGTATAAAAAAAAAAGGAATTAAAAATTTTCTCATAATTAAGTCTTGTAATAAAAAAAAATAGTTGTATTCTATATTAAAGAAGAAAATGGTTGTAGTATCATAACAAGTTGACTTTTTGATAAATAAATGAAGAAATTTACAGCCGGCTGGAACCCCTAAAAATATGCAGTAACTAAAATTAATACTGAAATAATTGAGTAGTTAAAATGCGATTTTACATTTTTTATATACAATTTACGGAATAAATTTACCTAAAGACTGCAATTTTTGCGAAGTTCAAAAAAAATGTGTTAATTCTCCGAAACAATCTTCCAGTAGATTCGTTTGTCTTTTCGGAAAGTAATATTCTTGGCACTATACGACAAGAAATGACTTCTCGATAATCGGATCAATTCATTGTATGCGGAACTTCGTCAATTTAATTACTTCATTCGTGATCGTCTAATTTGAATTGATACGAAATTTAAAGAATATATATTTTGAAAATATTAAATTCTGCAATATTGGTATATCTTTTGTCCTTCTCTAAATTATTTTTTTTTGCGTTAATTTTATCTATAATCTATGTATGGGATGTTCAATAGTCATTTTATATATTTAGTAGAAATAACAACTTCATATCAAAGAATGTGAGAAGAAAAATACTTTGTTTTGTTTAATAGAAATCATATTGCAGGTAAAGTCCAGAGGTTCATCACGATAATTTCATGTGCAATAGTATAAATTTTTTCTTTTCCTGCAAATTCATATGTTAAATGATCTTAGTTTAGCTGCAGTAATATTTCTAGTGAACAGAAAAAAATATTTTTCTCATCATTTCTCCTAGATAAAGTTATTATTTCTATTAAATATATTACAAGACGAATGGACATTCCTTATATAAAATTTTGGATAAAATTATTATTAAAAATAAGCAAAATTTTAGGAAAGAACCAAAAGTGCACCAATATTGCAAATATGAGCGACTATTTGTATCCCGTGTAAAAATTCAAAAATCACTTTGAGTATCAACCCAAAGATGATGGATTATTTTGAATATTTTCTCTCTTAAGTTCCGTATCGAATTCAATAATATCACATAAAATAGAACGAAGGAAATATCTTTTTATATAGTTTTTGGGTTTAGAATTTTTTTAATACGTTATTTATTTATATTCTTTTACTATTCAATTAATGCAATGATATCAGAGGGTTTTACGTGTCAGACTTGATTTCCTTATTTTGTCTTTATATCTCTCTGTCCCCATTTCACTTCTTTGCTTTTTTGCGCCCTCTATTTTTTATCCGATTTTTTAAAAGGCAAAAAGCATTTTATTCAAACTTGCGTGCATGAAATAACCAAAGGTTTCCATTTTTGTTTAAGATTGATGTATAAAATGAGTCTTTATTTTTTTTATATAAGAAACAAGTTCTAAAAGACCTTGATTTTTGCAAGTTGCGTACAAGCATCTTCCTTTAGGCATGAGAAACTGTAACGAATCATTTGATAGAGTGTATAAGTAGTATTCGTATTAGAAATATTTGCATCAGGTAATATACAAACTATCTCTCAAGCATCATTTAATTTTATGTATTAAAATAAAATGCATTACATAAAAATATTTATTTACAAAAAATTTGAGGAGCAATGAGGTCTCTAATTGTGCTTAATTCATGCATTAAAATCCCTTGAATTGCCAATACATAGGAATTCAATATTAAAAATACACACATTAATACACATGAGCTAAAAATTGGTTAGACATGCCTACTTTTTAAGTTAAATTTTAACTTTTGAGAGTATTTGACAAATAAAAAATAACTTAAACTAAATCAAAAAATGACATAAAATAACTTACCGTCTCTTTTTTCAAGATACTATGGAAATTCAAACAAGTGAGTATTTTTTCAAGTATATTAACCAAATTCATCATCAGAGAATTTCTAGGTTTAAAAACATCTATTTTATTTTATCTTAAAAAAGAATACATTTATAAGATAAACTACTCAACATTGAAATCAAAATAGAACCCAAATACATAACAGTGAAATGGATATAGAAAATTCGTATGACCAATCAAACAAGTGTTGAGAATAAACCCAATTGATTGATTAAGAAAATGGATGATAATTTGATTTTAACCATTATGCCAAATCCTTTTGGACACCAAGTACTAGTAACCATTGATAAGATTAGTCTTACAAATCTTATGTCAAGTTGTTCCAAGCTCCTAATAATCAATTGAAATTCAGTCCCTGCACTAGAATGATTTTGGACATCATTATGATACCTATAAATTATGTTCCATAGGAGAGATTTCTGGAACAATCTTGTAAAAGGGAAATTCAAATTTGTCAAAATATGACGGGGAGAAAGACTTGTAGACGAACCTAGTCCTCATCGTAGCCCCCTTCTTCTCCAGCATAACCCCAGTCTTCCTGTGGGGCATGATCAGTTTCAGCAGCAATGGGCACATCAATATCCATATCTTCTGGAGGAGCCTCATGTTTGTCATGCGCTACTTCCACTTTCAATAATTTGAGATTCTCCTCACTGAAGAATTCAGCATAGGGCTTGGAGACCTAAAAGGAAAGACAAATAAACTGGAAACTTAATAAACTGCGCACAATGCTGGAGAGTTCAGCAAAGGGAAAGAAAACTTATATTGCGTGTACCATTAAGCAAACATTGTTTTGGAGTGTAATAAAGGAAGCAAAAGAAAATAAGACGGCCCAAGAATAAGGTAATTTTTTTTCCCAAGTCTACTGCATAATGCCAACAGAATTCTATTTCTTTCTTTGCTCCTAAGGAACTGGGTGTTCTTTCTGTACCTTGTCCCTTGGGATGGAAAACACATAATTATGCCTACAGTTTTTACCTTGTGGAGCGCATTCCTCTTCTCCGCACTCTCAACTAAATTTTGCCAACGTGCGTCCTTTCTTAACGTGGATGCAGAACCAACAACCTAAAATCAAAATGAAGAACATTGTTTACAGAACATTACCTGTCTTACAATAAATTAGGATTGAGCACTAGAAATTTATCATTTTCGTTTGCTACATGAATACCAGGACAGAAGACCGTGCTCTGGTTATGCCAACATTCATTCGCCGATAATCAGCAACAAAACCAATGCCTTTATCTTTGCTTGCTCTAACACATGAAAATATTGCAACGTCCTTTTCACGTCCCTGTAACAAAGTGAAATTATTCACTCTACCAAATACAGAGAAGAAGGTGAATTGAACTTCCAATCAAGTATGATGGCCTTCACAGAACCAAAAGCCTGAATCTCATTTAGCACCATTCAGAGCTAAATGATACAGGAAATCTGTCGAAAAAATCAAAGGATTACCTGGAAACCGTCAACAGTATTGATATCAACTACTTTGTCAGATTCCACCCCAAAGGTTTCACGGAACTTTTGACGCAAGAGTTTGACTTGATATCTATATGGTGATATAATAGCTAACCGGGAACTTGACTTAAGCTCTGGATATCCAGAGACCAGTTTGTGATACATCGCAAGCACAAATTCAACCTCATCAACATTTTGCCAAGAACCACTTCCAGATGGCTGGGACTCCTTTCCGTCGTGAATGTCAAAAAAGCAAAAAGGTCCAAAGCAACGGTATTCGTGCCAAGAGCGCTTTGTCTGCACTTCAACATCAGGCCCATCTTCAAGAGCCTCCTCATAAAATTCTCTGGAAGGGAAGTTCCTAATCTGTAATTTGATACAACTAAATTAATATATTCCCAAGACACAGGACATTTTGAACTTCCTGTCATGGGACTAAACTCAACATTGCATTTGGCGTTACAAATATATTTTCCTTTACTTTGTTGGCTGTTCCAAATTGTGCAAAGAGTCTGCATCTATACAATTTATCGGTGGATTTCTCAAGCCTCACTTTCTCTCATTTTCAAATCTTATAATCTCCAGACAAAAAGCAATAAGGGTGCATGATTCATAGGTTAAACATTTGATCTTCTTTGAGCTATCAATAAAAGCTCTGTATTTCTCATGCTTCAGGATATGATGCAAGCACAATGCAACAATAAACAAAATCAGCATCCCTGATGAATGTAATTCTATAAGAGACCAAGTCTCTAAAACTATTTTCTAGTCAAATGGGCATAGGTCAATGACAACAGTATTATTTTGCTGTTAGTAATTGGAACAAAGGCCTAACAGTTTCTAGAGCTTTTGGAAACATGTCTGGATGTTGAGTAAATGGGATTAATGTCTCAGCAGTTGCATAAAATGTGCCAGTTAATAATGTCATAAAAGAGAATGCTCGCAAACCTCTGGATGCATGCGATATTGAGTCTTCAGCATCTGTACTGGATATCCCGCCCTCTGAAGTCTCTCAAATAAGCTGGTGCAGTATCTGTCAATCCCATACCCCAGGAGGAAAGATGAAATTAGAGAAACAGGAATTAGGATTTCCAAGAACTTATCTGGTAACTTGGAACAGTTGGATTTTTTCTAGAAAAAATGAAAACAAAGTTATCTCCATTTTTATTTCTAAAAACACTTTTAATATCATATTTGTCATACTGAAAGTCTAGACCTAAAAATCATAACAAGTTCTATAGTAAAATCATATTTATTTTTTGAAGAGAATTTGGAACGATTAAAAGAAAAGACAGTTAGAAATAGGAAAGCCAAGCAGGAAACGAATGGTAGCACTGGAGCAGAGCTAGTGAGGTAGAGATATGAAACAGAGGGGATTGGCAGGTTAAAGGATGGGGGGATCCCTGGTGGATAGATAAGCCTGGAGAGGTCAAAGGAGCTGAATGAATTTTTATCGTCCATTATAACATCTCTTCTTTAGACAAGATTGCAGCAGAGAGTTACAAGAGCCAGTGTACTTGTTTCTCAAAAGTATTAAGAGGCAAAATACTTCTGTTTCATGATCTTTTATTTACAGCAAGTAGATGCAGTCATGCAGTTGCTTTACCCAAATTTTCCAGCAATAGGTGAGATCACAGTGGCTGGTAGTTGAACTGGATCACCGACCTGTAAATTATGGGAAAGATAAAAAAAAGTTCAAAATGTCTCCTGATAAGATACAGTTTCATATCAAAGGAGAAAAAGAATAATGCTGCTCTCAAAATTCTCTTCAGCATAGAGCACATCTGACAACACAGAACAGTATCATTGTATTAGAAGTGCTCATATGTAGCAAGGGAACTTCGTCAGGTAAACAGTTCTGTTTTTTGATAAACAAAAATAGTTACTAATGTATAATAGAACTTAATAGTTTTGAATACTCATCTTCTCTAATGTCTAGGGCAACAGTCAAAATATTTTATCTTCTATAGACACCATTTCTTGCTGCTTTTTTGTAGTTTTTACTCGCCCAACAAGTGAACATGTTCAAATACTATTCAAATGTTTTCAGTAATGTGGAGATCAGGTTCACTCATTAAATAAATGAAGAGGATAAAATACAGGAAATATGAGCTCTTAGCTATCATGACACAGAAAGTAGACAACATGTTGGGGAATCCCACAAACAAGAAGTCAATAAAAAGGGTGTCAAACTAATATCATTCATGTCAAAACCATGGAGTTAATTTTAATTCCAGAAGACAAGAACAGTCCATCACGGGAAGTACACTATAATCTCCCAAACTCAAGGAATACTATAAAATTAGTAAAAAGTATTGAGGTAACAATATGCATATTTGTATTCATCCATACCAGGAATACTTGTTTGCATCCATTGGACAATGGGAGAAGTGTCGATGGTTCCACCTGTTTAATAATGACGTTAAGCATTGCTCTACACAAACCAGCCAGCCATTATGAGAAAAATCCAGAAGCTCAATAAATTAGAAGGCTGTGATTGGTCCAAAGGGCAGCAGGTCCCAGACGGATTTCTTGGTTAAAAAAAAATCCAGCTAGTTCACATACAACAGTACAAGGCAGCTTAACAAATAGTATTACTAGAAGATATTTCATAACTTACATGTATAGTCAGGAACATGATTATCAAGGAGATGGAGCATTAGTATTGACTTATATATTAGTATGTTAAGGGATATTAGTATTACTCTTATTGTTTCTTGTACTTCGATTATCGAAGTATTTTGTTGTAGTTACTGCTCCTTTTTTCGGACAGCTTCGGCATGCTCTATATAATGTTCTGTCATGTCTTCTCTACTCAATCATTTCTTTTTCGATCAGCTTTGGATTGCTTTTCCTTGAGCCGAGGGTCTATCAGAAACAAATGAGATAGAGGTAAGGACTATGCATACACTCTACCTCCCCAGACGCCATTCGCGTGAATACACTAGGTATGTTGGTGTTATGGTGGTGTTATATTAGTAGAATTATTTGTGTATGGTCTTTTACATTATTGACAAAAAATCACACCAAAAATATAAGATAGAATTACCGAATTTGAAATTTTGGAACTTCTCAGACCTACTAGTGGGATTACACCGGTATATTGTTGTAATTTTGAAACTTATTAGTCGTATATGAATTAGCAATATTACAGATCTATTTCTGTTCGGGTACGGTCCAGAAAGCGAGTTTTGCAATGGTCATTGTGTTCTCTATTCAGCGGGAATGGTTATTGTGTTCTCTATTCAACGGGAATTTTGTAATGGTCGTTGCGTTCTCTGTTTGACTGCCTTTAACCCATGTGGTTTACAGTATGCAGGTTACCTCCTGGTAGTATGAATAGAAGTGCAGCACCTCCCTACTTTTCACAAACCTGTCATTTTACCGACTGCTGTAACTCCCTGTAAAAGTGCCTTCGATATGACCAAAGCAAGTAACAATGGTTGGTTTTAACCACATTTTCCCCCTAAAGTAGAATAGTTAAATCTCTATTTTTTTCCTCAGAAAGTGCAATATTTCCACTACATAAGGTATGGACCACTCCATTTAAATTATCTTAGATTCCCAAGGCAAGAACTGTTAATGTCTTCTCCATAAGATAAGGACCAGAAAACCAAATTCCTCGGTTAACATGAACTGCACTTTTCTCATTCCAGACCATTTAAGCATATTTGTATGGAGTTAGGTATGACTCAATGGACTCATCCATAAGATTAGGACCAAATGCATACACTGTAGGATTATTTTTCAATAATTTGCAATTTGGTACTAGTATGTTTTGCTTGTGAACTGACACTTCTAATGTTTTATATTGTTCAGGGAAAAAAAGGGTCAAACATACCTCTAAACTATTCAAAATGGGTCCGTTATGTTTTT
The DNA here is from genome assembly GCF_036512215.1 of Solanum lycopersicum. Classification (NCBI taxonomy): domain Eukaryota; kingdom Viridiplantae; phylum Streptophyta; class Magnoliopsida; order Solanales; family Solanaceae; genus Solanum; species Solanum lycopersicum. The sequence goes on along the minus strand of NC_090800.1, from coordinate 89,095,593 downwards.
GGCTCAAAAATGTCCTCTTACTAGCAAAATAGCTCAAACAATATCCTTTTTTCTTACTGTCGCTCCAAAACAAGAAAATGTCCCAATTTAGCTCAAGTCTTCACAATTAAGAGCACTTGTCCAGAACTTTAGATGGAGTGAAAAAAATGTCTTATTTTGCATAGTTATAGGGTAAAAATTAGACCGTTTTTCTTGTTTTGGAGCGACCATTAGAAAGAAGGGTACTTTTGATCTATTTTGCTAGCTGGAGGGCGTTTCTAAGCCAAAAACGTAACAGAGAGTAAAACCAACCCATTTTGAATAGTTCTGGGGTATATTTGTCCCCAACCGGAGCTGCTGAAGTCAGTTTCATCGTCTCCATTAAGTTTTACTAAAAGACAGTATATTTTAGAACTAAAACTTTGAGGGAATGGGCTTCGAAGATAATACGGGTGTGGGAATAAACTTTAAAATGCAAAAAGGTAAAGTAAATGAATATTCAAAGCATTGCTAGCTAAGTGTACCCAATGAAGAGAAACAACAAATGACAATGACAGGTAGCAAAAACAATAAGGACCGAGTTGTTCAGCTGATATTACCATATATTGGCATGTAATAGTCATTAGATTTTCTTTTTATAAGGATAATCATTAGATTTTATCCAGGATTATAGAGAACACAGAAACTTACAGCTTGAGCAGCTTCATCTATTATAACAACGTCAAAACCACGATTCAATTTAGTGAAAACAGGAGAAGCACTAAAGCTAAGAGTGGAGAACACCTGCACATCATAATAGGTTAGTCATTGGCTGGCTTTAGGTAGTTATAAAAAGAAGGTCCAACTGACATTGTGTGGACTTTTGTTAGCTATAGAAAGAGGTCCAACTGGCATACAATTACAGCCTCATCCAGAATAGAAGCACGAATGCTGTCTTTATCTTTCACAGGCCCTCCTTGCTTCTGCCTATCACCAATTTGCGAGTCCATGCCGGACAGTCTTTGTTCCACCTACATACACATAAACCTACCAGGTGAACACCTGCAATTGGCACTGGAATCTCTAGGATAATGAGAGACAAGTGCAAGGTACAGACCAGGTAATCCATGGAGACTGCCTGCACTGAATGATGAGCTTTAAGACCAATTCGTACTATTTTAGGACTGTATGCACGGTCATTTTCATCCCGGATACCTGAAATCGATAATCCTTTTTATAAGGACCTGAAAGTGATAGTCATAAATTCAATTTTGCAGCAGAAGACATTCCGAGCACAAGATTGTTTGTGATTTCCTTTCATAAGACGATAAAATGTGAGCATCGAGCTTTACTGCTGATTACATAAGCTAATTAAACAAATACATACATGCAGAAGTAAAATCTATTGGGAAGAGACAGAGCATCTCATTTTTTCCTATAGTTCATATCATATCTCTCAGTAAAAAAATTTATTTTATCTTTTCCAAGTCACCTTTAAAGTTGGAACAAAAACCATCATAGGTAAAGAATTCCTTTTTGTGAGTCTTCCATTCTTGCAAGATCATAGGCTATGATTGTTAGATGATAAGTGGTACTATAGAGGGTTTTGTTTGTGTTGCTGATTTCTTCGAAACCCTTGTGATGATTCTCTAATGCTCAAGTGTTTGCTTTGGGGGGCTGCAATTTCATCACTTTGTTGCAACTTTGAGTCTTAGAAAAGCTGTAGATTCTCTTTCAGATTTTCCCACATTTAAGCTTATTACCTCAAAGTGCAAGCTTAGTCTACATTATATTATGATATCCTAGAAACAACCTCCATTAGCTCAAACTACAGTATATTGCTACTACAGGAATGATCTGCCCAGCACTTTGCTCAAAATTTCTGTCTAAAAGCCTATGCTTCCTCTGCCAATATTTGCATGCTGGTTAGACTACAGTTCTCGTACCCATCACACATCATAATTTATGAAAAGGGACCAGCGCATAAATTTGACATCTAATTTTTTACCTGAGAAGGCTATTGCTAGCACAGGATAAGAAGTCGCTATATTTTTTCCTGTGTTATAATTTAAAAAGAGAAGATGAGGAAAAGGTAAATTTGACTTCTATTCTTTACTTAGATTAACATTGCATTTGGGTGATACAGCTCAGCGTAAAGAGTTCTTACAGGTTTACTGATGACTGCATTCCCTTGAGTAACCCCTAATGTAAGGCTGGTTAAGCAAATTTAAGTATACCGACATTTCTCATAGCACTCATCGACTTAGTTATCACATTGTTGTATGTTATATCTATTTCATTCACAAGTGAACAGATACTAAAAGCTTCAAAGTGACTGATATAAGATCAGTGAACAGATCTTCTTCAGGCAATTTTCAGAATAATAGAAATTTCATGTTGTAAAAGCACAAAAGGTGCAGAGAAGTGTCCTATAATTTTGTAATTGAACAATCAGGTAATGATATTCATCATAGCAACACCACCACAACTTGTGTGAGAAGAAATCCGTACATAAAAAAGAGCGTACCAGTGTTTAGAATCCGCAATACAATCTCGTCGAGCGCAGAATTTGATGGAGCACAAACTAGAACACGAACACGATACTTCCGACTGGAATTGACCACTTCTGGTTTCTAGAAAAATAGTTTAGTGTAAGAGGGCACAAATTTAAATCTCTCATATCATTACGATGTACAACATCAAACATACCAAGTCATTGCCAGATGTAGGAAAAAACCCATCATCCCCATCTATTGGCATTTCTTGGTCTAGAGGATTAGTCCCACCTAACCATGGAGATGCTTTTCCCCAGTGTTTGTATCTGCAAAGTTCAAACAGTCTTAAAGAGATCTGGAAAAGGAACCCTTATCACAATTCTTAACTTTGAATTTATTCATATTATACATGTATCTCGAAGAAGCATTGGTAAAATAGGGGAGACAAGTTGTAAACAGCCCACAAATACACCTATAAACTGTATAGATCACTCAGCCAATAAAACTTTTTTGAGGATATCACTCAGCCAATAAAATTCAAAAGAATACACCCTCTTCCGCCCAGGTTCTCCATCCATCCAGAAAGAAAGGAAATGTTGGATCTTCACAATAATCAGTCAACAAGTGTATATATAATTAGCTTCCTCTCCACAGTCAAAGGATCTTGCTTCTAGATATGGTGCCACAACTTGGAAAACAATGATGCACACAATGGTTTCTACTGTGTCATTTTAATATGCTTGAGGATTACAGAGTTGATGAAGATTTTATCACCCGATTTTCCGCTTAATCCTTTCATCATGTAGAGATTAAAAGACTTCATATACACATATGTATGGCTGGTAAATATACGTAGATACATCAAGACAATGTTCATTTTTAGATAAGTACATCAATCAGCCCGTATTTATAAATATAAACAGGAGTTCACGTATGTTCTGTAGACATACTTGTCTGACATGGATAATTCTGGTCCACGTTTTACACTGCTCAACTTCACCCTGCACAAATTCAGTAGATAAAAGAGAATGGGTTATCCTTTCCATTAGGTAAACTTTGTATTATATACAGATAAACTGAATAAAGGTGACCCTTAATGTTTTCTGTCGAAGGCAATATGTCATAGCAACAACCAGACTTCTTTTTCTAATATAAATACATCCCAGGGATAAAAAAAGTAAGTGGCATACCTGTTCGAGTGTACTCTAGAAGGAGTTGCATGCAAAATGGCACTGAGAATCCCAAGTATGGTTTGTGTTTTTCCAGTCCCTGGTGGACCCTAGAGTAATGAACTTTGTTAAATACTTAACTTTATTAAAGTTCCGACTATTTGGTTAAGAAGTATCAATGAGATTAGATTAACTTGAATATCAACCACTGCCTTTTTAAATTTTATACACTAATCTCTTTTTGAGGTAATTTTGATACATTAAAGTATTCTTCATGGAGTAAATAAAAACAAATAATTGAGCACGGAGCAGCTCCACTGGTCATGGCTTATAGATGCATACGTACATACATCACAAAATAGTACACTTGAAAGGGCATTAAGAAAAGGCCTATTTTGTTTATACAACCTAGAAAATAAATTGATAAGTCAAACCTGTATCAACACAAAAGTTTTCCGTGAAAGCCCTGCCTGCAAAGAGAAATGTTGAATGAGAAAAATGTATGCTAAGTTCTACATGACTGAGAATTATTAATAGGTCATCAAGGGGTACAGAAGCACTGAGTTAGTATAGACAGCATATATACATTTATATATGTGTGTGCGCACGCGCTTATGTAAAAAAAAAATATATTAGAAAAGTGCTTACTGCATATTATGATAAAGTTGTTTTAGAAACTCACATTAATAGCATCAAGCTGAGACTTGTTGTGATTGCTTTCAAGAAATTCCTTCAAGGGTCTAGATATTTTCCAGGCTTGATCTTCTGTAGAACGATTGCTATCAGCTGCTGATAGTATCAAATCCTTAAATGGGAGGGAGCTTACTGACCGCAGAGCAACATATTCACGGGCTATCGTTGATAAACTGCATATCTGCAAATTGAAGCACACATGTAAAAAAGGAAAATCACTTCAAAAGAGTATACAATACTTTATTTTCTTCTTTAAAAGCAGTACCAATTTCAACTTTGTAGGAACTGGTACTTTTTGTTTACTTGGTAATATTAAAACTGAAGCAGACAAATAAATTAGCACGTCTCAACAACGTACGCTGCACATCATCTGAATCTGCTGTGCTTGCTTTAAACATGCGTGATGCGGGGAACTGATTCATCTTCACCATGACTAGCTTAACAAGATTGAACTAACATAAATAAACATAGAGCATATCTACTGCGACTTAACACAGTTTTCGTACATAAAGAACCAAAATCAGGCATAGCATTAATTCCTTCAATATCCTTTTGAATTTGATTTAGCTCAATTTTTTAGGTTTGATCTACACAGGCTCAACATCTCCTTTTTCAGACTGGAGCTTCATCCAGAAAGTATAATAAACTCAGCCCAAGTGTTACATATTAACCACATATAAGAAAAGACGTAAGGTAGAATCACAAAGAAATTTGACAAGAATTTAGAAGTTATGTTGGGGTACCTTGAGAACATGCAAAAGCTTCGCATTTTCTGTAACAAGAGGACGCATACTCAAAAGCCTAGAGCAAGCTTCAATTTCCTGTGTATTCAATTGTTTGACCTCTCCGCTAAGGTGCATCCGAAGTCTTATTTTGTCTGGTCGACGATCCTCAACCAATGCAAACGCATATGCAGTTGGGAGTCTCTTACCATCTCCAAACTGCAAACATTTCGCCACAAGCACCCAAATATTCAAGAAAATTTTTTATTTCAGACAATCAAAATACCTCGTAAAGAAAACAACAATGTATGATGATCACATTATAATGCTTGTATTTAAAATTAAGTAGCATGGCATGGGGACACAATTTTTTTAACACGTATTTCGGACTCATTAAAAGTAAACAACTGAAAAGCACAAAGAAAGTTCACAGAAATAGAGTACCTCCTTATTTGAAAGTAACAACAGATCATTCTGTTGTATTGATTCAGCATCACTGCATGAAATCATTGGAAAGTGAAATCCGTCAATCTCACTGCACCCTACTGTTACTGCCTTCATCCAAAGTGTCTCTACAATTCCCAAGCACAAATATGCTAAGCACGTGAATGCCGAAATCAACCAAATAAAATGATAAAATGGATTTTTGAAGATACACCTATATAAGCTTTTATGTATACGAAACTGCAATTTATGTGATAAATTGTGAAAATACTAGTCATTTTCTAGTTTTAAAGGCAAAAGAGTAATTATAATAGTATCAGTAGTTCTTGAGTCCATATAGTTGTAATGGAAATCCAATAACACATGCATAAGTTCATGTCAACAAGTGGACAGAATCATCCTTCCTTTCATCTACTAAGGCTGCCCAACAATGAACGCAACAAGAAAAACTACTACTGTGCTTCAACCCGAAATTAGTTCAAAATCTTCAAACATTTTAACAGATAGTTCTTGTCGGTCTTGAATTGTTTTGAGATTACGGCGTTGTTGTTTTCTTAATATGGTTCCTTTCATGAAAATCCACATACACATCAACTTCGTCTTAATTGTCCATATCCTAACCCAAACTAAACTCAAAAACACGAAAAAAAGGACATAATACTATTCAGTATAAGGGGAAAAGGAAGGTAAACGAAAACTAAGGAGTGGGGAAAAAAAAGCAAAATCTTGGGGCAAGAATCACTTAAATGTGTTTTTCTTTTTCTTTTTTGGTAAAATCCTAAACACATTAACAATATGGGGTTAGATAACCAATAACAAGAACAAAGAAGAAGTACCTTCTTCATCATCTTTTTTCCCTTGTATTATTTGAGCTTTAACTTCTTCAAATAAAAGAGGTTCGAATGTTGCAAGATAATCTTGAACATCTTTATACGAATTCTTTGCTTTTTTCAGAACAAGAGCGTTGTCATCATCCCCTTTACCCTTCTTCCGCTAAACATAAAAAAAGATATTAAAACCTACATTGAAATACAAAACAAGAAATTGCAAAAAAAAAAAATTAGTAAAACTACATCGGATTCTTTGATGAGACGAAGGTAATCCCAACTGAGAACAATTTTGTAAAAGCGTAAACTTAACGCTTCTTCCTCTAACTTGTTCTTGTCGACCGCCATTTGAGAAGGGCAACTCCCCTTCCTGTGGGTTTTAGGGAAAACAGAAGCATTACAGGGTTTTTGAGGAAGAAAGGGGTATTTATATAATTTTCATTATTCTTTTATATTTTACATATAATTAAATGATGCCAACTAAAGTTGATTGAAGTGGGTTAATATGTTCTTCCAATAATTTATAAAAGAAAGTCTGAATTACAAGTTAATCTGATATCGAAAATTGATTATTATGTTGTGGATTAAGTTTTTATATGATATAAAATGTTTTTCATAATTATCAAAGTAAATTCAATTGAGTGAACACACATTATTAAATAAAGTATTTTTATATATATTGTATGATTATTATTCGATGTTTATAATATATATTAAATTTAAGGCCTAAGTCATCTCCAGCCACTCAAAGTTGTTCGCATAATTCATTTAGACACCTCAACTAATCCTTGTGCCAATTGAACACTTTATTTGTTCAAAAGTCATTCCTATTAGACACAAAATGCTGACATGGCAAAAAACGTGTAATTCACTTTTCTTGAGCGCGTTAATTTATTAAAAATTATATTATTTTTTTTTTTAATTTATACCCCTGAGTTAATTTTTTTAAAAAATAATTAACAAAAAAGAAGATTTGTTCTTCTTCTTCCCTATTTCTATCAACCCCAACCCAACACAGCCCCATACCCATGCTCCAATGGTTATCTTCTTCCCCATCATTCTAATAATTTCAAAATTCTTAGCATCAGTGGTTATCTTCTTCCCCCACCATTCTAATGGTTTCAAAATTCTTGGCATTTTGTTTCATTCTTCTTCTTCTTTTTTTCATTTTTTGTAAAAAAAAAAAATCTGCTAATTTAACATGTGAAGAAGAAAAATTCGAACATTGGAGTTAAAAATTGATCGATATTCGTCTATCTCTATTTCGATGACTCCGATTGAACAAACATCGCCACTCATTAATTTATTAAAGATGATATTAAAAAATTCAACATACTTTCAATTTTTCTTGGTCATGAATCTTAAAAACAATTTATTGACGTTTATTTATTTTCACAAAAATCTCAAAACAAATGGAGAATAACAGATGACAGGAGATTAAATTTGAAAGGGAGATTTTTATTTTTGTTATGGTGGTCGTGGTTACTGGGCAGAGGAATGAATAAAGGAAGAAGAAAGGTCAAAGGGTTAGGTGGGGGTGGGGATTTTCTTTTGTTAATATTTTTGTGATTAATAAATAAAGGGAAACTATTTTTCATTTTTTTAAATTAAGAAATTATATTTTATTGCTAGATTGGGTTGATGTGCCAAGTGTCATAATTTTATTTGTCATTTTTTTAAGTCAAAACGCGTGAACTACACACAAAATATTTTTAAAAAAAGTTTTCATTTTATGTTCAATAGATACATATTCTTTAATATTAAAGTGTCTAATAGGAAATAGTCTTAGTTGAGGTGTCTAAGTGAATTATGCGAACAACTTTAAGGGGCCGCATATGACTTAAGCCTAAATTTAATTTAAAAGAATTGCACTATTTTACACAATATATGAACTAATAATCTTCAAAGTTAATATTTATAATACGAAAATAAAGGAACTCAATCCTTCTATTGTTAATCATGACATTATAATCTATGCACTGTTAATTTTTATAAGATACATTACAATCATATACTAATATTAATTTCTACATTACACAATATATTCATAAAATAAACTAAAATGCCCTAGAATATATATAACAATGACATATTAAGTATAGTTTTACAAAATGAAATGTGAAAAATGTATATGCTGACCTAATATGTACCTCAGAGATAGGACAATAGATTCCAATACCCATAGGACAATAGATTTCAATACCCTCATGTCAAGATAAAAATAGCCAAAAAAAAGAAGTAAAAATAACAAAAACAAAAATTACAAGTGAAAGTTAAATAAAAATATTCGAATCATAATAAAAAATACATTCAATATATTATCAACAAAAACATAATTTAGTATAAGACTGTTATAGTTTGAAAATATTATCATGGAGATAATGAGATATTTGATCTTTTTTTTTATGGAGCTAGACTTCGAACAAAAAAATTATTTTCACTTTAAATTATTCATATTTTAAAAAATTAATTTCTAATTTTTGTTTCGTAGCCAAACACAACTCAATGTCCAAAAACAAAAAATATTATATTTTCCACTATAAAAATATATAAATATTTTCTTCGAAATACTCATGGCAAACATCCATTGGTTTAGTTTAGTAGTTCATCACATTTTTTTTTAAAAAAAATATATATTTACATTTTACAAGAAAAAATATAAAAATGTAAAAATCTATTTAAATTGTAGTAAGTGAGACATCGAGTAGAATGGGAAAATAAAGAAGTAGGGATCAGGGATTGTCACACTGCGTTTAACATTTGACATTAGCCTGCGTTTATCATTGACGCCACTGAGTCTTTTTTCCGGCCGCCGTCTCCTCCTCCAAAACCCTAAACCTCAATATATATTATCACCTCCGGTACCGGAAATGGTATGACTAAAAAACGGGTTCTAAATCTAAGATCGATTCAAACCCCTACTATCGGCGACTGGAGATAATGCCCTTGTGGGTTCAACGGGCGTCCAATATCTCCCTCATTGCTCGATTTCATGGTCTCACTTCTTCAAAATCTATCCCATCATACGGACCTGGACCTGAAGCGGTTTGGTTTACTAAAGTTGTATGTCTCCTCTGTTTTCACCATTCTCAATCGCTTGATGTATTCGGTTCTGATTATTTTCGTCAAAATTTGGACCCACATATTGCTTTCACCGTTATTCACCATATTAATACCAATTTGAATAACCCCAGATTGGCATTTCGTTTTTTACAGTGTACTAGGATCAATCTGAATCTTATTCATTGTATTGGGAGTTTTAATTTGCTTTTGAGGTCACTTTCTCAGATGGGGTTTCATGATTCCGCTATGTTAGTGTTTAAGTATATGAAAGCTGATGGGTATTTACTAGAAAATTCGATTTTGGAAAGTGTTGTATTAGCACTTGCAAATGCGGGCAAGTTTGAGATTGCCAAAGAAATTTTGATTTCACAAGCTGAGTTAGGTAGGGAGGAAGGTAGTATTGTTAGACCTTTTGTACATAATAGTCTTTTGAGTTTGTTAATGAAACGAAGTAGGGTAGATGAAGCTGTTGATTTTTTCAAACATCATATTTTGAGGTCAGAGAGATTGTTCCCAGATACCTGCACTTTTAACACTGTGATTCGTGGGCTTTGTCGAGTTGGAGGAGTTGACAAGGCATTTGAGTTTTTCAATGACATGGGAAGTTTTGGTTGTTCCCCTGATACTGTTACTTATAACACTCTTATAAATGGGTTGTGTGCTGTTGGTCAAGTAAACAGAGCGCAAGGTCTGTTAGGAAATCTTCAGTTACAAGATGGACTGTCACCTGATGTTGTGACATATACTTCTCTTATCTCTGGTTACTGCAAGTTGAGCAGGATGGATGAGGCTATAAATCTGATGGATGAAATGATTACTTATGGTATTAGTCCAAATCTAGTTACTTTTAACATTCTTATTAATGGTTTTGGCAAGATAGGAGACATGTTTTCTGCTATAAAAATGTATGGGAAGATGTGTGCTGTTGGTTACCCTCCAGATGTTGTTACCTTCACTTCTCTCATTGACGGTTATTGTCGGACTGGAGAATTAGATCAGGGCTTAAAGCTATGGGATGACATGAACAGTAGAAATTTGTCTCCAAACTTATATACTTTTTCTGTTCTTATCAGTGCTTTGAGCAAGGAGAATAGATTAAATGAAGCTCGGGAATTATTGAGGCAATTGAAATCGAGGGATGATATTGTCCCCCAACCATTTGTATACAACCCTGTGCTTGATGGGTTTTGCAAGGCTGGTAATTTGAGCGAAGCAAATGTCATTGCAGCAGAAATGGAGAGCAAAGGGTGCTGTCATGATAAAATCACCTTCACCATTCTCATTCTTGGGCATTGCATGAAAGGAAGAATGCTTGAAGCTTTGGCCATTTTTGATAAGATGCTGTCTTTGGGTTGTGTCCCAGATGATATCACAATAAGTTGCTTGACATCATGCCTTCTAAAAGCTGGGATGGTAAAGGAAGCTTATAAAGTAAGGCTCATTCCATCAAAAGACTTGAATCCTGATTTATCACCTTCAAAGCTATTTATACCATTCCGGACAAGTTTGGATATCCCAGTGGCTGTTTAATTTAAAAAAAATACCTGGTTCCGTTGGCACTGCTTTAGCGACATGTGAATCGTTGTTCCCTTGAAGTGCTTCAGGACTTGAGAAGATTGCTTCAGCATATTTATATCAAGCTCAAGCATCATGGTCATCGTCGTTTCTGTAAGGTGAGAAGCTCCAAACAACTACCCAATCTGGTAGTTTTGTTAACCTGTTTGATAAGTTCACAAATGTGTCATTTGTTGAATTAACAGGAAGGAACCCTTTAGTTTACAAACTTATGAGACCTGCATTTCTAAGATCTTTAGTTTAATTCATCATTAGCATGAGAAGCATTACATGTGTCCCTCTAATTTCTTCAGGTTATAAGCTCCCTCATTTTGAGAAAAGAAAACTGGCCATAAAAACAAACAAAAGAAAGAAAACAAGAAGATGCCTTCTTACCTTTTCATGAGTTTACCCAGGTTATCTTGTGTTAAGCTTTTGTTATGTCATCTGATAGTCTGATAGGGTTCCATCATTTTGACAGGATTTTGATGGATAACTATCAGAAACTTAAGGATTGTACATGGAACTAATGCCTTCTCTTTTTTTAAAAAAGGAAGCAGTCCATGAAAATCAGCTAAGCTACCATGGAATAGTGTAATAATGGGAGGCTGGTGGGAAAGATTTGAAGAGTTTTTTGAGTGAGAAGAACTGAAATGGGAAATTAAATATGCAATGAAAAACAATGTTTATTTGTTGAAAGTCTTGTGAGAAACTTTTATACTACGTTGTCATTTTTGTACATAAGCTGCTAAGAACGTGCATGTTTTGTATGAAGAACAATGTTTATTTGTTGAAAGTCTTGTGAGAAACTTTTATACTACGTTGTCATTTTTGTACATTGTTATCAGTGGTGTGAAGGAATTTGGTCTGCAGATTAAAGGGCTTTCTTGAGAAGGCTCTTGAAGCTGCTAAGAACGTGCATGTTTTGTTCATCTTCAAGTTTTTACAGAAATTCAGCTAAACAGTTTTTTCTTGTTTGTTTGATTTTCAACTATAACATATGAGTATTGACTTTGTTCTTCTGTTTCTCAATTTGACTGTGTCCAACAACCTTTTTGGTGACAGCTGCTGGGAGTTGTCCCGCACATCCAGCGCATATTGGCATCTTTTATAATATTGGTTGACGTCCTCGATGTAGGTAAGCTTAACCTTTGAAGTACTACTGACCATAACATCAACTTGATTTACTCCACCATTAAGCAGTCAGTTGACATTCCAAAATGAATGAGAACTGTCTAAAATTACTTGTGTTTTTTAGAATTCACATTTGCCGACTTTATAGAGTTCAAATGCACTTACACTCTTTCTTCATCATTTCCCTTTTTACTATTATGGTAAGATGTCATGTGTCACTCCCATTACTTTCTAGGGCCGGTGGCCTTTTCTCTCTTTCCTAAGTAGCAACAGTAATTGGGTTACCATCTTATAAGGTTGATCATATGATCTTTAATTGGTCATAGTTAACAGCAAATTAATTTGCTGTCTCAAAGGTCATTTAAGCCCTCCTTCCATATTATGTCAGTCAAGTATCAGCTGAAAGATGCATTTTATTTTGTGTTTAAATGTCTACTTCTTGTGAGTTATTACCTGTCAGCTATCCCAGCCATGTAATCTAGAGTAAATGGTTACACTAACTATGTAAATGGTGATTATTTTGTATTTCATCGCACTTCTCCTTATTGTTTTTGTCTTTATATCAGTGTTGGCCTCTTCACCTTGTCGTTCTCATTCTGGAAGATGCATTATCAGCAGATCTGTGTTTAAATTATTCAACCTTTCTATCTTTACTCCTCTGTAACTTGGATGCTAGAGCCTGCTTGTTTCTTTTCTTCAAACTTCTGCTGTGCCTGTGGTCTTGCTTATGTTCCTGTTCCATTTTGTTTCTTTCAGGTTGTCTTTTCTGGGTTTAGACAAGATCTTCAAAAGTTGACAGGTCTCAGATTATTCTCCTCACAAGCTGGGGCTATGTAAGTACCTTTTATAGATGTTTGATTGTTTTTTCTCCACACAAATGATTTGGAAGAAGTTTCTCCGCATGTGGGAATGCCAATCAAATGTTCTCACCGTCGAAAATTGTAATAATAAATGGAAAAAGTCCTTTCTGAAGATCTGTGTTGGGATATTTGCCCATAACTTTTATGATCAACCAGTTGAATCTAATTATGGGAGATGTAGGCAAATAGAAAAATAATTGGTTTCAACTTGTTGAATAAAAAAGTAGTGTATTTGTTTATACCAAGTGTTAATGTTGATGAGTGTTTGTCGCGCAAAGTTCTCAATCAATAAGGGTTTTGAAGTCCCCAAAAACAAAATTGATAGTCTTACACAACCTTTGGTATTTTTTGATTTAAACAACTAAGCCCTAGTCCCAAACAAGTTGTTTGGCTATATGTATCCTCAATAACTATGTCTCACCATCTAAATTCATCTCAGTCAACCTTAATAATCTGCAATAATGCTATGCCCACCTGCTAAATACAATGCCTTCTGATGGACGTAAATAGTTGCCATACAGAAGTTTGTCTGATTATGAAATGACAGATCGATTTTTGTATGCATTCCCTTGTTTACATACTGAATTTCTGTTCTTGGGTTTTTGTGGGGCATAATGCCGTGTTACCATTAATGTTGTATAAAGTATGGTACTTGCATCTTATCAAATGCCTAACAAGACTATTTTCGAACCTTGCAGGTGGAGACACGATGACTGGGGTCGAGGAAGGAAGTGTTCTATCCTCAGCCCCGATGCCAAGTGATACAGAGTGAACATCCCAAGGGCAGACATCTCATTAACACCCAACCAAGACACGTATCAAGTTGTCTGGGTTGAGGAGGAAACTTGGCTATGCTCATCCCTGAAGCTTTGCATATTCATTGGTTAAATTCACTGTTGAGATTCAAGGGACAGAATGCGTATATGATCAACAGGCTAAACAAGAAAATTAACCTTCATCCGCCTCTTGTGTACATTGATGTGATGAGAGTTCTATGTAAGTAACAATCTTGTCACCACTGGATAGTGAAATCAGGCCATATACATGTCCATTTGAGACGTAGTGCACAAGTGCTGTTGTGATCTTTACATTTCCATATTTATAACGAAGATCAGTATCACTCTTCCCAAGCAATGCTCGTTTGATCTGTCTTTATAAGTTTATTACCACTTAGCAATATATACAAAGGCTACAGGGTGCCAAATTTTCTGCCCCCTGAACGTTTATCATTTATGTTGGGCTTTTTTCAAGATTTGTATCTACCTTTCTCATAAAGAGAACAGAACTTCCTCCCGCGTGAAACTTTCTTTATTTGCTACTCCTGCTCATCAAGTAGACGCTTTATGCTCTGATTTTCCGGTTAAAGTCAAGCTCCAGATTTAATGTCACAGTTTGATAGATTATAATTTTGTAAGTTCGATGTTTCACTTACACAGAAAATTCTACCATCTCCCCACTTCTCTCACTATTTATGGACCAGCCTAGCCCAAGTCCTTCCTCACTAAAGAAGGAAACGAAAACATTTTGTTTCACATGTTTAATTGGTCGAAGCCAGCCTACTGCCTATCTCCAATATTAATGCTTCCTAAATTTGTAGGACATGTACAAAAAAATATCATATGATTTTTTTTCATTTATCTAACTTTAATAGATTAAAGTATTTAGTATTTATGCCGTGGAAGGTAATAAATATCCAATATAATAAGCACAAATTAACTCAAACGCCTTCGTATTAAAAAAAAAGACTTAGTAATGTACTAATGTTTACACACAAACACTCATGTGACGTAAAAGAAAACCATTAAAAAGAAATTGATGTGATGTGATGTCTAAAGTCTGATACGTTGGCACTATTAATACCCTATGAACAAATCCAAACAAAATCCATTTGTCTGTTACACGTTGTTTTAGGTGATATATACCTCCTGAGTTACCTAAACAGAGTTGTGACGTTGTTTGCTTTGCCAAATAGTGGGAACTACTTTACCTTGCAAACCAATCGCACCTTGCTTAAGTTTTTTTACTACATATTATACGATTGACACAAATTATATATGACTTACAAGTATAAAACGAAATTCTTCTGTGAAATATTCCTTTATTTTAATTTTCTGATTTCAACTTTATACAAATTTTAAAAATTAAAAAGAAAACACGTAATAAAGTTTTCCACCTTGGTTTTGGATCATTCAAACTCTTGCTTTTGTTCAAATAGCTTATGGTTTAAACTTAACGTAGGGCAAAAGGTATGACCAGATCATAACCCAAAAAAAAAAGAAAAAGACCAAAAGAATTGCGTAAATTACAATCCTGTCCCTAAAAAAATCTCTGAAACTAGCAATTACTTAATTAATAAAACAAGCCTTAAGTAAATATGCTTACTTCAAAGATATTTTCGTCATTACTCACCTCAGCTGAGGAATTACAAATAGCTCCCCACAAAAGTTCCTTCCCCTTCAATCTCCCCGCAAAACCAAACACCGACCTGCCATAAAATGAAGAAATCAACGGTGAAAAATAGAGGAATTCAAACAGAACCAGAAAAACTGACGGAGCCGGAGATGAACGCGGCGTTGCAGCTTATTCAGCTTAGCGGAGATTCCGATAGCAGCCGTGAAATTTACCATAACGCCGGCGACAGTTCAAGAGTAGTGATCGTAGAAAGGGAGCACGGAGAAGAAGAAAGCGTCGGCGATACGGCGGACGTATCATCGTCAGCAGCCGTGAATATGGAAGAGATTTTCGACGAAGCTTCTCCTCCTAAGAAAAGGAAGTTCCGATCCGTCGCTGCACTTTATCAGGTTACAAAACCTTTGATCCTTAAGAATAAACATCGCAAGTTTAAATCCTGATAGCCAAAAAAAAATTATATGTAAATTATTTTGTGTATATATATATCCATCGAACGACATCAATAAACATTATTGTAGATATTTTTGGTGCAGTATATCTAGTTATTTATCGCTTTAACTGGAAAATATCAGTAGATCGGTTTATTGATTACTTAAAGTTTTATCTCCATAGTGTTGATAAGAGTTTGATTCCAATTTGTAATTCCTTTTTCCTCCTGTCACCAATTTTTACTTTTGCTTTTTTTAAAAAAATTATCCTTTATCTAATTAACTGATTGTTCATGTTCATGATCATGATATGTGCATTTGTTTGATTGGGTGGATTGGGGTTACTCAATGGGGGAGATTCTCGAGTGTTCTAGAATATTCTTGTTAAACCTTGCAGATTGAATTCAACTTTCTGACATTAGCAAATTAATAAAATCAAAATACTGGAAGTTAATTTGAATAGCACATGTTATTGATTATCTAAATTCGTTTAATTTTATGATTATTACTTGTTCTACATGAATTAAAAGCCAATCAAAAGGCATTTAAATTTGGACGTAATGTTGATTATCAAGAAATTGATCAGACAATTACATCAAGTTAGATTATTTTTTATTTTATTTTTTTTTAAAAAAAGCTTTTTGAGAGTTTGATCAACAACGCATGAGTCGGAATCACAGCTCATTTCCCCCTCAATTTATGTCTTGAACTTTTAAAAACTTAACAATAATAACATATTCCGTAAAATCCTACTTGGTGGAATCTTGAAATGAGTTTTACCTTTAAAAACTCAAGCTTATATGTGCTAATATGATGATCGTTTCCCCTTCTTGTAGTGAAGAAAAAGAGAGAAAGAGATCATTTGGGTATTGATGAAATATTATTGTTTGAAGCAGAAAGACGATACTCAAAATTAATTATGAGTATTTCAAATTTAAATCTTATTTTGGGTACAAAATTGCTTTAGTCAAGGTGTGATTTATCTTTTATTGTGAATTTTTCGGGTGCAAATTTAAATATAGTTAAATCTCTATGAGTACGAAAAATCAAAAAAAATAAAATATTATAACCTTTAAGTAATTGAATGGAGCCTTAGTTTATATATATGGTAAGGCGGCATGGACGGTCCGCACCCCCTTGCCGTTATGGGGACTCAGTCTATTATTTAGTCTTTTTTCTTCCTTGAATGGCCTCCTCACATGTGGCTGAAGTTATTGTAGAAGAATCCTGCTTTTATTATAACTATAAACAAAAGAATTTTTGGGACTTCATAAATTCTTAATTATTATCTTTTAAATATGCATTAGTTAAATTTGTGATTTGCAGACGATACAGGTAATGTAACTTACACTAAGCAAAGTGTGATGCAACAACCTCAACTAAAAAGCATTGATAGGAGTTCAAATCGATCTTGTGACTTCTCACGTAAGAATGTAAAAGGAAAAAATAATTAACTAGTGGATTGTTTTTGTACCCAAGCAGATACTTTAAGTATGTGAAAGGTATATATAGCCATTAGAATATACATGAAATATATTGAGATATTATGGATAGTAATAGAGTATTTACGATAGTGAATGTTGATATAGCTAGTCGTGAATTAATGCGTTGTTGTTGTTTATTGAAATACATAACAAATAAAGCAAAAATGATAGTGACTACACATACGATAAATCTCAATGAGATTGATGATGTATAATTATTGTTATTGTTTATTTGTTGCTATTAAAACTACTGTAGAAGTGTTTATATATATATATATATATATTACGGATAAACGATGATAATTTTAGCGTGCATGCACGTACTATTGTCTAAGTTACCAGTACGTTAATTTCTGCAGCATTTAATCATATTTTTAATGATAATAATGTAAACTAAGGGTCAAAACTAATCATATTGAAGAAGTATAAAATTAATTCCATTTTATATATAAATGTATATGTTTTACATTCATATCAGATCAATAAATATGGATTTTTTCAAAATTTATGAGAAGGCCCTAAATATAAAAGAAAATATTTGTTATATTCACTAGAAAATTTATAGACATGGCTAAAGATATAGCAACTATATTTGAACATGGAGCCAATAGGACTTAAATATAACAAATAAAAAACTTTAGGGGTAGTTTCGTAATTAATTTGATCGTCAATGGCGAAAAGCAAGAGAATGCAGCCGGAGATGAAGGTGGCGTTGCGGCCTTTTCAGTTCAGCGGCGGAGACGACGGAGACGACAACTCAAATAATCAGGTTAATTACCAATTACTTTTGTTTCCTTAATGGCTTGAACAATAGATATTGTATAGTTTTAATATCATCGGAAGTCGTGAATTTTAGAAATTATTATAAATATATTCGATTTTGAATTAGAGACGTTAAAAATAATGAATCATAATCGACGTACTCCTTCCTTCTGGCTTCTGAATGTGTGGTTTGTGGTTTAATGGAGAACCTGCGTATATATTCTCCCTCATCTGATCAATTCCACTATTTCACAGATAATAATTTTATTGAAGCTTGCCGTTTATGCATATTAGTTTAATATCATCAAAAATATACATTCATGAGTTTCATATGTTATTGATCGATGATTATGGGTCATCGAAGAATTTTTATGTACGTATAATAATTACGATATTGATATGTGTGTATTTATATATATACAATCTTAAAATTAGTAACCAAATGACTGAGGTTCATTTATTTATCTTAATAAGTATGTAAAATTTAATTGAAGAGTTGCATATAAGTATTTTGAATAAGTTTCTAGTAATATAGTATTTTATTTGACAAACAAAGTAAAAAAAAAAATGTTACAGCTTTTTTGATTTACAGTTCATCAAGTTGCTTTTCTTGTTTTTGAAGTGTATTGATAGGCTCTCACCGGTTGAAGATGTATTTAATTGGAGTTTTCTCACGAAAAAAGATTTTAATACGAATATAACAATCAAAGAAGTTTCAAGTAATAGAAAGAATAAAAAGAATGTTGAAATGTAAGTATATTTTGGTATAATATAAAATGTTTTCCATGATATACGATCATTCTTAATTAATTACTTGATAATCTCATGTTTAATTTATACGGTCTATAAATGACTCTTCTTTAAGAATAATAATGTTGTGTTCATTCTATTCATATCTAATTTAGTTTGTTTTGACCTGATTAATATTAGATTAAAGTATTATCCAGAGGTGAATTCAAATGGAGAAATAGTGGATAAAATGGTATAAATTTAGCAGTTAGCAGTACTATTTTTTAGATGATAGAACTATTTCATTTTTAGCTATAAGTTTTGAATTTGAGTTTAAATATGATTTTTTTTTTATTGAAAGCATTTAGAATAGATTTTATAATGTGCGATTTAAATTTAATCGAAATTTAAATTGATAAATTTCGAACAGACGCTCTTCACTTTCTCTGTATCTTAATTCTTTTATTATTTGATATTCTATGATCTTGTAATGACGTTTGAAGTAGGGCTTCTCAATATTCAACTTCTTTCAACTATTTTTCAAAAAAAAATTTAAGACCATCAACATTTTATTGGTGTTTTTCTCAACCATAATAATAATAATAATATACTCATTATTTTATAAAAATGATATTGTTTTTGAAAGACATTTTTAGCTCAAATACAATTTAATAATAAGAATTCGAAATTAATATAATAAAATAATGTGATAATTAAAATATAGTAAAAATGAACAATACATGAAGCAAAATCTAACAACAAAAAGCCAAAATTAATAATAAAATAATGTGATAATCAAAACATAATAAACAATTCAACGCGCGGAAAGATTGTTAAGTATTAGTACTACTTATTTTCTTTTGTGGAATTTATTCTTTCTACTCTATGTGGTGTCAATCACAACTTCATTCCCAATTTATTTAATTAAAATACAATTGGATTAGCCATTTAGGAGCACTTCATAAATCAAAAAGTTTCACCCTCAGGTTAATTCATCTTCAATTTCTCTCTTTTTTTTCTTCATTGTTAACATAACTCATGTGTTTGTTTGTTTTTATCCTAGTTCTATAGAATTTTTGAAATCAAGAGTTTATTTTTATTTTCTGGGTATATATAATAAATGCAGCTCAAATTGAATATTTAAGTTCTGCAGAAAAGCAATATTTGAGTGAATGCATGTTCTCCTTCCTAGATTGTACTTTCTCAGTTGTTAAAATGAAAAAATAATTAAGAAGAACTAAAAAAAGAAAAAGTGAACAAGTATATAGTAGTGTTGTAACAATTTTCAAAAAAAATATCTAAATATAAATGTGTGAACTTATACTTGAAGTATATATAATGCGAAGTGTGATTAATATCAGGTGCACCTCTTTTAAGAAATTTAAATCAAACGTCTCTAACTAAGTAGTAGAAATTCCTATATTTGTAGTAGTGTAATTTATTTAATTTTTGCACCTAATGTGTATATTAAAACTTGTAGTACTAGATGATATTATAGCATACAATCAAGATGAAGTTCAACCGATTTCAATACCTTTAGTAGGAAATATAGCTATATATATAGAAATTAGTACTATTTGAATATATTAAAAAAATAATATTGAACCTATAATTTTTAAAGTTTAACAGATTCATTGATAAAAAGAACCTAAAGATTAAATCGATCAAATTCATATCTCATGTCCATTATTTCGTAATAGTTTGCACCCCTCTTTTTGAAATCCTGCATACGCCTATGGTTCTGTTTGTGGTTTAGTAGACTTAGAAAACATGTACCTAAGCGACTTCTTACCTTTCGTGTTTTCTGCAGATTTTTCTGGCATATGACGACTCCTAATGGAGAAAAGAATTTGTTTACTTCTTGATGTACTTAGTAAGATGAGATACTTTTGTGTTTGCGGACAAGTATCTTATCGAAGAAGTGGAGATATAATTGGTGTAGACTGTCACAGCTGAAGCTTGATCAAACACTTGGGGGAACCTACAGTTCGATTCACTAACGTTTTCTATCTATCACCTTTTGGCCCTTCATGCAGGACCAATTTCTAAACCATCCTGTTCTTTTGACATTTTCTTCCTGCCTAGCTAGTTTATGTTTGCAGGACCAGGTGAAGTACCAACTAAGCTTCCCTCCGCTCTTAAATGCCTTAAACGTCTTTACCTATCTGAACTAGTCGAGGTTGCATGGGCTCTTTGCGCACACTTTCTTATTTTCTTACTCACTAGAGCTTCAGTTTTAAGTTCATAGTGACGTACCTGGTGATCTTTCTGGTGAATTGCTAGATTGGGTTCCTTGGGACACTGTTAATGAAATTCTTGCAAGCTTCCCAGATGTAACGTATAATTACCTCCGGGCAGTTAACGTTACAGGTGTAATGGGACAGTTTTATTGGCCAGTGCTGCTGAGGATGGTGATCGACCCCAATGTAGGAGGAGATGATTCACTCGACGATAACAAAATTTCAGCGGGCATCACCGTAAGCAGAACTTATATATAAAATGTGAGTGCGTATCCTGGTTACAAGCCTGCTTGATGTTCACACCATTATTTTTGGCCAAAATGTTTTGAAAGCTTCAGTGTATATAGAAACACATGTTTTTGCCGTATTATGTAATGCTGACTCGGTGAGAAAACTCAGTTTGGGAACTGGATGGGTGTTTTGGCTAGTGTATCTATATGCATAACATACTTGTTCAAAGGAATGAATGGAACCTGAAGCTCTTCCATGCAAAATGTTCAAAATACATCCACCAGAGCAGGGAACGGAATGGAGAATCTTAATAGAAAAAATGAAAATTAAAATAAAAGAAGATCGTTCAACATTGTTTAATATCTACTAATGCCCCTTAACAAAGAAATTTTCTCAAAAACTGTACTCTTCTCGACTTTCATGGTAGTAAATCCATGCTTAGATCTGTTGCTATAAAATTTAGCAAGCTAATTTCTTCAACCATTTTGAGTAAGAAAAGCACCTAATGGCAGAGTCAGCACACAGTTTAGTGCTCCAGATGGAAGACATATTCAGTCAAGCGCTGTAATTTACTGGGGTCTAACTTCTGTTCTGTTAGAACTGCTTGTTTCTTCACAGTAAGCATTTGAGATGCCGAATCCAAAGCCCAACCCTGTTGCAGCACATCTGAAAGGGAGACGACAAACTTATTGTTACCAAACAGTGAAAACTTATGAACATATTGTGGTTGGGATGCAGTGATAAATGGATATGCATTTGAAAGAATTCACTGTATGTGCTTCTTAACATTTGTATGTGAACCTATTTTAATTAGTTAACCGCTTCAAACAAATCGATCTGATATTAGAATTATCTTACATACCCTTTCAAACTCAATAATCACCTTCAATCCACCAAAGAGATTGCTATTAAAGTTGAGCTACATGAAAGTTGGAAGTACTATTAATTCACTTCATTGCCGGAAAATCGAAGACAATGTTACTTTTGATAAGATTAGCTTTTTCCAAATTACAGTTTAGACCAGTGTATGACTCCAAAACTAATCAGTTCACTTGTTCTCTATCAGAAAGTTCAAATTGATCATTAATGGAAGTGCCAACTGCAAGATTAGATAGCCTCATTAGGATAATTAAGATTAATGGAAAGTTGAATTTGGAAAAATTAGGACTCTTTTTTTTTCATAAGTGGAAAAATTAGGACAATTTATTAGCCTAATTGCTGAATTGATGGGCATCCCAGATGTATCGGTTAATCCTATCAGAGGAACTAAAGGAGATGTTAAGAAACTCCCCCCGCCAGGGGTGTGAAATTGATAAAGGAACAACTACCAACACATCAAAGAGCAGAGTTTGAGATATGAGAGAGCCTTTTCAGAAGGTTTAGAAAGTAACATTTTAGCATGACTTTTAAAGGTGAAAGGTGAAAGGATACCTGACCAATCAAGTCCAAATTATAGTCTGCTAGACAATGAAGAGAATGGAGACGATTCTCCTTGCAGACACAACAAGGATTCCTTATGACAGACACTAGTTCATTTAGTCCTCTTATGTACACAAAAAAGAACTTTACGACTACAAGCATGCACGCTGTAGATAAAAACTTACAGTTTGTAGCATCATTTTCATTCATTCCCAGGAAGTGAGCTGAGTCTTGTGTGCTAATGGTTGAATAAGCGGAAAGAAGGAGCTCGAACATCCTTTTTCTGTATAATTCTGCAGAAGGATGAAAATGATATGAAAATCAAATATACAGCAAAATAAGTACCCACATGTATATCTATGCGTCCTGTATAGAAAAACCACAAAGAAAACAATGGGGCACAAGAACTTCTTCAAGTTTATGTTTACATTATATGGCTCCCTTCACAGATTTGTGTAAAAGCTTTTCTTAAAAAATTGCTAGCAACTATTCGGACATTTCCCCAGCAATGTGGTCTAATATTTAAACAAATAACCAACTTAAATTAAGGATATATGTAACCACCACCCCCTACAATAATGTGCTAACAATCATTTTATTTTCTTACAAATACAGCCCCAATTAATATGGCAGAAGAAAATAATAATTTGGTGAAGTATAGTTTCACCTGACGTCACAAAAATATAATGCTGCATGAATTACAAAACACAAAAATAGTACTAAACTAATTTACTTCTAACCACAACAGAAGATCCTAGAGTCGGAACTAAGCATGCTGAAAATTCTGTTGCGCTCCTCTCCATCAGCATGGTCTGAAAACAACTTCATTTATGCTGCTTTGTCTACCACAGGTCCATAACCAATCCTCCAGACAGAACATTTCAACATAGATTGAGTAATCACTTAATCTTTTTGGTATATGTCTACATCAGTTTATCACTTAATCCTTGACCTCTCACCAAAATGTAGTAGTATAGTTTTGTTTTTTATATAGGTGGGATGAAAGCAATATGATGGAATTAGTATTACTGTGTGTCTTATTAGTAGAAAGTTACATGCCAAATTATCCTTTATATGTGGAAAGATATTTTTCCTCAATAGCTATCTTCCCAAAGTCAAGTATATAATAAATTCAATGAATCTGGAGAGTTACCCAATAATTAAAACAACCCAAGACTCCAACTAATTCACCATCAGTAAATGGTGTACAAAGAAAGAGTATACAGTCCTTGTTTTAGTAAATAAAACGCCTTGTCAAAGTTGCGCATGCGGAAAACAAAGAACCAATTAAGCTCGTCCAACTCATATAAGGAGTAATTGACAAAAAAAGAACACACAGCAAAATCAACAACGAAGAAAAATAGGATGGGGAGACATAATAGGAGCATTATCCACAATTATCTAGGTCAATAAGTACATACATATCAAGATTCAAGCATGGAGATGATACTGCAACCAACAATCCAACAATCATGACATCAACCAGGAACGAAATTGACACGTTGTGATTGGGAAAGGCATCACCATTATGATCTCCTTTCAGGGGATCACGCCAGTAAATACATCCTAAGTAAACCCATACTAAATAATTGCTTATACTGACTATTTCATACCAAACAGCCAATGGCCTTGCTAACAAAACATATCATTTTCAAATTTTTTGATGTTGTACCAAGATGTATTGACCTGTAGAGAACAATTCTACCAGCCCACTTAAGATGATTACCTGAAAGTGGGCACTAGACTTCAAGATAAGATCAGAGAACATCATTGTAGTCTCAAGCCATTATCAAACTCCAATAGCTAATCTTTGACTGCAGCCCAACTATGTGATTTGTGCAGATCCATAGATTCTACTAATTCACAACAATGGCAATTTTGTTGTTAATCCTTTACTTGATCCACATTCTATCTTAACCCAGAAGAGAGGCTAGACTCCTTTGGCAAAGTGGCACTTCTTATAAGTCACAATTCTTAGTTGTAGCAGCAAAACCTTCTATGCTTTTGACAGGCACAGAAAAGAATTTTAATTCCTTCCAAATGCCAACTATAGTATAAATTTACTAGATAGAACCTTCGAAATATAATCTCAACACTTTTATTTTTTGACAATGGTAAAAAATCTCAACACTCACTTTAACTTCTCCCTTTTTATTTCAAAACGAGAGGTGACACTCCTCTTGCACCACTATAACTTAGAGATGCTATGTCTTAGTTGTTCACATATTCAACGTTTTACCTACTCAATGGGTTCTTTCATCTTCATCATTCAGAACCCTATAATCCTATGGATTGGACAAGCAAAAACAAATCTTGGGCTGTTGCTAGGACTTATACAGTACAGTATGTAAAGCTTCTAACCAGAACTGATTAGACGACTAGAATTAAATGAAGCCAATCAAATTTTAAACAAAAAAGGATGATCAACTAAGTCTCTACCGTTTGTTCTATGGAGAATAAAGATAAACAAACTTGCCTGCAAAGGAAGCCACAAAGGGCTGAATCTCAGGACTCCAGCTGAATCCACGAATAGCCTCATGTACACCGACATAGTCCCTTGTCCAAAGTTTCTGCCCAATCCTCCAAACAGCCACCACCTCTGGTCGGGCTTCTTTTACAGCTGCAGGTATCTTCTTCCACAGAAATCGCGCACTATTACTGCAAAAGTAAAACAATAACAATGTAATTCTAAATCAATTCCCTAACATCATCCAACTTAAAACCCTAAAATTCCAAAGTAAAGTTGCAAATAAGAGATTACATGTCATTGCTGTAAATATGACCTAGAAGGTGAATCGCGTACGGCCATTCATCTTGAAATTCGATTCCCTCAGCGGCACCCTATGAATACAAATAAAGCGAATAGAAACATTAGGTTTCACTCTTAAATCGACTGAAAGAACTACACTAGAAAGACGATAAATAAAGAGAAAAAAATAGGGAGAAATTGCCTGGAGCATGAGATCATCACAAATATCAGCAATCTTGTCGTAGAAGCTGGACGCCAAGGCTTCGTTGAGTTGAGAAGTATCCATTGAAGCGCACTGTTTTTTTCGTCGTCGATTCTCCTTCTACTCCGTCACCGACTCCCCGCTGGGTGATCGGAATTACAATGTATTAAATAGTTTCGGCTTTTGGTTATTGGGCCTTTGGGCTACTTAAAGGTGATTTTCATATCCGGATACTAAATAACAAAAATACTAACATTTTTCACGACACATGTTTCTTGTTTCTTGTTTACGTGTAGAGAAAAAACATAAAGTTATTACTGAAGTTCGTTTTATATTTTTATAAAGATAATTTATCTTTGAAAGTGTTATATCACTCTATAAAAAATTTTAATATCTTTGTAAATGAATCATTTTGACTCATTTCCTTGTCTTGATTACTGCGCGTGATGCTCATTTTTTTTGATCCGTTTAGCCCAATCTAATTTTTTTATAAAGTAGAAAAATGTTTTTTTTCCTTGGTTATTAGTTAGCTTTCCAATTCTTTCAGATTTTCTTGTTTTTCTTTCAAGGAACTCGAGAACAAGAGGAAAGACAGAGCTCAGGCAGCATATGAGAGAGGAGAAAGCAGTTGGAAAAACTTAGAGTTAAGGCAAAGAAAGCTGCAGAGGAGAAGCTTGGACCTCAACTCGCCATCATTTCTCCAATCAAGTATTTTGAATTGGTACGTCATTTTTTCGAAATACAATTTTGTTGAAGATTGATAAATAATTTTAATGTCGGCCTTTTTTTAATTATATTGTCCTCCTGAGTAGTGTATTTTCAGTTAAACATTTGAGAGGACTCTCAAACTTTTATTCTTCATTGTTTTTAGTAATGAAATTGAATCTGATGCTTTTAGTGATACACCCAAAAAAACCATTTTATTGAAAATTTAAAGAGAAAGAATTCCTACATTATTGCTTTAGGAGAAGATTATGTATTTGTCAAAAAGAGTGTATCTGATCTTGCTTTAGAGAAAAAAAAATGAAATCATAAAGAGTGGCTATCAATGGCTATTTTGAGTTTAAATTTGGGAAAGATAAGGTAAACAAATTAATAATTAATAATAAAGAAATAAAGCGACATGTGTTACTTTTAAGCTGGTTAATGACAGTGAAAGCATTGTAGCACAGATTTATGTGCGTGGTCACAACCCAAACAAGGAAATGGGTCAAAATGGCTCATTTACAAAGATATTAAAAAGTTTTGTTGGGAGATAGGACACTTTCAAAGTTCAAGGGTCTTTATAAAAATACGTGACAAATTCAGTGACAACTTTATGTCTTTTCTCCATGATTGTATTATGATTTCCTACGTAGAAGGCACTATAAATTAATATATATATTAAAATGTTAATATTGCACGAGCCTATATTGTAAATCACATACCTCGTATGCCAGGAGGGATAATATGTGTTTCTTTTAAATAACACACAAAAACTTACACACATATCTTGTCATCATCCCATATTATCTATCAAATTTCTTTATCTTCACAAATTATGAAAAAAATCATAACAAATTATAACAAGTTTTTAAACATCATAACAAATTATGAAAAAAATATAATTTAATTTATATCGTATAATTTAGGTTCTACGGATTTTTATAGTGGGTGAGATAAAAGTATTAAAATTTATATTGAATAAATTAGTAAAACATCATATTTAAGAACAAAAACTAAAATTGACACCAAAATAAGGACAACACTACATGATATTGAAGTATATAGTTGGGACATTTACTTTGTAAAATGTTTGACTAACGTATTTTTATTTGGACATTACAGTTTAACTTTATAATTAATTTTAGTATATTAGATTAAGAAACACGAGATGAAACAAATTTTGGTTCAATAATAAAGTAAAATTCAGTATGAGTATACTATTTTCTAAATATAAATTTATGTTGGGTATGTTTTTTCAAATATAAATGGTTTAAAAGTGGATAAGAGTAATGATATCTAATTATTTTAGTGATAGAACTTAAAAGTGACAAGTTACAACTGATGTACATGATTTAAAGGTTAGTAGGATAATAATAATATCAATATCAAAGAAATGGTAATAAATATTTAATAATTGATATTTTTGTTATAGAATATAAATTTGTGCATCAATTTTTATATTTGAAAAATACAAAATTATGATATGAAATCTTCAAATCAAGGTTTTTAGAGAATTTCAATATTCTTCTCATGATTTCCAAATATTAATTTCATATCTTGATTTCAAATCAAGGAATGAAATTATATGTCCAAAACACCAAATTATTGTTAGTCTACCATACAACGAAAAAGTAAAGAAAAAGAAATAATTTTGTTGAAATAACATTTACGTCATTAATAAAGCTTGATTATTTATATTATTCTCACCGGTTACTGGAGTAGGTTGAATACCACGAAGTTTCGAGTTCAAATCTTAAATAATAATTTTTTGCCCTTCCATTTATAATGGAGTTACAATGATACTTGTTGTTGGTAGAAGATAACAAATATTCAATAATTGGTTGTAGACCACGATTATAAAAAATAATAGTAATGAATATAATACTTACTTTGATATGAATCTAGGTTATTACATTATGGCGTTGTATAGTAATAGATATTAGTTGTTTAGATTTGAGAAAATGGTCAAATTCCCCCTTAAGCTATGATCGGATTCTCAACTATATACTTATCCTTCACGGGAGTTCTATCACCCCTAAACTGTTTAAAACTAAAATTATTACCACCCGACATGCTTACATGACAAAGTGAGTGTATTGCACTCTCCTTGAGAGAGTGAAGATAAAAATCAACATTATAATCAACAAAATTCAAATAAGAAGATCAAAAGACACAAATCTATAAATTTTGATCTTTTAACCTTCAACAAAGTTTTTACATGACGAATCAATAAGGAAAAAAAATGTTTTTAATAAATTTTTCACCTGTCAAACGCGTGCATTTCACTTTATCAACATAAATGTGATTGTAACTTTTTAGGGGTGTAATTATTTTTATTTTTAACAGCTCAAGGTGGTGAGAGAATGCCGGTGAAATTCAAATGTGTAGTTGAAAATTTAAGTATAGATTAAGGGAGCATTTGATCATTTTATCTTTAAATTTAGGGATAATGCCCAAGTACCCCCTCAACCTATGCCTGAAATCTCAGAGACACACTTATACTATACTAAGGTCCTATTACCCCCCTTAACTTATTTTATTAATAATTTTTTACCCCTTTTTAGCTTACGTGGCACTATCTTGTGGGTCCAACGATGGTTGACTTTTTTTTCCGAACTAGTGCCACGTAGGCTAAAAAGGGGTAGAAAATTACATATAAAATAATTTCAGGGGGTAATAGGACCTTAGTATAGTATAAGTGTGTCTCTGGGATTTCGGACATAGGTTGAGGGGGTACTTGGGTATTTTCCCTTAAATTTAAGCATTTGATCATTTTATCTTTAAATTTAGAAGCAGTTTTAGCCATTAAAGAATTTGTAATTTGCAAAAAAAAATAAATAATTGTTATCAAAGTGAAAATATATCGGAATTTGATTTGTTTGTTCGTGAATATTAATTGAAATTGATTTTAAACTTTTATTAATAATCGAAGAAACAAAAGTCACATTTTTTATGATAAAACATAATTTTCGATATTCAATTCTTCTAAAAAGCAACAATTATTTATAGTTGAACATCAAAAAAAATTCGTATATTATTACATAAAAATAAAAAAATATATTATTTACATATTGGATCTGTGCAGACGCAAACTCTGATATTGAGTATTTTGCTGTTACGTTAGAAAGTATATAAGTATTTGTTGTATCTTAATTTATGTAACACGTTTTGTTTATCTAGAGTCAAACAATTTTTTCTCAAATTTTTTAAAATGAAATAAAGTCATTGGAGCTGGGCCGGGAAAACCCACCTAAAAGAAACTGGGCCAATAATCCCTAAATCCAGCCCATTCAACTTCGCTACTTATATAAACCTAAATGTTTCACTAGGGTTTTTCACTTTGAGCGAGTCCCCCATAGTTCCTCAGTAGCCGTCCCTTGCAGGTATTTTCTCCCTTAATCTTCCTGTTTTTATGCATGCTCATTTCTTTGTATCAACTAACAAGTACGTAAATCTGTAATGGTTTTTTCAAATTTTCAATAATCCATACTCTTTTTCAGAATGAATTTGTTTTACATTGTAGAAAATCACAGCTGTTTGACTGTTTTTAGTTGCGTTTATTACTTATTTGTGTGTGTTTACTGGTGTTGTGAGCTAATTGATATGTGTTCATTGGTTACAGGTTGAAGGAGGAGAAGGATGTCTCACAGGAAGTTTGAGCACCCAAGACACGGTTCTTTGGGATTTCTCCCCAGGAAGCGTGCTGCCAGACACAGGGGAAAGGGTATGTCTACATTTCCTTTTCGTATTGTGAATGGATTTTTGTTATAAAATATCTATTTTGGCATTGACAAATTATTTACTGAAAGATTTACTTATGTTTTGATGATGATGTGAATATTGCAATAAGTTAATCATCCTTGATAGGTTAAAAGTATAATAGTGTCATACATGTTCCATTTGAGCATTAGTTATCCTTCATTAGTTCTCAGAATTAATAAAATGATTCTTTTGCAACCATATGTTACTAAAGTTATTGTTCAATGTCCTTTAAATCATATCTTATATCTTGGTAGAATTATAGAAAATAGTTGTATTTTGATGTATTAATGAGCATCCGTTGTTCATCATTATTCTGTTTGTAGATTAGTTATCCTTGATTAATTATCAAGATAAGTAATATGAATTTTTGCAACCAAATGCTAACAACAATATCATTGTATTTACTGTTTTTTTTTTTCAAAAATGCTGAAAGTTTGTAACTTTCGATTTATTAATGAGGTACACTATTTTATTACTACGAAATAATTGTTTTGGACTCTTGTCAAATTTCATCTTAGTCACATACCTTGTTTATGCTATTCCTTTCTTTATTCTCTAAACCTTATTCTAGATAATGATTTTTTAGTGAAGCTAGTTGAAACTTTTTCCACTTGTATTGATACAATGAAATGAAATGTTTTCTTCACATTCTATATCACACCAAAAAAACACTTTTTATTTAGTTTAAGCTGCTCATTTCAACACATTTTTTTTATTATGGATGTTCATTTTAATTTTTTTAATACTATTGCAGTGAAGGCATTCCCAAAGGATGACCCAAGCAAGCCTTGCAAGCTAACTGCCTTCTTGGGTTACAAGGCTGGAATGACTCACATTGTCAGAGAAGTTGAGAAACCTGGATCAAGTAAACCATCCGTTTTCACCTGTTTCTCTTTTCATTTAGTCCATATCTTTCTAGATCTTTATTCTAGTATTAGGCAATCAATATCATGTCTTTGCTTAATTATTTTTGGTATTAATTCACATTCATCTGGTGGTTACAGAACTCCACAAGAAAGAGACATGTGAAGCTGTTACCATTGTTGAAACACCTCCTATGGTGATTGTTGGTGTTGTTGGGTATGTGAAGACCCCTCGTGGTCTTCGTTGCCTGAACACAGTCTGGGCTCAACATCTCAGTGAAGACATTAAGAGGAGGTTCTACAAGAACTGGTGCAAATCCAAGAAGAAGGCCTTCCTGAAGTACTCTAAGAAATATGAAACTGATGAAGGGAAAAAGGATATCCAGGCACAGCTGGAGAAATTGAAGAAGTATGCTTGTGTCATCCGTGTGTTGGCTCACACTCAGGTACTGTTAGACCCATCTCATGCTTAACAATTGATTCTTTGAGCGTACCTATGAACTAGTATATTTTTGGTGTGCTCACTTACTGCCTCAAGTATGTGTGGTTTCTAATTTGACTTTAATTATAAATCATGCACATCTTATATAAATCAGATTTCCAAAGCTGCTGTATATTGGTTCAGTAGATAATATGGTTTTATCTCTTAACTTGGTTATATCTGCAGTCATTTTTTGGTTATACCTCTTTCATAGTCCTGATTAAAGGATTTTGAGTATTTTCAATGTCTCTTTGTAAACAAAGATTATACTAGAATCAATCTAATGTTTTCTTTCCTTTAAATAAATTACAGATAAGGAAGATGAAGGGTTTGAAACAGAAGAAAGCCCATTTGATGGAGATCCAGGTTAATGGAGGATCAATTGCTCAGAAGGTTGACTTCGCATATGGTTTCTTTGAGAAGCAGGTTCCAGTTGATGCTGTTTTCCAGAAGGATGAGATGATTGACATCATTGGTGTCACCAAGGGTAAGGGTTATGAAGGTGTTGTTACTCGTTGGGGTGTGACACGTCTTCCTCGCAAAACCCACAGGGGTCTACGTAAGGTTGCTTGTATTGGTGCCTGGCATCCTGCTAGAGTTTCATTCACAGTGGCTCGTGCTGGTCAAAATGGATACCATCACCGTACTGAGATGAACAAGAAGGTTTACAAGCTCGGCAAGGTTGGACAGGAGTCCCACACTGCCCTAACTGAGTTTGACAGGTTTGTACTTTTCCTTTCTTTACCCTTCATGTAGCTGGTGGTTGTGTGCCTTTTTATCCATATACCAATCATAAGTTGGTGCTCGTTTATCAATTTGTAGTTTCTTAGATTTTCATTCTTGTTAACAGGACTGAGAAAGACATTACACCTATTGGTGGATTTCCCCATTATGGTGTGGTGAAGGAGGATTACCTGTTGATCAAGGGATGCTGTGTTGGTACTAAGAAGAGGGTTGTAACTCTGCGTCAATCCCTTCTCAACCAGACTTCTCGTGTTGCTCTTGAGGAGATTAAGCTGAAGTTCATCGACACATCCTCCAAGTTTGGACATGGTCGCTTCCAGACCACCCAAGAGAAGCAGAAATTCTATGGACGCCTGAAGGCTTGAATGTTTCAGCATCCACTTTGTTTGGGTTAAACCATAAGTTTTAAACAATTTATTGTTCCTACTAGTGTTTTTATTTTTGTGAGGTTTTTCTGGAGACAATTTTTGACATTTTAAAGCTTTTTGTTGCATTAAGGATTCTAGTTGAGAACTTCTATATAATGCAAAAGTTTTGTTGCTTTGTTCAAAATCCAATATTGTTGTTCGTAGCCCTTTGTAAGGGCAGGGAAACAATATTATCACGTTGAGCTGATCAGTCTTTCATTATTTGCCTTAGTTCGAGTGATAATGAATCATTAGATGACTTTTTAAACTTTACGTTAGTTGTTTTAGGCACGTACAACAAATCATTCCATGAATTTAATATTTTTTTTTATAAAATATATCTATTTGAAGCCTAGTTGTATCTGTATGAAAAACCCATAATTGTCATAATATTATCATTCCGGATGACGATTGTCATTATAATTTTGGTAAAACATTTTTTAGTCTAACTTAAATCGTGGATATACTTTGAAATTTTTCTTGAGATGCATTACAAAGTTAGGTACCTTATTGGAGTCTGGTGTTGAGGGGGCAATAAAATTGATCAAAATTTTTTAAAAATGCGAATTAATATGAGGATGTTTGTTTGCCTTTTTGGAAATTTTAATTAATTTTGTTGTCTTTTGGCTCCAAACTCCATATTTTTTACTAGCACACATTTTTGGATATTACATTAACCACTATCACCACTACTACTTCCTCTACTTTTTATCTACAATCTACAACCATCATTCGTCACAGTCACCACTGTTTGTTATTACCCGTATTAATGATCATTATCATTAACCACAACTAAACATCAATAACATTCCTCTATTACACCAATTGCCACTATCGACAAACACGGTTAATCACTATTATCAATAACTATAACAAAAAATATTACTCCAATCATCATCATCTGTCAACACCATTTCCAAATCGACAAACATTTACCAGAATTTTTTTTAATTCAAACGTTTTAATTTTTAATTTAGATAAAATAATTATTATTATATTCAAGCTTTTTTTTTTCATTTTCCCGAAGCACGCAATTACATTTGATTTGAGGCAGACACAACTCATGTCTTTCTACAGTAATTGTAATTATTTATTATTCAAGTCTTAATGAAAATAACTGGCGACTTATCACTTATATAGTCTTCTTACCGTAAAGATTTCCTCATTTTATAGCTATAATACAGCAATTATTCGATTTGAATATTTCACTAATTAGGGTAAAAAGCTGCAAAAAAAGAAAAAGATGCATGAGATGCAAGAATTCAGAATTCATTTGATAAAGTCACAGAATCAGATTCTCCCTTTAGAGTTCGAAAGATAAAATAAATTAAAAATATAAAACCAGAAAATGACATTGAGGAGTGGCATAACAATATATTGTTCAAAACTTTACAACGTGGAACAAAACTTTTTCCAAAAAAAAAAAAGAAATATAAAGAAGAAAATTCAGTTAATAATTAAATGCCTTTTTTTTTTTCCACTACAATTAGTAGGCTCAATAGAATCTTGCTTTTACTAAAATAAGTTTCCAAATGTTACTTTTGCAATTTGCATTTTTCTATCTTTGTTTAACCAAGTCCAACAAATGTGGTTACTTGTGGGTTAACAGTGTCATACACTTAGACCATCAAATCCACATTGCTTATATGTGAGAGCCTGTTTCCTTGGACTAATCACTATTGCACAATCCACTGATACCTGTTCAACACCATTCATCATCATGTACTGTTAAATTCACACACACTGCTGCAAGCATAACAAAATACTTGTATGGTTAAAAGTTAATGATACCGTTCTTTATAGGATAACAATCGACAATCATATTGGCTTGGTTCTAGACTAGCCATAAAACAAAGGAAGGAGGGCCGCTTCTGGCTATGGAGCCAAGTATACATAGAAAACCACACCTAGGATTTTTGAACCCCCTTTGCGACCACATCAGAATCTTCATTCAACAACGGTTTCCACCCTACAACGCATTATGGTTTTCTGGCAAAGAGAATTCAATTGAAACTTCGCCACCACCTAGCTACACCCCTAGTTCTCGCCTATAGTGCACATTGTATTATTTAAAAGATTTTCTCAAGTCAGTGAATGCTAAATACCCACTGGCTAATTCTTTGTGCTAGTGGAGAGAGTTTGTATGACATGAATTTGTTACTAACTATGACATTGTAAATCGTGCACTGGACTTGACCACTAGGATTATGCATCTGATGAAAAGAGTTGCTTACAGTAAATTTCCTTTTGGAGTGGGATACAGGACTAATTAGCACAAAGGATGAAGTGAAAAACAACTAGCTCAAGGATTAAGATACCTAACTGCATGAGACTAATCACTAGTCACAACTCACTGGAAAGAGTTTTTATAATCAGGAGCCGTTGGCCTTCTTATTCTTACCTCCCTAGTCCATACCTATTTCGTAGTATGTTCACTAGGAAACTTGCACCAGAGACAAGTTACATGTAATGAACTTACTTCATCCACTTAGTATAAGGCGAAGTTCTAGTGTAATGACAAAGGTGACTTAAAAATATTGGTTTAGGCAGCAGAATCAAAACCTTGTTAAATTTCCTACCTTTGTCCCCTCCTCAAAACTCCAAGGATTGAGTGTTAGTTTAACTAAAAGCAGTACAGAGTTCAGAAAGGAGCTTACGCAAGAAAGAGTCTGTAAAGCAAGATATTGGTTGTTCAAACCACAGGCTTGAGGGACTTGTGATATAGGTTATTCGGCAAGAGCTTAGCACCAAAACTAAGCCTAGTATTTAGAAGGGTGTGCCTATTATTCACGAGTTTCAAAGGCTACGGTTGATCCTAAAGGTCTGCTCCATGTGGAAAAATAATCGAAACAATGGCTAGTCTAAAATTGAATATTCCGAAGAAATGTCGGTAGTTAAAGAAAATTAACAAAAAGGGAAAAGAGGAAAGTCTCTGTCAATATAAGGAGGTGTTTATGTACACCAGGCTCTAATAGTAGGTGGAGAAATTGTACTGTCTCAACTCCTACTAAAGTATTGAGCAGCTCTAATGAATCCAAAAAACTACGACAATATCCCTAATCAATGCAGAATATAGTACTCAACGTTAAGAGTATGATCAGCGTATATTCTACTCTTCTCATATTATAATTATATGATTACACTGAATAAGCTGAGCAAAATTTCAAATCAGTTTTCTACTAGGTGAGAAAATGAAGAAACAAAAACATAAAAAATGGCAGTTTGTGTAGACAATAATGACCTAATAACTTGGACATGACAGGCAAAAATGGGTCCCTCTATCTATCACCATTATTTGTTTGTATTACTATCCGGACAAAAGCTTAGAGCAAATCATCCACCGCTAATTAATTATCCCTCCAATTTATACAAAATGTTTTCTAGCCCTTTTTTTTCTTCCATAAGGTCATGTCATTTATATATTCATAGTAAAAAGATTTATTTATTAAGTAACTAAATTATTATAGCAATTTAATACATACAAAACTCCCGTTCCAACCGATTCACAAAACCAAATACAAATAAAGTAGAATGGATAATACTAACCTCTACACCAGGTGAAGTAAAACCAAGGATTCGAATCTTAGCTCCGACATCACCCAATACCCGTAACTCGACCCGGTCATTCAAGGCGGCGTCACGAATCAAATCTGCTGCGTCAGCTTGGAGCAAGTTAACCCGATCCACAACGATGGTAGTTTCAACCCGCTTAACACTATGAGCTGGCTGGTAGAACGCGGGTACGGAGCCCCGACCCAGAGGAATCCCACGGTACATGATCGTGAACCGGGACTCACCGTACTTGATCCCTACTTTATTATCATTGAAAGCAGTGAAAACCATACGAATATTGAGTGAAACAGAGGCGGAGGAAGTTGCAATCGCAGCTGGATTAGGTGTAATTCCGACGTATTGAACACCCACTTGCTGAAGATCGAACTGGGGTTTTTTAGGCTTGACGGCAAGTACAATAACAAGTATAACAGCTAGAATGAGGAGAAGTAAGAAGGAAAAGAGTAGAAATAGGCAACAACAACAACCTTTAAATGAAGCTTTAGATGATGAAGAAGAAGTAGGATGAGGGTAATATTGAGGATGATGGTGGGTGCCATTAATACCATTTTGAGTTAATCTTGAGGTCATATTGTTTTTTGTTGTTGAAGATGAAGAAAGAATTAGAATAAGATTGAAGGAATAATTTGTACTGTATTAAGACCCACCACTCTCTTCTCTCTAATCCCTTTTTCAACTTTGCTTTGCTTTAGGAGAGAGTGAAGATGGAGGGAGGGACAATAGTGTGTGTGTGTGTGTTTGCTTGGAATTGAAAAAAGGTGGCATCAAAGTGGGGTAATTTTTTGACTTTGCATTCTTGCCATTATTGTTTTTGGTTCTTTCTTTCTCTTTCCCCTTTGTTCTTTACTAATTGTATTACTTATTAAATCTTTTATTTATTTGGAAATTTGAAAAGAAATTATAGGGTTAGATTTATTTCTATTTATTCTAATTTTAATGGACATGGTTAATTACCCTAATATGATAGTTATTGTCAGTGGAAGGTAATATTATTTTATGAAATTATTTGAGGTGGATGAAGATTGATATGAATATTATAGTTGTTAAAAAAAAGGAGAAATAATGATTAGAAAACATTGATTTGAATGATGAAAAAAGTTATTAATATTTATATTAAGATATATTGTAGTAGTTATTTTTATATGATTAGTTTCAATTATAAATGAGTTATTAATATTTGTATTAAAAATAACTTGACTGTTACTAGAATTTTATTTAATATTACATTGTTCATGACGGTTTGATAGAAAATAAGATTATTTTCACGTTATTTTAAATATTTTTATTTTATATTTATGTCTTTTAGTATACTTACATATTCGTTTTCATATTTTTATTTTCGTCACTCCATCTTTCAACATGCGAGTTTTTGACTAACTAGTATTTTGCTTTTTACATCAAAATCGTTCTCTAATATAACTATCATTTTGTAATTAATTTTAAAATTTTTGGTGATATATATCTACTTATCACACAA
The DNA here is from genome assembly GCF_036512215.1 of Solanum lycopersicum. Lineage (NCBI taxonomy): Eukaryota > Viridiplantae > Streptophyta > Magnoliopsida > Solanales > Solanaceae > Solanum > Solanum lycopersicum. The sequence goes on along the minus strand of NC_090800.1, from coordinate 89,058,006 downwards.
AACTCTATAGACGACCATTTTAACTCCTTTTTTTTTTTTAATTTTGTTTAAATAGCGTAGAATCTCAAATTTGAACATTTACCCAGCTTATTTCATGTCTAGTTTAAATTACTAGTTAATTCTAAAATATCTTTTATACTAATAATAATGAAACTAATTAAAAGTGTTTATTATTGTAAAAGTAAATAGACGTTTAACTAATACTGAAATCTTTTCTATTGTGATTAATTAAGAGAAGCTTTATTAATGAAAAGTTAATCACGTTATTGGAAAGGGAGAGATCTATTAGATGATAAAGTGGCACATCATGATATATATATTTATTTATATATAGAGAGAATACGAAGTGTTATAAATAATATAAGTTTAATTGATTTATTAAAATGGAATAGAAGGAGGAAATTTTAGGTAAACTTTTTTTTCTTTGCCAACATGACCCTTCTACCTCCCTCTGTTAAACGATAATTATTTATCATAGTCTTCAGACAAATATTTAAAAGTAATAAATAATTGATGAAATTTTATCAAATTATTTTAATAATATTTCTTCCATTTCAATTAATTAAATTGATGAGATATTTCATACATTTAAGATTTTTTTTTAATATAAATTAAGCATAATTTTTTATTTTTACTCTTATTAATTATTATTAAATTTATAATTAAAATAATTAAATATTAATTAATAATTAATTTCAATATTAACTAATGAAAGGTAAAATTGGAAGAACATTATAATAATAGTTTTGAAAATTAAACAATTAAGTTAATTGTAAAATAAGAAAATGTTTTAACAATTCAATTAATTTGAAATGAAGGGAGTTCAAAATATTAAAAAAATAAAAGTAATATTTAATAATAAGAACAAAATAAATACAAAAGAATAAATTATTGATTAATTTTATAAATCAGACAAGTATCATTTAAATTAAATTAAGCAAAAGGTAACATGCAATACCTTTTTAGGTAAATAAACTACTCCTTCAACTTTGACGAAAATCAATGTTTAGTTGACAAATTTAAAGGATTGAAATTTATAGGCCTACGTAAATAGATTTTTAAATTTGGTGAGTTTTTTTCCTTAGATATCTTAACTATATCATTTTTTTATTAAATTATTGAATCATTCATAATTTGTTCTTTTAGAATATTGTTAGTTGATTTTGATCGGCTTTTTAATTGTAAATGTTTTCAATTGTGTTCGAATTGTAATAATTTTGATTGAAGAAATAAAGATAAAATCGTGTTTGTCTCATTTATTTTCTAATGTATTCAAATGACCTAAATAAAATACAATTGTTCTCGAATATTTTCATTATTAATTGAACTAATGAATTGTGAAACAACGTATGTATCCTTTATTAATATCCTTTAAAAATCTGATTTCACATCAGATATGAAAATTTTAATTATTTAATAGGAAAATAACGTAGTTGAGATATATGAGGGGTGAAAATCCAACATGATACGTCTATTTGGCCAAATTTATAAACAGCATAATTAAAAAACAATTAAACCGAAATTCTAATTGAAATGCCGCCATTACTCATTTTCCAATTTCAAAGCAGAAACACAAGTACCTTTCACTAGCCACCGAGATCAAGCAGCAGTTTACTCAACAATGAGAGGCGCCGGACGCCGTCGTACCAATTCTGCAGTGCCGGATCGCCGTCATCCACCACCGACTCCGATAAACGACCCAAGGCAATTTATCTCCACTGGCGGGCGTGATTCCGACGCAAGCTTCGCCAGTAGCCGGCCTTCATCTGCCGGTGTAAACACTCGGTCCTCCGCTATCCCCATCTCTGACCGCTCCTATCAACTCTCTGCTCTGCGTACAATCAATGCTTACCTTTCCTCCCACTCTCTCCCTTTTACTCTCAAACATCCTCTCCCTTCTGCAAAAGATATCACCGAAACCCTAAAATTCATTCTCTCTCGTTTCGGATTTTCCTTAGCAGAGTCGCATAAACTCGAAGATGATCTCCAAACCCTACTGAAATCCCTAAATTGCCCCGTGAAATTGAACAAATCTGCATTACGCGCCCCTGGGACGCCTCATTCCTGGCCTAGTCTACTTGCAGCAATTCACTGGCTTGTTCAGCTATGTAAATTTGATGATTACCGGATGAGTTCGGCTCAACCACTAGCTCCGAGTAATAAGGAATTGAGATATACTGTAGAGAGTTATTTGCATTACTTTAGGGGGAAAGATGATCAAGTAGATGAATTGGATCGCCAATTTATGCAAGAGTTGGAACAACATAAGGAGCGGTTGGTTGAGGATGTGAATGTCTTGGAGGAGAATGTGAAGGCTCAAGAGGAAAAGTTGGAAGAAATGAAGACAGGACCATCGGAAAGAGAGACGTTGGAGAAGGAGAAGAGTGCGTTGGAGGAAGATGTAAAGAAGTTTCAGGCTATCATTGAACAGTTAGAAGGGCATATAGTGAAAATGGATAAGATGGTGGAAGAGAAAGAAAAAGGGTTAGAGACTAAGGTTACAGAGAAAGAGAGCATTTGTGCAGAGAATGAGGAGTTGAAGAAGAGGGTGGAGGAACAAGGGATTAATTCCAGGGATGCAGATAGGATGAAGAGGGAGTTGCATGCTTTGGAAAGGGATATTGGGGATATTGAGAACCAGAGGATTGAATGGGAGGAGAAGGCTTGGGACCTCGACTCTGCGATTGGGAACATGTACAAGAAGCTTGAGGAGCTAATGATTGAGTGCAACCAATCTATCAGGAGGTTGTCATTCCCTCTCCTGTTATTTATGTTGTTTGAAATAAGAGTATCTTACTTTCCATTTAACAGCATGAGATTCAATATTTTTCGTAATATAAGTGTTTGTTGTTCTATGAACATGGATATATTGCATTGCTGTGCTATTTTAGTTGGACTAAAGCTATAAGAATATGGCTACTAAGATAAGATTGGAAGGACATTATATTGTTTTCCCTCAATTGATTGTTTCTATCAACATTCACTTAAGTTTAAATGGCCGTTACAACATGATACTGTTAGATTGCTTCTATAATGGGTTCTCGGCAGATAATTTAGGTGACAGATTAATGGGAATGCAATTTGCTGAAAGTTATATGTAAACTGACTTTATATCTGTGCTTCTCAGAGTTTAATTGATTCACTAACTTCCAAAAACATGCCTTTCTTTCTCTAATGGGTAGTGAATTGTTAGCTACGGTGATATATGAGAATCACAATTTAGCCCATTGTTGTAGTGCTGCTCCTCTAAACTTTGACTTGAGATATGAATGAGGAACACTATACTAGTCACAAGGCAATAATGCTAAGATTCTCATCATACCTTTTAGTTATAGATTCTTGAATTTAGTTTTTCCAATCACTCCGGTTAGAAACTAAGGCTGCAGCATGCCTCCATTTTTTAAAGAACAATTGATCCTTCAATGTTGTAGTCTCTGCATTAATTAGATGTATCTTGCCTGACTGGGTGCTATGTTGGAATTGAGTTCTGTATTTCCAGCTATATGACGGTCCTTCATGAAGAATATTTTTTATTCTATATTCATGTTTTTATTGTTGGATTATGCGGCAATTGATGATACACTTTTTGAATTTGGCCAAAGCATGGACGAAAACACCCAAATGCCACTCGGGAAAAAAGATTTTGTGGGAGTGTCTCTATGCAACAATCATTTCTCAGATTTCTGTGCCTTCTTGTTGCTGCTTGAAAAGTTCTTTTCTTTTCCATAGCTTATCAGATTGAACTGTTGGAGCAAATTTTCTACAATTTGATGATTTAGATCATAACTTGGGAGGGGTTAAGATTGTAAGTTTGAAACTAGATCAGTCAAAGTGAGATGGAGCAAGTATATTTTTGTATGTTTTCTGTGGTTTGCGGTGGAACTTTCCTTCTACTTGTTGCTCGTCATCATTTCCTTAATTACTCTGACAACAAACAGCCTCATTTGAAATTTCAGGTTAAAGCTTGGAAATGAATTTCAGTATCAATTGAATCCCCAAGGGTCCTCACCAGCAGAGGTATTAGGTATAAATTACAAAAAAACATTAAAGCCCACTCTTGCATCCTTTGAAGATGAGATGAAAAAGAGTTCCATGGGGAAAATGGAAGAGTTGATATATCTCCAGCAACAGTCATCTGAGAAGGCTATGAAATTAGAGTCAAAGAGGAATCGTCTGGCTACTCTTCAGGCTCACATTGATGATGTAAGTTTAGCCAGCATCCTTTCCCACTATAGAATTGGACACTGGTCCTCTCTCTCTCTCTCACACACACACACGATATTTAATTTTGTATAATATATAACATTTTATCGGAAGTGAATCTGATGACATAATAAGTGGCATTCTATCTTCTAGTGGAGATGCTCTCAGAGTCAGAGGTACCTGCACTATTTGGAAATCAAAAATGCATAAAAAATTTCCCACTTAACTGTTTTAAAATATGTACAAAAGAATGTTTTGGGTAATAATTGATACTTGTAAAATTGTTTATGATCCAAATTTTAGAATGTAATGATTTATCATGCCTCAATGAGCTGAGTTTTGAGTCTCTTCTTTTTATGAAGTGAATTAGTAGTTGATCATTTATATTAGCGCCACTGAACAGCTTCTCTTTGGCCATGGTATATTTGTGTTTCTTTTTCTTCTTGCGTGCATGCGCTGCATGCGTGTCACTGCTTAAATGTTTTGGCCTTTCAGCATTGAATTTGAAAATTAGATAAAGCGATGTTACCATTATTCACAAATTCTAATGGCATAAGGTCTATCAGCTTAAAATATATCTTCTATTAGTCCTTTGGGGACGTATAACGGTGCCTTCAGCCTAATATGGCTATTTGTTTCCTTTTATGATTAATGATAGTTGGAGGCTCAGTTGGACTTGGTAAAGAAGGAAAGACTGGACTTCACATCTAGCTGTGCAATAGAAGCCGGAAGGATAGTTGAAGAAGTTGAAGCAGAAACGCAGAAGTTGGATCAGGTTGAAAGAGAGGCGGCGGACTTCCTGAAGGTAAGGCATTTGCAATTTAGACAAGATTTATACTGTAATGCATGGCTTCTAAATGTCTTCCGACAAATGTTGACTTGTGTGGTTTCTCGTCTTAGATGTATAATCTTCATTTTAATTGGCATCTTTTTCACTTTCAAAGGCGTCCAAGGCCAAATTACAGGAAACAATCGCACAAACTGAGGAAGAAGTGCAGCTGTGTGCCCATGAACTCTTTGCTGTTGTTGATTCAGTTTCAAAATATAAAGAGTATATTACATCAAAAGTTGGCATGATGAAGAATGATCTCGCAGAAGCTGCCGGGACTATAGCAGATCTGCATAAAGCTGGTTTGCCTGTCTCTGACGCAAACCACTGATTCCTCCTGATCTTAAGTACATTATGTTTCTTCGTTTTTACTTAAAATATGGTTATGTTGGTACACCATCCCTTACAAAGGTCTACAAGTGTGTATTCCATGGTATGGTCTTAACAATTGATTAGACTGTTGCTGTGAAGATCTCATTAAGTTCTCGTCTGATCATGCTAGTCACGAAGTTGACATTTGTTATTTTGCCCACTTGTATAGTAGCACAAAATCCAGATTCAGATATGGAACCACAAGAAACTTAACTGACAACACCACGGAACACGTAGCATTTAAATTTATTGCATGTCATAAACTTTCCATGAATAATGATGTCATTAAAAGTACGTTGTGTCAACCCTGACTGAAGCAATTCTATTATGCATATAGTTCAATCTGAGAAAACTGCAGCTATAGATTTTCCTTAATTATGTCCATTCAGAAGCTTAGCAGGTTGACAAGTAGTGCATCTTCATACTGAATCTCAACCTTGGCCAATTAATCTTCACATGAGTACAAATAAAACATTCAAATATAGGTGTGTATTTGAGAGAAGTAACTTTCTTTTTCTTACTGATAAATACTACGAATAAGACACTCAGCTGATACAACAAAATCGGAAGGTTTAACATAAATAAAAGTAATCCTCATAGCGGAGCTCAGCATGACACATATAGCTGCCACAAAAGCCAACCAAACACAAAACACCACTTCTTATAAAAGCCCATTTCCTGACTAAACCTTTACGGAGATGAAAGATCCATATCTACTGCTCATCATTGTTATCAATCCGTGGATCACCATTGCCTGCATCAACTTTCACATTTTCATCACTCCTCTGGTTATTCTCATCCACTTCTAGCACATCATCCATCATATCATCCTCCACAACATTGATATCCTCAACATCCTCATCTTCATTGTTGCTGACACCAGGAATCTTTCGAGTCTTGGGTCCACGCTCAAGCCTATGAGTCTCTAGCTCTTTGTCCATAGTCTCTTGAAGGTTTGAAACATTTTTGTTGGCTCTCCTTTCTAAAATATTTTTCCATTCCTCCTCAGCTTTTGCAATATTCTGTTCAGCAATTTTTTTCTGGTATTGCGACAATTCCTCTCTCCTTGCAGCTTTCCATTCCTCGAATATCTGATGAGGAAAAATAAAAGTCAAGTGTCTGTCAGCATAACACATGTCCACATAATCAATAAGTCCTGAGGCTCTTTGATGTGTTTTCTAACACTCAAGTCTCACATGCTCAGTCAACTATAGAATTCACACCACTGCATTCAGTACTCCCCCCTCCCCTATCCACAAACACAAGTGCATTCCCATAGAAACTCACACTACCAAAGCTACAGGGTTAAATAAACATAATTTTCTGCCACCTAAACAAATAATTTCTGTTCACAACTCATGCATTGTGGATTTTCAATTTTCTATCCATTTGGAAGTATTTCATTCGTATATAACGCAATCAAATGTGTGCAGCTTGATAGTTACCTGATCTTTTCTCTGCTCAAGTAAGGTTGAATCTTCTTCCAATGGTTTGGCAAAAGAATAAAAGATCGGGGGCTCGGCTTTGGTCCTGGAAATTAACACAGCCAAAAAATATAAAGAGAAATTATGAACTGTTACCAGGATAGATAACTGATCAGCCTACACTGCTGCAAAGAGGGATTTTGCAGTCATTTAACAGCTTCAACATTCTGTACATGAACAGAAACTTATCTTCGCGTCAATAAAATTGGAATATGGACATTTGGACCGAAATAAGAAATAACCTGCAAAATAGAACTCAATTAACACGATAAGTTCACTGCAGACAGATCTAGAATAGTGCAGACGCAGACAGTAGAATAAAAGAGGCTGCTCCCGAAACATTTCGAATGAACTTGTAATGATCTCAAAAACTCGAGGGCATTGAATAAAAATGGAATACATTTCATACAGGCAGGTCATGTAGAACAAGCTTCCATTGCTGGTTGCATCAGGAATTAATATCTGATGTAGCTAACGCAAATACCTTATAAAATTGGCTAGTTTTTTGTGGTGCTCAATCCACCGAAGAAACAGCAATTCCAGCCTCTTCTCCTCAGCTTTAGCAGCAAGACGTGCTCGAAGAGTCTTAACACGGAGACAAGAGTTGGGAGTTACATTTCTCATATCACTTATTAGGATTTATCACAGAAGTTCGTTGCAAGAATTGCTGAAAAATGTTAAACTGAAACACACCAGATCTCTTTTCAGCTTTTCATCAAGCTGCTCCCGCTCTTGTTGTCTTAACTTCTCACTTTCTTCGCGCGCCCTTTGCTCAGCCTGGCATTATTTTGATGTCAAAAGTACTTCTCTAGGCTTCGGTTTTATGATCATTAGAACAAATGTTTCTTTCTTGAGGTCTTTCTAACTTTTTGAGGGGGGAGGAAGGGACGGGAAAATAGTTGTAGATTATATGAGAAAAAATGCACTCGTAGAATAGCTGGTGTGGACTGTAAGAAAGCATACGATACACCAGAAACCCCATCCACCTATTAAAGACATGCTTTCAACAGGTATGGTATCAACAACATACCCAGTGAAATCCCACATGTATAGATGTTTCAAGATTCTTGGGGATTCATAAAAATGAAAATATTCCAATATAAAAAAAACTAAAAAACCAAGTTCATTAGGATAATCCTAGAATTATAAAGTTCAACAATTACAAAAGTGAGAACCAATTTCGTTTGTAGGTTAATCCCAGTACATTCCTCTGTAAACTCAAATTCTCCCGACTAAAGTACAAAATTCAAATATTAACTCAAGCTGCAACCAAATCATTAGACCACACACTCAAACTCGTATAATTTTCTCACCCGATAATTTTTATCCTCCCATAAAGTTGCAAGTACCCTACTACACTCAAGTTAGGTCAGTTGTATAAATCCTCAGTGAGCTGTCACAATATCTACTACAAATGCTCATCTTAAGTCAATATTATACAAATTAAAAATAGAAACAAAAATAAAAATAAAAAGCACATCCTCCAATGAAGTTTTATGTTAGCAATAAAAACATTCAACCAGAGTTAATACAACAATGTCAGATCGGAGTGCTTACCCTTTTCAAAGAATCTGACCTCCGCATGTAAGCCTCTGTCCCTGAAAGCTGCATGTCTTCTTTCCGGAATTTCTGTAAACATTCCACACATATAATTGGAGTAAAGGTAAGTGAGCTAAGTGTTGCCGTGCCAAACAGAAACTAACGATTGTACAACTGAATTACTGAGGGTTCTAAATTAAGAATTATCTTTCAAGGAAATATTATCAAACTGATAATGTAGAACGACAAGATGATTAAAAACAGTTTCTTGGCTAACTCCAAAAATTTTCCCCTAGAGGACCCTAGATATATAAGAGGAACAACATTAAACAAAAATAAAGTCATCAAGATGTTTTACCAATCCCTTGAAAGCACTTGAACCCCTTATTTGGACATCAAATTTATAATTCTCTTTCAATAGTTTTTCTTCTTTATAGTATCAGAGTTTGAAAATCAAGTCCCTCATTAGTCTGTAACTGACAATTCAACTCTTTTTTCAGTGACGAAATAGATTCATTGGTATGTGCTGCAAGAAACACTTTTTTTGGATATGCAACTATTAACGACTTTCCTGAAAAAAGAATTTCAATACCACTTTTCTGGTTTAGGTGATTGAGCACTATTCTGATGTTGCCTTAACAAATTATTTGGATAACTTCTTCAACTTAAGAAATTAAGCACAAGCATATCCCCAGGAGATGGAATTTTATAGTAGTTCAACTATTACAGAAACCAGATTGGCACCTATGAGGCAGCTGGTAGGTTCAGAAGAAATAAATCAAAACCATAAAAAAGTACTCTATACTCACCTCCAAGGTCCCCAGCAGCTGCCCCAACATTCTCTTATTCCTACCAACCAATTTAGGATCCTCGTTTTTGGGCAAGACTCTTGGCACAGGCTCTGGTGGAGGTATATCAAAATCCTACAATTCAAAGAAAATGAATATCAGTATCTCTAAGGTGCAAAAACATACCATTATCTTTACGAATAGTGTGGCGCCCCAAAAGTGTTCCATCCATATTTACCATTTTGGATGGCCTTTGAAAGCCATCTCTTCGTAGCCAATTGGATGGCTTCCTTTCATTCTGGTTGGCAGGTGCCACCCTGGGGATTGCCTCCACAATTGACTCTTCCTTATTTGCATCCCTTGGAGCTCCGGATACATCCTCAGCAATCTCCCCCTCTTCAATCTGAATCCATAAACCAATATACAATTAATAAGATTTTTACTCTATTTGGAATGGCAACGAATGACGACAACAACAAGAGAAAATAGCCTTAAAATGATTTGGCTATGAATTATCCATATAACTTGTTTCTTTAAGTAAATTAGTAGTTCTAGTTCTAAACATACGAATTTCTGAGGTGAGGATTATTGAATTTTCAGTGTTCACCTTCACAACAGTAGAAGACATACGCCTTTTAGGTGCTGGCTGATCCTCTGCATCATTCCTCTCGGCCTAAATAGCCAATTAACCAAAACACCGAACTCAATAACTAAAAAAGGACGTAAGTTACAAGAAGCTTCATCTCAAAAACATACAAAGAGAACTTACAGGTCTAACAACGCCGCGTTGGCGGCCACCATTGGCAACAAAACTCCGTGGACCTCCGCCACCGCGTCGAAGACCTCTTGGATCCTTAAGCCGCTCAGTAATCTAGTTAACCAATAGTATAAAAGTTACAAAAACAAAACCTAGAAAATTGTATGGCATAATGAAAGATATAGAACGAACCTCGCGTTGTTGCCTATTGAGTTCAAAGAGCTCTTTGCGGAGCTCTTCCTCCGTCTTCTCCACTACGCCGCTCGCCATTTTTAGGGCTTTGAGTTTTCTTCACTGTCTCTCTCTCTTTTTATTAAAAAACCTTTAAAAACTCGGACCAGCGAATGGTCGAGCCGGTATAGCACTGCAACTAAATAACACGTGAACCCGGTTCGGTTTTGTTAGATTTTTAATTTTCATCCCAAAAAATCACATTAAATAATAATTATGAAGGAATTATTTGGTAGTTAGTTAGAGTTATACACGTATTGATAATGTAGAAATAAATTATGAGTAAATTTTTATGTATTATTTTACTCAGGTATTAATTTTAGATGAATTAGTTTTATGTATTATTTTATTCGTATATTAGTTTAACAAGAATTAGTTATTTCACCAAACGGTATACATAAGTCGGTTTGATTTGCTTTATCATTAAAGAAAATCTAAATCAATTATGTTAGTTTATTAAACTAAAAATTAATTCAAACCACATAAAGCTGGTGTTTGGTCATAGATTTTCAAATATTTTTGGTAAATGTTATTTGGGTGACATTTCAGCATGTGTTTGGCCATAGTATTTGGGAAATATATTTCACTTTTTTGGAAAAAATATGATTTATACCCATAAGTTTTAAAAATATCAAAACTAACCATAAGTTTATATTACAAGTCAATTGGATCTTTGTTACAACAATAACAAAATAGTGTCCATGACACTAGAGCAATGTGGTAATTTTAAGTGCAACAAGCATCATTTCATATATCGTGAAGTAGACAAAACACATGCCTTTGTTATGGTGAGCTGATTATTCATTATTTTCATCAATAATCATATTATCATTTCACATTCACCAAAAATTTCATCACTACTTTGAAATTAATGTAAAGAATTATGTAATACAACGTAAGCAACAACTATAGAGGGTGCTTTTGTAAAAGATAAAAGTTTGAGGTATACATTCAATTTTTAAAAGATCCCAAACAATGAGAGTTTGACCCAAATACTAGAAAAAACTAGTGTATAGACAAACACTATTTGTCAAGTTTTTTCCTAAATATTATTTGAAAAATCTATGACCAAACGGGCCCAAAGTTGGGTTTTTTTTTAATAGTCTTTGGTCGATTCTTTCAATTTTTTAACTTTTTACAACTATAGGGTGTTTGGAAAGAGATTAAATATTTTCACTTACCTATGTGATAAGCTAAACTTTAAAACTGTTAAATGAATAGAATTTTTTGAAAAGACAGTAAAATTCATATGAGTACAATATATTTTTATTGAAATATCAACGTTAATCATGTTAAATTAATAAGATTAAAGGCTATAGTCAAACTGAATACAAAACATAATATTTACACATTGGACGAACCAATAAGATTTTACAAAATATGATGAAAAAATATATAGTAAAAAGCTAGTCAAAATCATTATCTTTTGACTCTAAAAAAGAAAGTACGACAATTAAAATGGACGAATGTAGTATAAGTTATGAAAAATAATACATGAATAACTTGAATCTTATCGTCCAATTACTAAACAACCGCTAAGGGCGTGTTTGATATAAAGAAATATTTTCCATGAAACTGATTGTTTAGTAAAAAGGTGAATCTCTTACTTATTTTTTAGTGTTTGATAAATAAGTGAGAATATTATTTAAAAAACATTTATATGTTATCTAATAAGATGTTACGGAAGTGGATAGGGGTGGGGAGTGGGGTTTCGGGGGTGGTATGGTCGAAGACTGAGGGTTAGAAGGACAGAGGAGGAGACAATAAATTTAAAAAGGAAAAAGTATAAATATACTCTCGAACTATCATAAATGGGATGCAGAAATTAAAATATATGTTATTAACACTAACGAAATCTAAATAGAGACATGTAATATAACCTTATCTGTCTATCCAATATTTAATAAATATGAATTGATACATCGGTGTAAAGGGTAATAAAGTTACAATACATTAGCAAAAGCAACGAGACAAAAAATCTGAAAGTGAAAACATGTTGCTTAGTCATTGACAAAAAGGTTGTTGAACAAAACGATATAAGCAAGCAATATTTACAAAATTTTTGACAAATAAAAATCATAGGCATGCAAAAATCATTTAATTTTGTAATATTTTTCATCGTATCATGAACAGAAATTATTAGGGATTCAAATTTATTTACGTAGAATGTAAATTATATATAAGAAAAAGAACCAAAAATCAAATCCAACTAATTGTTTGACAAAATTATGTAACTTTTTAATAGTTAAACTATTTGAAAGCCTTGCAATAGAAATCAATGACAGGAAAAATAGATTGAAATAATCAATTTTAAGATTCTATTTGTATATCATTTGATTTATTTTAGTAATAATCAACTTCATTAAGTTTCTAAAATATTAATTACAATAAAATAAAGTTTATACACATGGAAAATTGTATTAGTACATGTTAAATTTCACAAAGGCTCTTTCATAGCGCCTTTATATTATATATTTATTACAAATATACGGAAATACATATCTTTTCTTTCATTTATTTCTATTATCTTCTATTACTTTTAATAATCTTCAAAATTCTTTATTTCTTTAATGTATTTGAATTGCATATTAATGAATTCGAGTTATATATTATATATCAACTCTAGTTTTTAATGTATCTGAGCTACATATTAATGTATTCGAGCCAGTATTTGATGTATCCGAGCTACATATTATGTATCTGAACTAGTTTTTAATGTATCCGATTACATATTAATGTATCTGAGACCATATTTAATGTATTCGAGATTTAATTATTGTATCAGTTTTTTTTTAAATTTTAAGGAATTATTGTAATTAAATTCTCATTACAGATAAATTATATTTTCAAAATAAAACCATAAAATTTATGTAATTTACACATTTTTTTATTAATATTAATAAAGCTTTGTTAAGGAATAACTATTATGCGCTGCCAATTTTAGAATTAGATAATTAAAAAAACAGATATTTTATTTTAGTAAGTTTTACTTATATTAATGTGAGATGTTTTGGTATTCCGTTGGGATCTCAAATAGTCAAATTTATAGATCTCCCACTCAAAATTTAATTTCTTTGTAAATTATACAAAATTTGATTTGACTTTCTTTAATAGTGTATTTCTTTTTAACAATATAACACTCACACTCAAAGTTCTACAATTTGACTGTTTTATTAAAATGGTGCATAAGCAAAAAAGAACCACTTATAGATTTAAAAGAAAAAATTCTTATTATACAATAATTTAAAGAAGAAGATTTGGATAATATTTAAAAAATTTATAAAATTTAAAGACTAGCGTATGATATCCATTTTTTATGTAGCATCTGTTATATGTTGGGCCAATTGGGACCCTAATTACACAAACATAAGTCAATAGCTCTGTGTTGGGCTTTTTGTTACATCTTCTTTCGTACGAATTTGCGATTATTTATTTATTCGTAAATTAAATTATCTTAAAATTAAATAAAATAAGATAAATTTAATTAAGATAAGGTAAAATAAGTTTTTTTTTCTTTTTTCTTGTTCAATATAACTGTTAAATATTATTGTACAAATATTTTTTCTTTAGGGTATTCTTTTCACTAATCATATCTTATGTACTTGCATACTTTTTGGCAAAATTTCATGTTATTTTTCTTTCTTTTCATGTGAAAGCTATAAAAAAAAATATTGTATTACAATAAGAATTACTGATCGAAAGTAATAGATTTTACTATAATTTCATTTTATTTCTTAAGTTTTATGTTTTTTGACATCTTGATTTTAAATAGCAATATAGGCTATCAAAACAATCTATCTTCACGTGATAGAAATAAGAATGCGTATATATCATTCTTTTAAAACGTCCACTTATGAAATTATACTAAATATATTTTTATTTATTTAACAATAATAGAGAATAATACATCATGAAAAATAATAATTAAGGTACTTATCTATATTCTATAATTAGAAAAATAATACTAAATTGTCACCTCCATAAACTTATAAAATTCCAGCATCCAAATAAATTAATAACACCTAGTTACATATGATGTTATCCTATAAGCCAGACCATTCTCTATAATGTCATCCCAACTCTATTTTTTGAAAATTTATGCTATAGTTGATAAATTTTAGAGGTCAATAAGAAGAAAAAAAAAAGGATCATATATTTTTCAAGTTTTTTTTTTTAATCCCTAATTCTACGGCTAGCATTAAGATTTCCTAGTGATTAGCATTTAATTAATTAGTGGTATAGCCCATCAAAGGCGTTAAGATGGAAATTAAATCACTATCTAATTTAGGTATAATTAGAGTAGTCTTTTTATTTACTATCCCTTTTCCCTTTTCATCCTAACTAAACTATTCGAACGAGAAATTTAATTAAGTTGAAATTGAATTAGAAAATTTAACTTGATTGTTTGACATTTTATTGCTAAAAAAGTACTCTACATTAGAAGTAGCATTACACTAGCTACATTAGTTATATATATTAATTAGATTAAAAATTTATTCGATTATCTTGTTTTCTTAAATAATGTATAGTAATAAACATTTAGAGACTTCTTTTTTCTCGAAGGAATAATCAAAACTGAATATATTTAACACAATCCCTTAAACTTGTCAGAATTTTTTATTTAGATCGAAATTTATTCGAGATTAACGTTTTGTTTGATGTACTCAATATTAATTAATTAATTACTTGTATTATATATACTAACACATCAAAATTTAGCATCAATCAAGGGTTCACATGGAACACCACCCACCCAAACCAAATCCCAAATCGATGACTTACATAAAGAAAGTATAAAGTGATATATACTATAGATCAAATAAAGGAAGTCCACGATAAATTTCATTGGACTTGGACAAACTTAATTACTTGACAATTTAATACAAGCATTTATAACTTATGCTAATTATTATTATTTTTTCAAAGGTAAGTAAGATGCAACATATGAACTTTTCAAAAGGTCAACATAGTATTATGCTCGTCCAAAGACCATATGAAATTCTTTCGTGTATATATATGAGTTAATTAAATTTAATATTTTCGATATCAAAATATAAAAAAACTAATATATGTATATATAGAAAAATAAAGTACTAAAATTTTGACAAATATAATATCTGAATCATAATTCTAAAATTACAATGCGTGATGCTAAGCACCTTAAAAGGTATAATTCATTGAATTTAAATTTTGAATCTGTCTCGAGCATGTATATTGCGTAGTATAACATCATTCAACTCTCTCCAGTTGAATGGCTTTGATCTTTATTAATGAGCGAAGAAATAGCAGCAGCAACAGCAACCCTAAACTTAGGATCAGAAGCAATTGCACTCATATTTTCATGAGCCAACATAGGAGGAATATTATTATTATTATTATTATTATTATTATGTTCACCTTGTAATTTAGGACCAGAAAAAAGGTTATTCCCTTCATAATTAGATAATTTAGACATCCAATTAGAATGTCCAATTTCATGATTATTTGAAGAAGAACTTGCAAAGGGGAATTGATGATTATTATTTGACATATTTTTGGTGAGATCAAGAACTAAGTTCCCTTGTGAAGAATTATTAGGATCACTAGAATTAAGAATATTGGTTCTTAAATTGGAGAAATTATTATAAGGTGAAGAAGAAGAAGAGTGATGGTAATTAGGTGCTAGATTATGGTGGTAATTAGGGAAATTAAGTGGTTGGTTTAAATTGGAATTGTGATTAAGAAGAGGACTAATACTTGAATCCACTAACATGAATGAAGCTGCTGCTGATGCTGTTGATGCCATTGCTGTTGCACCTACTGGAAGTGGATGATTATGTGTTCCTTCATATGTTGTAATCAATATCGACATGTCCTCCAAACATCTTTGTACCTACATTTAACATCGAATTTAACTTATATACGTTGACTCTTTAATATTAGCTAACTATTTACTAAAGTTAAAGAGTGATGCAACAAATTAAATCATAGGAAAATATTAATGTTTGACCAATTTCTCTCTAAAAACTTCAAACAAAGAATGAAATAATATGTCACAACAAAATTAAATTACATCGTTAATGTATATAAGTTAAACGTACCTGTTTTCTAACTGGACAACCGGGCGCCACCGTGCAACGATAGTAAGCCCTAGGACAATTAGGACTTCCTTTAGCAATTTTCTGACCATATTTTCTCCATTGACAACCATCATTCATCTGGAAAAAAAATTTGAATTTTTTTGAATAAAAAATGTATTTTTTTCGTTAAAAAAAAAACGAAAGATTTTTAGCATTGAACTTACTGTAGCGGATTCACATCTTGCTCTAACTGAAACCCTAGATTTTCTGTTTGGTGGAGAAGCTGTAGTGACATGACTTGTTAATCCTCCCAAATTTTGTGGTTTATTTTGTAGTTGATGATTAATTGAAGGATGATCTTTTTTCTCCTTTCTTTGATCTTCTTCTAATATTTCCACTAATTTGCTGCTTGTAGTACTATTACTACTAACCAAAGTCAAAGATAACCCTAATTCATGATCACCATCCATAGTATCATCTTCTAATGATGTTGGTGATGAAATTCTATTAGTATTTAAAATATCCAAGATTTTTGGAACCTTTGTTTGTCCTTCATTTGTATCATCATTTCCACTCAATGAAAGAAAACTTTTGTGATCCTAAAATAAATAAACAAAAAAAAAGATTAGGAAGAAAAAGGACACAATTAAACATAAATGTTGAGTGAATTGATTTCTGGTCTGTTGGTCGCTCAACTAATAGTTATTATAGCAGAAAGTCATTTGTTCTTTAACAAATGATAATTAACTATTATAAGTTGAGTGACCATATGAAAAATTAAGTCGATATTTAGTTAAAACTATGACATGTGATTGATGAAAATTAAGTCGATTTTTAGTTAATACCTTGTGATTATTTTGATGAATTGAGAATTTTGCTTGTAGATCATAGTAATCTTTCATTGTTTGCTCCACTGCCTTCCTCAATACCTTGTTTTCCTCTTTCATCCTCTTCATCTCCTTTTCTAACATCGATAACTATCACACCAAACAAGTGAATAAAAGTGTGTGTGCTCTAACATTTCCATTAAAAAACTTTAAGACGAGATGATCACTACTCGTCTTGCAAGTAATTAATTAAAAAAAAAAGTATGTACCTCTTCATGAGTTTTTGGTAATTCTTGATCTTTTGGTTGTGTTTTCTCATTCAATTGTGATGATTCTACAATTTGATTTTCTTCATTTTCTTCTTCTCTAGCATCAAGTTTCAAGCTGAGATCAATTTCCACTTCATTATCATTTTCTGATTTGTTGTTTTCCATTTGGAAGAGAGAAGAAAAATAAAAATAAAACTTTGGTTTATCTTTTTGCTTTCTTAAATTTCTCTAATTTGTGTGCTGCTTTTGAGACACCAAAGTCAATTCCCTAATCTCAAAGTAATTATAATATAATTGGACATCTAAGGACGCATCTAAGTTTTGACTTTAATTAAATAAACCCATTAATACAAGCTAATTAATAGTAGTAGCAATAAAAAAGAATTGTAAGTAACTAATATAGTATTAGGAACTGGCAGTATAGTCTGGCATTGATCTTCAGCATCCTTTTTGTTATTTCCTACTTCCTAATTTAAGTGTAACCATTCGGATTTTGACAATCAAAACTTTTTAATTTTTATCGGTGAATTTGAACATAAAATCTTTACGTCTTTTTTAATTTAATAGCATTGCCGTCCTTTGCTTCAGGATTTGCCCCTCGATATGGTCAGTATATATTCTGTGTTATCGAATAATAAAATCTATACGTGTTCTAATTATAACGGTTCACCAGAACTTCTTTTATGCTCACTTAAAGGGTTGAGACCACCACGCCCCTCAAAAGAGGGAGGGTGTCTACTAAACATCTCAACACCATTTTTGTTTATCAGGTATTATTATATTTTGTGAATCGTAATATCGTACGATCACGCTGAGTTAGTTATTTGAAAATTATGTAAAAAAATTTATAATAATTAATAATTTAAAATATTTTAAACACATTATGTAAAAGTTACAATAAAAAACAATTTAACACCTAGTCTCTCGAGATGCAAATACCGCCACATAAATTGATAAATTACATGAACACCCTCAATAGCTCCCCCACTAGTACATTATTAAACCTTCGATAGTATGTATATTAATAGGCATCCCACTATATAAATTAGACTTGCGACTCTATGTAATAGTAGCATGCTTCAAGCACTTAATTTTCAACGTAAAATTTCAATTCCATTGCCAACTTGATGTAGACATAATAGGAACTTAACGACAGCAACAAACTAAAAAATATATCATCTAACGAAAGTTAAGTGATAAAAGTAGTAACTAATTATTTGATATAAATATTGAATGCGCATATAAAGTTTTTTGAAAAAAAAAAACTTAGCTACTAATTGCTTAAATATAGGATTGTATATGATTCTAAAAGGATCGCACCTCAATATATATATATATATATATATATATATATATATATATATATATATATATATATATATATATATAAAAGCACTCAATTGTCTATCACACTACAAACATTAATTAATATTTATAACTCAAACCCATAACTATTTTATCATTTGATTTTAAAGCTCACCATCAAATAATAATTATTTTTAAAAAAATAATGTTAGCACAAACATCATCTTCTTAAGGAATGTGAGACATGTACGAAATCCCATCAAGCCTTGGGATCGGATCTTGAAATTGTCAACTTGGAAGACCTCTCTTTCCTCTCTCTATCATTTCAGATTAAAATAGTCGTGTTTTATTTTACGAAAAATAATTACTTTATGAGAATAATAATTTTTTTCATATTAAAATAATGAAAAAATAGATCTTAAATTATTTCATATTATTTAACTCTTAAATAAATAATTGTGACAAGTATTTTAACGGCCAACGAAATATTCCATTTTTTACTTCTTCTATAATTTTATATCATGGTCTTCAAATGCGTCTTCAATTAAACAATCTTATGATAGATAAAAACATAAAATAATAATACGCCACTATATTTGAATAAGAAAATTTGAAGAAGGGAGGTAAACTGGTAAAAGAGAGAAATGGATTGGAAGAGGGGAATTTGATGATGCATGCATAAAAAAGAAGAATATTAGATGTACAAACTTAGAAATTCAAAGTATCCTCTAGTATAGTTTTAAAAATAAAAAATTGTAACCTATTGAATTACTATTAATCTTAAAGTTATCTCAGATATATATTAGGCATAATGCATAAATATATCCTTTAACTTGGTTTTAAATCACATTTATGTCCTTCAACTTTGGGTGTGCACATGTCGACACTTAAACTTGTATAAAGTTGAACAAATAGACACACATGTCCTACATTTATCCTACATGTCATTTTTTGTTCTACGTGGTGTCCTACGTGTATTTTGTCATGTAGGACTCGTGTGTTTATTTATTTAAAAGTTGGATAGTTAAAGTGTCTGTTTGTGCATTATGAAAGTTGGAGGTCAAAATTAAAATTTGAAGTTAAGTTTAGGGTCCAATATATATATTATGACTAACACGACTACATATATATTATATTTGAGATGATTATTCAAAAGTATTCTCTCAAATATACACGATTATACATTATGTATAATCTTATATTCTACTACTATATCTTTTTCAATTTGATTAAATAGTCAAAACAAATTTTAAGAGTCTTAACTAGGATCAAGCCAATAACAATAATCAAGTAATTTTTAAAGGGTCAATAATCTAATCTATTTATCAACTCAATTAATTTAAATATACTTAAATTTAATTTCAATCTACATATTTGACACCCCTGATCATGATCATCAATTTGTTTTTGTCTTTAAAAAAAATAAAAATAAAAATGGTGGTATAGTGATAGGAGACAAGTTTCTTTAAGGTGTCAAATGTAAATAGGCAAAACGGCATGGTTAAAAAGACCATTGTCAAGCGAATTATTTAATTAATTAATTTTAGAATTGGGATCTGTAATGCCAAAGGTTAAGGGAGCAGTATATAATAATTATATAATACATTTTTTTGTTTTCTCGATCGAATAAAATGGAGAAAAAAATTTATTCGAGCAGCTCAACGCATCTCAATTAGTTTATATTTTTAGTTATTTTATTTTATATTATAATTTAAGCCCAAAAAAAGGAAAAAGGACTGGCCCGTTGACATGAGAAATGAATCAGGTTTCTTACAACCCTATATAGGCTATACTTAATTCAAAATTAATAATTATTACTTTTGCATCATCTTTATTTGTTCATATTTATTTTTATAATTTAGTTAATTTTAAATTATTTAAATATTAAAATAAATAATATATAATAATAATGAAGAAATAAGTATAAAATAATAAATTATTTCTTAATTTTTTTATTTAGATAAATAAAGTGGACAGAGAAAAGTAATTGTATCACGTATTTTAGAAAGTGTTTTTCTCCATTTTTGCAAGTAACATCCCACGCTTGTTGTCGACCTCTTCCTTGATTAATTATGGATAAGTGATTAGTAAATTGTACTAATTAATTAATTAACATTTCTTGGCTTGGTTAAGGAATAATTAGTCAATGGTGAAGGCTTTCTATCCAGTCAATTTAGCATGGAATTAATTAATTTATTTAATTCAATAATTAATTAACAAGTCCCCATCAAGTCTTTGTAGTTTCATGTTGAGTCACTCGTTACATGATGAGTAATATTGTTCTATTTATTCTCTATATTTCGTTGGTATAATGTTTTTATATAGAAAATAATATAATGTATTATTATTTTTTATAATACAACTTACTAAACTATTCATAAATAATAATTAGAGTTGTTTGGTGTGAGGTTCATAAAAGGAATAATAATTATAGAATAAAATATAAGATTATTATATGTTAAAAATTAATTACATTTTATTTCAACTCTTTGCAGAATATGTATACATCCCTATACATCGCATCCTGGATTCAAATACATTGTGTAAAGTGATGTATTCAAGAATATGAATTTTTATAATTTCTTTCAAATAATAGGAAACCTTTAAAGAATATGGTAAAATAAGTTGTCTGTTTAGAAATTTTTTTCATTATTTTATCTCATGATTTACCGGAGATATTAGGTACGTAATTCTTGAATTTTTTGTCCAATCATTTCTGTAATAGTTAATGCAATAAGTTATTTTTTCATATGTATAATGGAATAACTTATTACGGAATAATTAATCTCGAAATAATAACTTTTCAACAGAACAACATCATATACGTGATAATTATTGTAAAATATTGATATTTGTTGGACATAGAATGTAAATATTTTTATTTACTTTTTTACTAGGGAATGTTTTTTTTTTAATTATTTTTTTTTTAAAAAAAAAAAACTTATTTGGGGAAGACATTTTTCCTATAGGCGTGGACATTGAGGAAGAGCAAGCGTCGCCGCAGCAAATTCTCCTGCACGTTGCTTCTTTAAACTAACTAAATACGTATTATAGTGTGTGATTAATTAATTAAATTATACAAATGGTTGTAGATCAGGTCACTCTGCACAACTTGATAATAAAATATATATACCAAAGAAATTTACATTGCTATGTCAATTCATTAAATGACCAAACTGCCCCTGGTCAACAAAAAAAAACTGCTTAAATAAACTCCCTCTTATATGATAAGAGAAAACGAAAATAAAAAATATGATCTAAGTTATATATATATATTATATGTATATATATATAAGATAAAAAAACAAATCAAATCAATTGGATTGAAACCCTAGCTAAAAGGTAAATTTAATTTTATAACCTTCATTATAAAATATATAATGTATACATTAAATTGATTAATGCCGTTTATTAAAAAGAAATATTATACAATTACTAATAAATAACTTAATTATATAAATATTTTCCCCAATCTGTGCAAGTGTAAAACTTGTGGCGTAAATTACGTAATATGTAATATTTTCTTCGTCCGGTATTGTTTGTCATAATTTTTTTAGAGTCAAATTATAAAAATTTTGACTAACATTTTAAGATGTATTTTTTTATCATATTAATATATAAAAAATTGTTATTTATAGTACTTTTCATATAGTTTTAGAATATCTAATTTTTTTGTTTAAAATATCGAATTAATGTGATCTAATTTACCTTTAAAAATTAGTCAAATTGACTTTTGATAAGCGTAACATAACAAATTAAAAAATTTGATATATTAAATAAAAAATTTAGATAATTAATAATTGTACGAAAAGTATCATAAATTTTTATTTGTTGCATATCAATATAATAAATCGTAAATATTAATTAAATTTTTTATAGTTTAACTCTAAAAAGAAAATTATTACAATGTGAACAAGTAAAATATAAATAAAACTTTGTCTTATTCTCTTGACCAAGGTCATATAGTTTAGTGTTTTTGGTTCTCTTTCTTGATCCATGAGTTTCAAAACCTACCTCTTTAATTAACCAACCCTAAATTAAGGTCTACATATAAGTAATAAACTCAAAATCCACTTTGATTTATGAGCCTCTAAACTATATGCAATATTTAATTCTTACATAATATAATAACAAATACTATTTTATTAAATTTTATATTACAAGTGATGGCTAAGACTAGTGTAATATTTTCATAAAGTACACATGGCAAATTATTACCTCTCCAAGCATCTAGTACAACAAAAATTAGAAGAAGATATTTTCTTACTATTTCTACCTTGTAAACAAAAACTAAAACAATATATATTAATTTATTTAGGAATAATTCATGGTAATCCAACAAAATGTCTATAACCAAAAAAAAAATCCAATATATCAAAATGCACATGTGAAGAAAAATACTTTTTTTTTTTTTTATAATTACCGTAAGTTTTAGAGGTCGAGATATAAGTTTTTTTTAAAAAAAAAACAAAAATCCAAATGTCATTCAAAACCTAACATGTGGTGATTTATTTCCAAAATGTCAATTCAACGTAGTAAATGACTTGATTTACAATTAAAGTTTTTCTCGCTAAACTTAATTAGTGCACGTTGACTTTATTCCAATTAAGTTTGGATATTATTTCATCCGTCCATTTTACTTGTTTACTATATTAAAAAGTAATTTTATCAAATCACCCTTATTAAATATAAATCTTCGAAACATTGAGAAATGAATAATATTTAATGGGGTATATAGATATAAATGATAAATTATTTCACTAAATTGAACAAATATTACTAGACATCTCAAAATAATATAAATGACAAGTAAAAATAATTAGTTCTTGGAAATAGTGAAGATAAGAAAATATAGTTCGATAAACTGAAATTGATCTGACAATTATAGTTTGTTCTAAATTATATTTCCCCTCATTTAAACAACACCTATGGGACAACATTGTTATATATATATATATATATTATAATGCCCCTGCTATGGATGGGTGAAAGCATAATATTAAGAGATTACGAATTTGAATCTGAATTAATCAAATTAGTGTGTATTGAATAGTTCAATAGATTTGTTTCTACACCGATGTATCCAATGCCATATCTTATTTTTTTAGTTTCAATGCCATACACTTCATCTTTTAACTTGGTATATCTAAACAAAAAATAGAGTTACATTTTTCTATTGAGAAATAGTTTAATTTCATTTATCCGTAGTAAAATAATTTACATCTAAAGTTTTATTTTAGATTAGATATTTTAAATCAATTTTTGTTCTTTCTTAAATTTTATGGGGAATGTGACAAAAATGAGACCATGGAGGTATAATATTGCTTATTTGAATTTCACATCGATACGCAGCTCCGCAATATAATTAAAGCATACGATAAAGTAGTGTTACTAATAATTTTTTTTTATAAAAAAACTATGTTTATATTTACTCCCTATTATAATTTAGCATGGCATAATTAAGGAGGGCAAATGCAACTTCAATTTCACTAGGAAAAACAATGATCACTATTTTCAGTATATATACACACGAACGAACTTAATTGTGCGTTGAATTTCTTACTAATGAAATTGAAAAAATTATATTCAGTATCACAATAGTCAATGAACATTAATGAAATATCATCGATGAATATTGCACATGACACTATTTATTCAAGACGGGCTAGGGATTAAAAAAAATTCTCTCTAATATGAAAAATATGAGTAGAACGACTCATCCGGTGACCTAATTGTGTTGAATTTCTAACTAATAAAGTTGAAAAAACAATATTCAGTGTCACAATAGTCAAAATAATTTATTAGTGTTATTTATAGCTAGGTTTTGAATTGAAACACATAAAATTTAGCCAAAGATTTATGTGACAATAGGTTTTTTACTTCAGTCGAAGAAATAAAATAATGGACCTATTATGTAACTGATAAAATTAGGCACAATTATCAAATTAAATGACCCTTAAATGGCTAGAGGAGGATGAAAGATAGATTCTTGAATAAAAACCCTATTTTACTGTGTCCTTACAGGGTGGAAATTAAAGGAGTGGTCAAGGATATGAAATTATTTCTATCGACGAATTTAAAATTACTTATTCTTAGAGATGGTAAAATGAGTAATTTATATGAATATTTATTTAATTATTTATATCCAATTCTTTTAAAATGGATAAAAACAAGTTAAACTTATACTATCCATTTAAAAATAGATAGTTAAATGAGTAAAATCAGGGGCGGACCCACGTGGTGTTCGCCGAGTGCTCGAGCACCCATTAACTTCGTTGTGAAATATATATATCTATGTAAAAATCGATAGGTATTTGTATAAAATTAACATAGAGCACCCAATGAATAAATTATATAATTGTCCCAATAGTTTTAGAATGGATACTTAAGACTCCTTTAGTGTTGCTGTAAAACAGGTAAAAAAAGACTCATTTATAAAAGAAACAAAAGTGACATTAATATTTTACTTTAAGGTATAGGTGATCCCGTTAAGGTTGGGTTGGACAAGGAAAAAATATATATTTTTTAAAAAATAACATAAATTGATTTTGAGACGTTAATTGGCGTTGGGGTTTGGGTAAGAGATTTTGCTTTTGAAACTTGAGATATACCTATAATAAGGGTGAATATGGATACTCATATTATTCATTCGGTAACTCGTTTTTATCCATTTCAAATATGAGTCGAATCAAGTATTTTGCTTATTTTTATTTAACTCATTTTATTTTATTTTTAAAGGTCAATTGAAAAACATGTAAGAAATTGAATTATCTTTTATTGAACTATTTTCATTTACTATCTTGAATATTTTAGTAGCTTTAAAGAGATTATCTTAATAAATAATATTTTATCACATTTCTATAACATGTAAAAAGTTAGAATTAAATATACGCGCACATAATGTTACATATAACCGCAACTCACCCCACAAATCACAATAATTTATAAAAAAAACTCAATTCAATCCGTCCCACATTCCACCGACCCCACACAACCTTAAACCCACCCAATAAGCTTAAATCCATCCTGCACCACATGTACCCCGCCCCATTACCATCCCTACTTGTACCCAACTCGATCCCCACGATAAAAAAAGATAATGCCTAAAGGGAAGGTTATTTTGGGTAAAAGACTTTTTATATAGGCGGGGTCTTTGAGACTTTGAGGAAGAGAAAGCGTCGTCGCAACAATATCAAGAGATAATTTACCTTATGATGAAATAATAACGTAGCTCGTTTGATGAAATAATAAGGTCATCTAACAATAGTAATTGTCCACTATACTAAAATTAGTTGTTCAACAATATTTGTTCAATTTAGAAAATCAAGAGATAATTTATCTTTTATATCTATTTTATGTTTGTTATTAAATACTACTCCTTCTGTCCCTATTTAGTTGTCCACTTTAAAAAAGGAACACATATTAATATAACAATAATTAGAATAGTGAAGTTACAATTACCCTTATTTAATATGGTTTGAAAAGGATGAATTAAAACTTAGAAATTTTTAAGAAGTTTAAATGGGGGTATAATAGGAAAAAAAATTGTCCTTTCTTGATCTGTCAAAATAGATAAGTAAATAGGGACATCTAAAAGAGGAAATATGGACAAATAAATAGGGACAGAGGAAGTACTATTTATCATCTAAAACATTTATCAAAACATTAAATTTGACAAAGTTAAAGGGTAAGATAATAATATGAATTAATATCTCAAAAGGTCACTCAATTTTGAAAATTTGTCTAACAAAATCATTAAACTTTATTTTACATCACTAAAATCACTAAACTTAGACCTTTCTATCAATAAAATCACCCCATTCAATTTATTACTAAAAAAGGTATTGACATAGCAAAATAAATTAATATTTTTATATGAATCTCACAAATAAATAAAATTAGAGAAATCTTATTAAAAACTTCCACTTCCTCTCACAAAACTTTTTTTAAAAAAATCAACTAAAATGTATGTGCAAACACAAATTCAAATTTCAAAATTTATTTATTAACAAATTTGAAAAAATATTATTTTCAAGTTTAAAAAATCTAACGTTAGCAAATAGTGAAAATTACGAAGGAGAAGTAAGGCTTTTACCTATAATTTATAGCAAGAAACATCTGAAAATCGTTACACGCTGAAGAACTTAATTAATAAATACTTGTTTTATTTTTGACGTTTTTTTATTGTTTTTCTTCCTGTTTTGGATTTAAATTGTTTTGTTTTGCTATAGTACTTGTTAGAGCCGTCAATATGGGCTAGTCCTGTTAGGCCGGCCTGGCCTAACCCGGGATTTAATGGGGCTGGACTAAGATTTTTGGAGCCCATTTAAGAAAAGGGCTTTTTGGGGGGCTTGAGAAATATTGGTAGGGTCGGCCCGTGGGCCAATAAAAATTAATTTAAAAATATAATATAATATTAAAATTTAAAAATATAGAGAGTCCAAAATCAAAATAATTAGGTTAATATTTCTATTTAGATATTTGTACTTTTAGTTGAAAAAAAAAAACTTAATAAATATTAAGTTTTTTTGTAATTTTATACACCTTTTTGTCTAATGTGGCACTCTATGAGACTCCACGCAATTGAGGCGCGTCAGAAATATTTGAATGCCACGTAAGCTAAAGAGGTACAAAAAATTATTAAAAAAAAGTTCAGGGGGGTAATACAACCTTAGTAAAGTGTGTTTTTGGAATTTCGATCATAGTCTAAGGGGTACTTGTGCATTTTCCCTAAATATTATAAAGATAATTTTATTTGTGAATTTGATTAACAAGTAGTGACAAAGTCTCATTTGTTTCCATTAAGATTAAGACGTTTGAATTTGAATACACATTTAAATATTAAGATATGCATTAAGATCTAGATGTGTAAATCTGAATAAACATCTTAATATTAAAATATTGTCTTTGAATCTGAACACTAAATTATTAGGACAGTTTATTTCAATATCTGAATGACATATGAAATTAAACTTTATATCAATAAAATATTATAAAAACCTTGTTAGTAAAATAGTTGTTTTTCATATAAAATAATATTTTGAACATTTTTACCATAACAAAGCTAATATAATTAATCTTTTAAGAACTCAACATCAAGTTACGTCATTAATATGACTATTTTTGCACTCAAATACTTTGAGAATCTAATATAATGCAATTTAAAATAGTTTATATAGAGTAGTAAATATATAGTTTAGAAAAATATTTTATTTTATTATAGAAATTTTATATTGTTATCGATTAAATAACTAATACTTTCTTATTTTTTAAAACCGTGCTAAATATTATATCATGTGAGTGCTTATCAATTCAAATATATTTATTAATTTAGAAAGTAAAATATGTATATTAAGTTAATGTGAATAAAGGAAATCATAATGGCAAACATGTAATTAATATTAATTAAATAAGAAAACAATTTTTATGAGATGTCGTGATATAGTTGAATTAAGATATAAGTCTTATTTTTTAGTCTGAATAGTGTTAAGGGTGTGTTACAGATCTGATTTATTCCGATATATCCACACCCATTAAGAGACTTATAATAAAATAAAACAAACGAACTTAATAAATTGAATCTGAATAATTAAGATCCAGTTCTTAAAAACAAACACACTTAATAAGGCAAATCTTAATGATTGAGATTCAAACCTCATTAAGTGCAAACAAATGAGGCCTAACATAATGTAATATTGTTTTGTCGATATTTATGATAATATTTTTAAATTATAATTTATAATTTAATTTAATAATTATAAAAAAATATTTTTTAAAAAAAAGTGGGCTGACCCGGCAAGACTGTAGCCCACGTACTTGTGGGCTGAGCCGATCATTTTCTGGCCCACATAAAATATGGGATAGCCCGACCTGGCTCGTAAAATGTCCAAGCATGTATGGGTTAGCCCGGATGGGGTGAGCTAGCCCATATTGACAGCTCTTGTCCTTGTACTCATTTTTTTTAATTAAGGAGGCAAATTATTATGGTATTAGTATTACAGTAATACAAAAATATGTTTCACTAAGAAAAGATATTCATTTATTTATTAAATCAAGAAGTAAATTATTCAACAATATCATTAAAAAAAATTATTTTCATAATTTAGTTTGTGCCGATTTAATGAGTTTTCTTTGATTTTATTTATTTGTGGATCTGGATTATATGATATAAAAATGTACGAGTAATTTATTTTGATATGTCAATACTTTTTCAATAATAAATTTGATTCGGTGATTTTATTGATAGAAATATTCAAGTTTAATGATTTTATTGATACAAAACAAAGTTTAATGACTTTGCTAGATAAATTCTCAAAGTTGAATGAACTTTTGAGATATTAACTCATATTAATATTATCTTTACTATTTATTATTTTTTAAAGGGATGCGCCAAGAAGGAGTACTAATTTTTTTGTTTCTCATTTAATCCAAGTATTGGAGTCTGTTCACATGATGCAGGGTCTTATCAAGAAGAGAAAGTGATCTTTATTAACGATATTTTCGTACTCAGGGCTCAAACTCAAAATTAAGAAAGGAATAATATTATTTATTGCACTATAGATGATAAAGATAATATTTTAATGTCATAGTAAAGTGAGAGAAATCCATATGCAAATATATGGACTTATTAGGATTTTGATTTTTGATCGTCTTGAAAAATAAAATAAAATAGATGTATTCTTAGCCTGGGATGAAAAAGAATATGATGTAAACGTTGCATACTTTGAAGAATTAAGTTAGGAAACGATAATGTATATACTTGGGATAATTATTTCCTTTGAATTTTATGATAATTTGCGTCAATTTTCTTATAATAATCTTCATTTTCCAATAATTTGAATATTTCTTACTAATATTTTTATCCAAGTCTAATATTACAGTAGAAAATATATCCTAACTAGAAGTCATTTCTTCTCACAAAAGCTATTTACTTTTCTATTATTTTTTTAAAATTAAGTCAACTTCTCTAACACATGTATCCAAAGGACTTGATCTTCCTATTTTCTCGGTAATGTTTTAATCACTATGATGATAATAAGAATTAACATGATTCCAATTTGATTTTTTTTATATATATACTTTGACCTAAACTAATCTTGATTTATTTTTTTAAATATATCATCAAAAAGAAAAATTAGTAAAATAATTGATTGGATCAAGGACCAATCCAATCTTGGAGATAGTGACAATTAAGATAATTTAGTCCAATTAACTTAATAGTTGCCCTGACTTTGGTTTTTTAATTTCCTCTAACTTGACTTTATTTCAAAAAATTAGAATCAAACTTTTGAACATTATATAATTGAATTAGGCCTCCTTCTCCTTTATGTTATCACTATTTAGATATTCATGTAAAAAATCGACTATCGATGAAAATGACGAACAATCGACTCATGTATGATTACTCTCCACATTATCACAATGCTTCAATGCCATAAACCCTACTTGTTATTTGCTACTAATAAGATCCAATCGACTTATTAAGGAAGTTATGAATCCTAATGTTTCTATCTTGCTATAAAATACAAACATATGGTTAGTTTCAATAGTTTTTAAAACTTATGGGTATAACATATATTTCTTAAAAAAGTGAAATATGTTTTTCAAATACTATGACCAAACACATGATGAAAATCTATGGCCAAACACGGGCCAAATTGTAGCAAAAAATTATTTGCCAAGGTAACAAACAATTTAAGCATCAAAAAAGGCATATGGTTACCAACCTCAACTCTAAAGAAGCATAATAAAAACCTACAATACCAAATACTAATTCAACATGCAGCAGCATGCAAATTATTATAATTACTTTCAAAGCAGATATGATTTCTAGAAACAATTTTCTTTTGTAAAGTTGAGGCAAGTAAAGTTCTAAACTCTAATTATTAGGGTCATTCTTAAAAAGTTGATTTCCAACCCTCCAAAACAAAGGCACAATCTATATATTACCAGAATCTACGAAGTTAAAAGGTGCCAAAACCAATCAAGATTCATGCACAGGACTGGGAAAGCACATAAACAATAACCCTCTCTATTCTCTCATTGCTTCCCACAAAATCTATCGAACGAGAAAAGTTATCAGAAAAGTTTCTGAATCAAGTACAGACAAAAACCATGAACCATTTTCGTATAGCATTTGGGTTAAGCTGTATCAAGAAGAAATGGCGCAAACATCTCAAATTCAAGAGCGGAGAGGCATCATAAACTTCATTTGATCCCATGCATTATCTTTAATGCCAGCTTCGAATTGATGCACTGCATAAAAAAAGGGGATTGTTTAGTGCCAGGAAATCTTTCAGTCAATAAAGTGGAGCTTTGTACTTCTTCACAACAGCTTCGAATTTGATGCCCTGCACCTATTCTGAGAAGAAATGTTAGTAATACAATAAATACGAGGTCCATAATTAACTATCACAGCATGTTCAGATAAAATTTCAATTAGAAACATGATTTCGTCAACTAGAAGGAACAAGTACCTTCGCAACATCTTTGTAGAAGGCACTGATCTCCTCCTCTGTAAGGCCACCCTCATCAGCATTTTCCTCCCAGCCCATAGAACGCAAAAGTGCAGCCTCTTCCTCGTCTGAACACAACATCGCATCACAAGTTGAAAAGCTCTTGTCAGTATTCTTTCCGTCGAAAGAGTCACTGTTGCATGTATTTTCACCCAAGATCTCAGTTGATTGCTCCACCCTTGGGGTCTCATCAGATAGTGAAGCATCTTGATCCTGAGGGATGCCATGTGCATTAGATTTCTTTCTCATACGATCAAAGAAATCATTCCGACTCTGAGCTTGGGATGATAGTTTCTTTTGCACCATTGTCCCAACAGGCTTGGGTTCAAAGGTAGAGGGAGCTGCAATATTTCCTGGACTGTGTGTAGAAGCAGACACAGGAACGGCCAAAAGCGCATTTGGACCTCTGCTGTGTATATTTTGGCTCAGGCTACTGTTAACAACAGGAGAAACACCATTCCTGTCACTTGTTGGCTTGTAGACGTGAATCCTGCTTGAGATGCAGACACTTGAGAGATTGTGACTGACAGGATGAGACGATGAGACAGTTTGTTGCCGCAACTCAACCTTGGTTCTTGATTTATCAGAATGATTTGGCACCTAAATTCAAAGATTGCAGAATTGTATCTTATCAAGATAGTAATTCATGTCAAACATATGATTAATGGGGTCTACAGGGGAGGGGGTAAGGAAACAAGTGGTAAAAAAAATTGTACTTAAATGAATTACTAAATGAAGCTGCAGAATACAAAACTTGGGACTGCAGGAATCAGATAAAGTATTCTACCACGGTACCACCACACTATGACTTTCTCCCATCTTTCACTTATTACTTCTTTCCGTAACTTCCTATCGTTAACCTAGTCGCCACTAATAATTTTCCCTAAAACACCTTCAGAAAGGCATTGCCATATGTTTCCGTAATGGGGTAGAACGTGGATTGTTCTAGTATAGAAAAATAAACATAAATGGTTTCCATGCAATTAGAATATGAACATACTTCTAAATAACACTAATAGGGAAGGAAATTTTAATATTGCCAACCAACATAGATTTCCCAAACAGGAAACTCACGGATGATGCATAATTTTGGATACATGAAAGGATTTATGGTGGATTAGAAGATAAAAAAAAAGTGTGATCTCATACAGTGGCATAGCTACACTATACTCACGTCAGAAAATTATACTATATATACAATAGAATGATATGTTAAATGGTTAAATAACATATTTGGATACTCTTGAAACAATGAAGTGTTGTAGCCTAGTGGTTATGGCACGCCTGAGATGTTCAGGCTTAAGGCAGTCACGAGCTATGTTGCTCGGACTCTCCAAAAATGCCAATGGGTGCGTGTCAGATTCGTCAAAAGTAGTGTATTTTTGAATAATCCGAGACGGGTGCGGCATCAAAAGTGAAGAGTCCGCGCAACTAAGGTCACGAGTTCGAATCTCACTTGTTGCAGCGTTTAAGATTTTTTGACACGCTTCGTAATTTCTGACTCTGCCACTGATCTCATAAAGGCATTCTTCAAGTCATAAACAAAGAAAATAAGATTTGTTTTCCACTGAATGACCGACAATACATGTCATAAAGGGAAGAGCAAGCATATCATGAAGCATTAAAAAGAGGAGGATTCCAAATTTAAAGTGGACGATACTTAGCAGTTTGACATTATATTACATGAGGCCCTATCATATACAAACCACCAGCAAGTGATGTACGAGATAAAAATTGGTCCCACCTTTTAGAAGAAAATGTACTTAGTAACCTAGGTAAGTAGGCGTTTGTGCACAATAAGTGCACTTCAATAAACCATGCATAGTCACTTCCAGTAGTTTACAGGAAGATAAGAGTGATATAAAACCTCCTCCCATCCAATTGCTGGGAAGGCTGACATGGAGAAGGGCAGCCATCCCATCTGTCATTTCCACTCATACAGTTTTGTATATATTATAGGTAGGCCTTTAAAATAGTGATAATGGAACAAGCCGTCTCTGTGACTTTGTAAGCAGTTTCTTTTTGGTTAGTCTCTTTCCATTTTTTGTTATTTCAATTATAGGCCATAAAAATTGGAGAGCAAATCACTTGTATGCTTTTGGGAAATGGCAGCCCAGCACCACCAAGAAAAGGTCTGTATTCCCCTAGTTAGTGAGAATTGGCCATGTCTATTTCACAAACCAAGTGACAAGTTTAACCGAAACAAGAAATCCTACCTGCAACATGAACAAGCCTTATGAACACGGAACACAGCTCATCCATAATACCTTGTGATACATGATGATCAGTCAGGGCTCAGGATAGGCAAGTCTGTTATGATCATCATCCATAGAAAAGAATGTTTTGTCACGAGAATGTCAAACTCATCATAATTCCCTCGACTTTTGTCTTCTCCACCACACTCCACACCACCCTTTCAAATTTATTCTTAAATCCCAAAATACTTCTGATTAGATCTTCGTATACAGTTTTTGAGCACAACAATATTTTGAATTGCCTCATTATTCCAAATCATAAAATTAAGAGCGACTGAGGCTTTGAACCGTTGGAACGGCATATGGGTATGTCAAGGGCTCATTAGACAGTTCAACATAACAACCAAAGAAACATTTTTCTAAAACACAAGCCCCTTCTTTTTGCATCTCTTTTGGTTAAGACTACTTACTTTTATGTGCACCAGATCTGTTGCTAGATGTATATAAAAATCCCCACAACTTTCTACGGCCATCAGTTATCAGGAGAATAGACAACAAAGAAAAAATAAATAAAGAATGGTTGTGAATTTAAGTGTTTAAAAGTAAAAAAATTCACAGTAACTCAAAATCTGTTTTATATTTCATCAACTAGGATATAATATAAATTATAATTTGCCAAACATATGGAGCCAAGGAAAATTATACAATCCTAAAATAACTAATAACAATTGAGCTCAAAAGCATGGAGATGGAGAATAAAATCCACAAGCCACAGTTAAATATACTATTTGCACAAAAGATTGAACACACAAAGAATCAAAATCCACAATATGAGAAATAGCAGTCTTGAAGTGAACAATCTTACTTATGTGACCGCAGAATGTATTTCCAAACAATCCCAAAATGAACATAAAAGGGGAGGGAAAGGGGGGCCATGAAAGGTTATAAGCAGGCGTGAAATCATTCGCATTAGTTTACCCATTAATTTGCACAATTTACTAAGTTCCTGATTCATTAGCTGGTTTCCTAATTTAAACAGAACTGTGTGATTTTGAATAGCAAATAATCCAGTTTTAGAAACTACATTCATGTAGTTCAAACCAATCACGAGGTATCATAAATGGACAAAGAAGCACCATAAAAAATACAGTAACTCTTTTTCTCAGAACATCATGACATTAATTCTCTTGAATTATCATTGTTACACTGTGATTCTTACTGGTAACTGACGGTAAATTGTCCTTGGTCAGGCTAAACACAGACCATGTTATCTAGCTATGTATTTAGATAATTAATCGATGCGTGAGTAATAAATGCATTTGTATAATTAATTGTGAAAGAGAAAGGGAAACATCCGAGTAATAAATGCATTAATTAATCCTGCAAGAGACAGGAAACACTTGAGTGTCAAACTCATAGTAATCACTGGTGGAAAAGGTCAGAAAATCAAATAAGCAGAGTCTCTGAAGCATTACTTAAGAATTCCCAAAGGCTACCCAATTAAACCTTCTGATAAAGGTGTTAGATCATACAAGAGCAAGCAGTTCTGTCAAATAACTGACCTTTATAGTAAATAATTTGGGAATGACTTTCATGTACATAGTAATATTTAAATTTTTTATGAAGTTAATGTATATAATAATTAAACATATATAGGAAGCAAAGCTCTTACCGAGGCCTTAGCCACCAGTGGTATCAATTGCCTAGATTGCTTCATAGCAAGCTCTTCAAGTCGGTGATTTGCTTGGGACACCTGTTATGTTAAACATTAAGAGTATGAGAATGCTAACTTTCCCATGTAAGCCACACCCATATAAACAAAAAGGGAAACAAACCAAACCTGGGAAATAGTCTGAGCACAAGGAAGACCCTTAGCGACAGTTTCAGCCATATTAAGACATCTGCCACTTGACTTGCTAAAAATTGGAGAAGAAGGTCCAGAAGAGGCAGCTCGTTTCATGGAAGATAGACCAGAGTTATCGTTACCGGCAACTGCTGTAGTAACTGCTAATGCAGATGCCAACTTGTTGACAGTACTGCCTGACGGACTTGTTGGTATACCCTGAGTCCTAGTACCCAAACCAGGAGATCCGACACTTCCAAGGCCAGGTGATGTTTGTCGTTTTTCAGTTACTAAGGGTCGGATGCCACATTCAATTGCTTTATCCGCAAGCACGCCATTGTTGTCAGTTAGTTTGATCTT
Organism: Solanum lycopersicum; assembly: GCF_036512215.1. NCBI lineage: Eukaryota > Viridiplantae > Streptophyta > Magnoliopsida > Solanales > Solanaceae > Solanum > Solanum lycopersicum. Next base: position 89,022,430 of record NC_090800.1, on the reverse strand, counting down.
ACCAGCATTGCTCAAATTCCTAGGCCATTTCTCACTAATTCTACCAGAAGTCATTGAAGGTGACTGTAACCCTTCCTCAAATATTTCCAAGTGATGTTTCTTGGAAGTATCGGAAAAGTCCCTAGACCTATGATTTCTTAAAGTTGATGACTCCCGGTACTTGTTAATGTCTTTATCCATGTCTCTGTGATGATTTCTAAAATTATTGTAAGATTGAAAGTTAGGGGAATTACTACTGTTGGAGCTCCACCGAGTCCGTGAAGAGATGGCTCGATCAGATGAAGCAGGACGCCTCCACTCTTTATTGTCCGTATTCACTGACAGTGATCTCTTGTGTGCATGTTTTGATGGGGCTGCATCATCTATAATGATAACAGAAAGAAGCAAATAGTTCAAGTGACATGAAAATGCATGTTTCATATATAAAAAAAAACTAATTAGAGCATGAAAGTAACCTGGATGCAACCGGGATGATGCGGCGCCGAAGCTTGACACATGTTTACCGCTCCTTAACCATTGTGGGGCTAATGTAGGTTCACTTGTTTCCATCCTAACCTATTTTAGTTCTATGCATCCAAGCAACCCAGTTCCTCTCTTACAAAAATTAAACCCTAAAAGACACAAAATTATAATACTTAAGCAATCACACTAAAGAGGAACACTCAAACGAGTTAGATGAGTCAATCCAGCCCGAGATTAATATGATTCGGCTACTCGTCTGCACTCCCCATATTTCTCATGCTTTAGAAACAAAATCAAAATCAGTCTATAGGGGTCAGATTAAAAATTTCCAGAACCCTATATGATTCAAAAAGAGACAACCCCACAATGCTATTCACTATGGATGATCCATTCTGTGCACTAAATATCATCAACAAGAACCCTATTCCATCTTCAACTAAATTTCAATCAGTAAAAACCAATGAATAAACCAAGAAACCAGAAAACTACGACTCTACCGTGAGAAATCAGTCCGACCCACTACAGATAACAAGGAAACAGTGAAACCCTAGATTTCAAAACTTGCAAAAGAGAGACCAATATAAGACGGCATTCACAAAAACATAGTCCAAAACAGAACTTTATCGTCCAAAAATCCGAAGAATTCACCCAATAATCAAAACAATAAAGCAAAACAGTCGAATTGAATTAAACCCAATAAAAGAATATAATCAAAATTGAATAATAACAGAGCCCAATTCAGTTCCTTTTTATCTATTTTTGTTGTATTTCTCAAGGGTATATAGCGAAAAAAACTGATATAGATAATGATGATAAACAAAGTTTATAGTAACAATTAAGAGATTAATAAGTCTGTATGTGGAAGAGTTATGGTGAGAGAGAAACACTGGTAGAAGAAGAAAATTTATGCATCCGTGTGGTGCGGAAAAATTTTATTTTGTGCCTCGCACACATAGTATCAGTTGTGTGAGGCTTTTTTGCCTTGCCATTTGTATGTGGGCCAGTTGTATCTGTTCAATTCCTCATTTTTTTCTCTTTCAATTTATATTTTTTATTTTGCTTATAACTCTTTTTGTAAATTTTATTTTGATTAAAGAAAAAATTAAAATTCACCTTGATAATTTATATATATTTGAGGGAAATTAAAGTAATATATTAGAACAATATAAATTTAATTTTCTTGGATGAATTCAAAGATATTGAATTAAAAAATAAATTGAACTCTCATCAAAGAATTAAAAATTCACTCAATTATCTGGTAATTTAAATTTTTTCTTTTGAGATTTCAATTTTAATTACTCAATTCTTAATTGTCAATTATATTTTTATTTATTATATAACCATTTTATGTTTTTAATGTTTAGTATTAATAATAATGTCTTAATGATATTAAGCACTCAATTATCTTTTTTTTCTATATTTGTTAAATTCTTTACATATAGTAGTGTCTTAAAATGTGAAACGAAACTCTTGTAAATATCTTTTCATTGTGAGTTTATAAGAATTAATATAAAAAAAATTAACCAAAAAAATTTGTGAAAAACACAAAATAATAGTAGCATGAATTATTTTTTTTCACTTGGAGATAGAATTGAAAAAAAGTTTTAGATGATGCAAGATAAAATAAAAAATGGATTCTCTCATAGAACAAGATGCATTAGTATTATATTTTTTCACTTAGAGGTAGAACTAAAAAAAAAGCTTTAAAAGATGCAAAAATAAAATAAAAAATAAAATTTTACATAGAAAATATGCGTTAAAAGCATTAAAATTTGAGAAAATAGAAGCTTGAAAGATAAAGTGCGACAACAAAAGGAGGGATCCACAAAAACACTTGTCAAAAAGAAATAGTGTCTTCATATAACTATTGTTGATTGTACCTCAAACACCATAAAATTTTTCGTTAAGAAAATATTTGAAGATCAAAAAATAAAAAATTGAGATTTAAACGGAAACAAATACCAGAAAATAGAAAAATAATAATAATAAATAAAACATATAAAATATAAATACTAGTAGTCCGTTTTCTGCGTGTGAGTTTGAAAGACTAGAAAGTGTGGTCGCCAAGCTTTTCCTTTTATTTTTTTAATTAATTACTTTTAAAAAAAGTACAGAACCGTAGCAAAATGTCCTTCGCATTTTTTCTTTTTCAAAATTAAGAAATATATTTAATATTTAAAAATTTGAAAGCGATTAGAAAAAATGACATATAATTCGATGCATAAAATAATATACGTTAATAAATTTCGTGTAAAGATCTACACCTCAAGAAGTGATATAGTTATTAGTGTCTATTTACTAATTTTGTCGACTTTTGCTTGATTTGATAGCATAACAATCATTAACGATCAATTATATAAAATAAAATATTGTGTTTGTGATACTATATCAATTATTAGTACCGAAACAAATCACTAATAAATCACAATAGTTTTAAAATGGATTTATTATTTAAATAAGTAATTGATATTATATTTTCTCTTTTTCTATTTTTATATGTCTTACTTACTATAACATGTTACAAAATTAATACACAAATAATATTATTCTTCATATTTTTTTCTTATAAAGTTCTTATTAGTCTTAAATATTTGACCAATACAAAAAGAATAGCTAATTTACGTTTATTGATATTACTTAATTAATTACTCCTACCATTATACTCTAAAAATCTTACATTCAAACATAAATCTCAACAAACAAACAAACTAATAATAAAAGATGGAGGGTAAAAAATAAATAAATAATTACAATTAACATAAATTTATATATATATATATATATATATATATATATATGGAAATTAAGTGTAAAATTTTAAATTTGAGATCAATTCATACTGAAATTTTGGCTCTAATTTCAAACACAAAAATTTGAAATAGTTATTTAATGCATTTCAATTATAATATACTTCACTTGTAATTTCATCTCCATGGAGTACACAAGAAAATAAGTTAAATTTGCTTATTTATTTTACTTTGTAATTTTTATATGAATTAATCTTGATTTGGACTTTTAAAATGGTAGATTTTATTTATTAATAATTGAAAATTTAACTTCAAGAAAATACAATATAAAATTATCATAATAAATTCATTTAATCTCTTACACAGAATAAAATCTAAAATTGTGACAACTACCATATAAGTTTTGTATTACAATATGTCTCCATAGTGTTAATGTTTTATATCAATATTAATATATTAATAAATATATCAATATGTTAATAAATGTAGTAACACAAAATTTGTGAACAATTAACATGAAATACACATATAGTGTATACATTTAAGTGCCCACGTAAAAGTGAAAAAGAAAATTAGTTTTGGATGAAAGGCTATTTGTTATACAATGATTTTATGAGATAATATCTCAGATGATTATTTAATTATGAAGTATTTTCACATAAAAATTCACTTATTAACTTTGATTATTAATTTAAAAAACACTCAATTATGGACTTTTTTCACATAAAGTCACTTGGCTTTGATTTTTAATTTAAAAATCACTCAACTATAAACTTCTTTCCAAAAAGTCACTTAAACTATTTAAGTTTTTAAAAAAAATAAAATTCTCCACAATTAAAATTTAAAAGATATTATTTGAATCATTTAATGACCATTATTATTAGTATTCAATGTAAAATCTTTAAGTACTACGCATATTTTTATGGATTCTTTGAGATCTTGCAAATCACATGTGATTATATATGCTAATTTGGCTGGCTAATTGTATTTATATATGTAGTTTAGTGACCAACAATATCGATGAGAAAAAATCATGATTGGTTGAAAAATTATATTTCTTAATTGAAATCTATAGGTAATTTTGAATTGTTTGCATCATCATGTGAACCTATTCATATTATTCCTTAATTTATGTATTTTAAAGTTTAGGAAAAGAAAACATTATGTTAAACTTAATCCCCATTCCCCATGGAAACTAGAGTATACTATTCCAAAAAGCACATTAAAAAATTATAATTTTCATGTAGAAATTTTTAGGAAAAATCCTTTTGCCAGAAAACTTGGTTAGAATGGTTAACAATATATTTCACATTATGTTATTAATCTTTTTTGAATATTTTTTTACCTTTTTGATTTTAATATCTTTTGATTAAAATAGAAAAAAGATCAATTTGATTTTAAAATAAAAATGATTTATAAATTTTTTAAATTTCTGATCAAATTTTCTGGTTATTAAGCAGTATCCAAATTTTTAATAGGTAAATTTAGTCGGGAGGATTATTAAGTAATATTTTTAAAATTTTAGTAGTTAATTTCATTAATTAAATTGGTTGAATGATTTTTTTAAGTAAACACCTATTTTTGAGCGATTTTATACGAAAAAATTAAATTCAAAAAATTAAAATTGAGTGATTTTCTATGAAAAAAATGCATAATAATAGTTAAAAATCAAAATTGAATGATTTTATGTAAAGAAGAAAAATCATAATTAAGTGATTATTTGAAATATTACCTCGACTTTTATCCAATGAGATAAGTACTAGAATAAACTATAAAAAAAATACTACTCAATTGGAACAAATGCTTAAACATGATTATTTATGAAAATGAAATTTATTTTCTTAAAAAAAAAAAATCTTATGCTATTTCACAAATATAAACCTATAAGGTATAGTTTATTTTTATTAGACTAATGTATTTTCAAGTTTCAACTGTCCACGAATCCAAGCATTCCACTACTTAATTGATTTCTTGTTATTTATTTTATTTTTTATTGGATAAATTGACCGTAAAACAATGCACACAAAAAGATAATGTAAAAGGTTTAAACGAACACGCCATGCAACTACTCGGCCTATGGAAAAGGACTTTTTGACCTTTCCATTAACAAATAATTACATTTTTTTTGTTAAATATATAAAAATATAAATTTACCATTGTGAAGAATAATCATATATGGTAAAAAAAATCAAGATAAAAAGAGCAAATTCAACTATCATATATATGTTTCCAAGATAGATACATTACTGATTATAATTTATAATATTTTTATATTTATATGGGCATATATATACATTTAAAATACACTATTAAATAGTGCAGAGGATAAAAAGTTTTTTTCAAAATTTAATATCGTTATAATAATTTCAGTCAAAATTCGAATATATTTAAGATATTTTTCCTTACATAAAATCTTAGATACTATGACAGAATTTGATTCACTTATTTCTAACGCAACATATGTTATTCATGTTTTTTTCCCGTTAATAACATTTTTATTTCTTAGCTATTGATAAATTTTAATTTTTACTGTTTGTGATATTTAGTCAGGCACATTCAACTATAAATTATTTGAAGTTAGCATTTAAAAAAAAAAATTACTTAAAAGAGTATTTATGAATTTAAAAATTCATCGACTTCTTACATTAGACTTGCATTGTTGTTATTGTTTACCTATATAATCATGATTGTTAATGAACGTAGTTTATTTGATGCGTCTAGTTTTAAATTCACACTTTAAAAACATTGCCATATTTTTTTAAATCGGGGCTGTGGTTTTTGTCACATAGTAGAGGAATATAATTTGTTATACCAAAAACAACAATGTATAGAACAGCTGTGATTTAGTTGGATTTATTAGAAGATGTTTTTTTAATTTCTTTTTGTTTTTCTTTCTCTTGCTACATATGAGAGAGTCTGAGATTGAAGTATGCATGTATTCGTTGATGTGTTCATTTTTTTTTTTTTGGCAAAAGTAACAAGTTTTTGTATAAATCTTCAGTACTAAGGCTGGGGTTCAAAAAAATTACATCACAGAGCTACCTATAACTTAGTAGGCTCAGCAATCAAAAAAAAAAAATTAATCTCACTTACAAGGATCCTAAAATGTCTACAATTGTTACAGGATCTTTTATATACTCATAATTACACCAATAGCAAAAAGTGATAATGCAGTTCATTTTAATTCTATATCAAGGACTGCTGACACTTTCAAAACATCTCGAATTTCTCTCCTTCCAAAAGGGTTCGCCATATCACTGTTGGGACAATTTTTCATCTGTTTTTGTCCATGCTATTACTCCCTTCATAATTTTAGCTTACTAGATTCTGACCCGCCTTTTTAGGCATAGTCCACCTTATGCCTTTGAAATTAGTAAAAAGTTTCATAGTTGGCTAACTACTTTACAACGTAAAAACAGAAGGTTGATTGTATTATTTTGTTCTGTTTTAATTTAATTTTAACGTTTATGAGATCAATTCTAGCTATGTTGTTTAGTTTTAAATTCATATCTTTTAGTTATAATTCTATGTGTGAATATCACTAATATTTGTGTAAAATTTTGTAATTAATAAAAAATTAACAGCCAATTTCAAAAAATATTTTATTATGGACATTCGAATGGGTCTTGTAAAATATTAGATCAAGATTTTCATGTCGATACACTGTTGCTTAATTACTACAATATGTTTTATTCTCATTTTGGGGATTTGAAATTTTGTGATACTTGCAACCTCGCTTAACATAAGTGTCATCGTAATTAAAGGTATTGTACAGAGGTATTTGCATAATTTTCTAATTATATTTACATATACATTGAAAGTGTGGGTATAAGATATATAAATACAGATATATATTTATCCTTTTTGGGTAGTCAACTATTTGTTTGGGCAACTCCTTTTGGTGACATCTGTCCATGTGACTAAGGTCACTTTTGTATATCTTCATATCTCCTCTTGTAATTTTCGTCTCACCTGAAGTATAGGAATCTTAGACCATTATCTAGGTCCTTTTGGCTGGAATTCGACACACACTTCCTCTTGATAAGTGATAAAGAATCTATTTTTATGCTGGGTAATGTTTGATATTTTAATCATATCTCGTTCAATAGAACTTTGTTTACAGTGAGTAAATATGATTTGAACAGCTAATCGTATATATACAACTCTTATGTTTATGTAAAACTCTAATTTTGCTGTTATGAGTACGAAATAAGGGACACAACATAGGACAAGTTTATCCAGATTTTGGAATTAGAAATCTTCTTTGTTCAACTGTTAGTGTTTTGACTATATATTTGTGTACAAAACGTATTTTTCCGGTGATTCCTGATTATTTGCAAGCTTAAGATATGTACCTACATTTTTTATGAAGGATAGAATGTCCACTTCTGTTGTTTACTGTTTCAAATCTAAGTTGTGACATGAAGTGCTTTTGTTGGACATAGTTACTGTTTTAGGAATTTAGTCGTATTTGTATAAGCTAGGCTTACTTGTGAAGATAATCATATTTTACATCAACATTATTGAGCTGCAAGAAATTAAAGAAGTTATTTAATTGTATTCTTAAGGTTGTATATACTCATGAACAAGATGAGGACTTTCGTACGTTGGTAGGTCTATGGTTTGAACTCTTGAAGTGGTGTTGGACTGTTTTTTGTCTAAAGAAGTGAGGTTTGTGTATAATCTTATACTTATACTATTTTTAACTGTTGGTACATCTGAAAGATTATCTTGGTACCTTGGTTACCTCTTGCCACTTTGCATTATCGTGTTGTTGTCATTTAAGACGTTAAAGACTCTTGTGTAACTCGCTCACTTGTACGGATTATTTGAGCACTTGACACTCTTGTTGGGACGTTGTCCTTTTTGTGGTTGGGACTTTGTCACTATTGGTATGCCTCTTGATTCAGATCATTTGCTATCTTTACTTTGGATTTTTAGTTTGTCTTAAGTATGGGAGTTATCCATTTTAAGTATGAATGAGAAAACTATTTTTTATATGGTTCTTGGTTCTTTTGATTATTGGGCTTTGAGCCTTCTTGATACGGGGTGTCGATCCTTCTTGATACCTGTTCGTGCTTGGTGTGACGACGTGATGTATATATTGGGCGGGTCTTGCTAATGAACCTCTTGAAAAAATGTGCTATGAGCGTTATTGACATTTGAATCTTTAAATATCCAAGTTGATACTCGTTGTATATTGTTTATTCGATTTACTGATTTTGTTTCAATTATGCTGCCCTTGACTTGAGAATGATAAGTTGGTGAATCTGAGGGCTTCAAATCTATAGTTTTACACCACTAAGTTATATGTTTAGCGATAATCGTTTCTATCATAGGGATTGTTTGAGGACGCTTGAAGTTGATCATTGAAGATGGAGATTTTGAAAGCCTTAAGGAAGATTACACTTGCACATAGGCATATATATTTTGTATAACCTAGGAACTCTTGGAAATGATCGCTACAAAAAAACATATTATTCTTTTCTTGATTTACCAAAATTAATAAGTAAAACATTAAAATGAACAAACAAAAAAGTAAGAAATATATTGAACAAGTAAAAATGGACAAAGCTCGGAAAGATGATATTATTGAAACTGCTTACGTGGCACCGTGTGATGATTGTTGAATTATTTTTCGTTCCGCACATCACTTAAAACAAACCAAAAAGAAAGTTGAACGAAGAGCAAGAAATGACAAATAGCAATCAAATCCACTGTTTTGACAAATGCAGTCACCGCCGTCTCTTCTGAATTCCTCTTCTTTTTTTCTCAGGTAAAAATTAAAGTCTCTATCTTTCTCACCATCTCTATGTGTGAAAACTGAAAATTGAGGGATGTATGGGAAGCAGAAGAAGTTAAGGCCTCGACTTGACCGGACAAATGCCCTAAAAAACGTTGATTACGACGCTTCACAGTCGGTTCCGTCTTCGCCGTCGTCGTTAATAGATCAACCTGCTCACCGGACTAGGTCGCTTGACCTTTATCCTGTACCTGACCGGACAAGTTTCAGAATCGACGGTGCTGCTGGTGAATTCGACACTATTTGCCGCTCGCTAGGGCTTTCTCCTGAAGACTTTGCGATTCCGGTAGCTGCGTGGGAAGCTAGAAAACATTGCTCTCGTTCTGACAGATTGCGCAGCACCAGGTTTTCGGATGACCGCCGTGACTCTGATACTAAGCTTGACGACGCGAATGAACTGCCTGATAGTGTTACAACTGTTGTTAGGGTTACAGTTGACGCTGAATCGAACAGCCGGTTAAATAATTTGCCTGAAAATGTGAATGAGGTGACGATTAGTGAATCGGATGTAGAGACGGAATGCTCTCACTCTGACTGTTTCGGTTCTGAGGATGAGCTTGAGACTGCTGATGAGGTTAGAAATGGTGCTAGGGGTATTGTTGGCGGTAAATTGAAGCACTTATTATATTCATCACCTGAAAATTTGATTAAGGTTAGGGTTAGTGAATCAGTGGACGATAATTTGCCAACGGATGTGAAATGTGGAATTAAGGGTTTCAGACCACCAAGGCTGGCTCCTCCGACAGATGTGGACGATTTCACATCTGCTTGGGATTTTATCAAAAGTTTTGGTCCTGCCGATGATGAAGATATGGTTTCACCGTTACATGATGAGAGCACTTCTGATGACATACTTGTGAACGAGCAAGTAGAAGAGATTGCTAAGAACGAAGAGCGTAGTGAAGATTTTGTAAGAAATGCTTCACAAGTATCAGAATCTTCTTCGGAAATGTCCACTGATAGAGATAACAACTCCTCAGTCTTGAGGGCAGAAAATGATGGAGCCTGTGAAAAGCCACTCGAGCAGGCTGTAATAGATGCTGCTGAAAGTTCGAAGTCACCTTTTGATGATTCTTACAGCCTGATATCAAAGACAAGCTCCAAGTCACCCACCGGTGAATCCAATGACGTTATATCGGAGATGAGCTCTAAGTCACAGAGTAATGATTCATATGCATTGATTTCAAAGCCTTTACCTTCTGTTTCTCCAAATGGTTCCCCCAGTATAAAATCTTGGCAGAAGGGCGACTTTCTTGGGAGTGGATCATTTGGGACAGTGTATGAAGGCTTTACCGAGTAAGTGATTACATTTTACATCAATCCAGACTATGATATTGATACCAAGTAAATATGGATTCTTTGGTCTGTCCTTTGTTCTTTTGCATTTCTTGATTCCTTGCATTTTCAGACAGACTCCTTGCCTGCATTCCTTTTATATATATATATAAATTTTATATGTAGACACAGAGGCACCGATACAAATATGTGTATCTATATATATACATGTGTGTGAGGATGGGGTAGTGGTGGCGGCAGCTAAGGTCGAGCGACTAGCTAGTGCAATATTTGATGTTATCTATCTCACCATGCTCCTTAATACTCCTATAGAGGCCTGCAGAAAGAATGTTGTACTCATCTTATGTGTGTGTATCTTTTTCTAGTAGAAAAATATGTTTCTTTTCTTAAGATTCTTTCCTTGTTCTGCTGCGTGCAGTGATGGATTCTTTTTTGCCGTCAAAGAAGTTTCGTTGATTGACCCAGGAAACCAACAAAGCCTTCTTCAACTTGAACAGGTATTAGTTGGCCATTTCACTGCTTAGTTTTTTGGATTTTGTTTCTCCCTTATTCTCCTTACACCTTGTTTCTTTGTGCAGGAAATTTCTCTTCTAAGTCGTTTTCGACATAGAAACATAGTTCGCTATCATGGCACAAACAAGGTATGCTATCATAATCTGGAGTGTGCATCTTCTGCATACTTCCTCTTTGTTGTGTAATTTGTGAAATTATTGTTCAATTGTGCTGTACACATGGACAAAAGTACTACTATTAGATATTTTGAAAAGACGAATCTCTTTGGGTCTTTTAATTGGTAACATCATTGACTAGATGGAGATCTGATGACAGAACTGCAAACTCAAGAGAATTATTGTTCTCATCCTTACTTACAAATGCACAATGTTTTTCTATCTTCAGGACGAGAGCAAACTGTATATCTTTCTTGAGCTTGTTACAAAAGGTTCACTTGCTAGTGTCTATCGCAAGTATCGCTTGCGTGATTCCCATGTTTCAGATTACACCAGGCAAATCTTGAGTGGGTTGCATTATCTTCATTCCAGAGAAGTGATGCACAGGTGATACATATGTTCTCTCTATCTTGCTGAGTTGTGGTTATTATTTGTCTTCTCTTGCAATCAATGGGAGCAATATCTTGATTTGTTGACATCGTCTGCATGTGGAACTTATCTCTCCATCACTAGAAGACCATTTAGTTGCCATCGTGCCATGTTCTAAAGAAATTGATTTGATTCTGAGTGTGTAGTCCGTGAGCATTTCCTTGCTAAGAAATATCTTGCTTTGGTATCATCGAACTTCAAATCTCTTGCTATGTGCATGTGAAAAGGCTAAATTGTGCACAATATCTTTTGCATCTTCATTAAGGCACCATTAGTTGGCATTAAGGCATTTGAATGAAATGCTGTCTCTAGATTTGAACATCGAATGGTTAAGACTGCTTTTCTCAACATAATAAATATACAATTCAAATAGAAAAATACTCATTCCGTTTCAATTTGTTTGTCTTACTTTCCTTTTTAGTCTGTTTTAAAAAAGCCTCTTCTCTTTTTCGGGCACTAAATCTAACTTTCTACATGGCATTTTTAAATCTATAAGATTAAAGGGCCAGATATAAAAGTCCTTCCCATTTTTTATAAACTCGTGTCAATTCAAACAAGGCAAACAAATTGAAATTGAGGGAGTAATTAAATATATGAGAAATATAAATGTAAAAAATAAAATCATGGAGGGAACTCCTTACCTTTTTCAATCTGGTTGGACAAGGACCGAATCAATATGCTCATGGAGTGGTCTCATTGGATAACTCTTGGAAGGTGTATGTGATGTGCCTATATGAGCTCATTAAAATATGGTCCTTGCTGTTTACGGAAAGGTTTGTTCTCTGTATCTGCAAAGAACTCTAATTAGGAGTTGTCAAATAAATGGTGCTAGGGGAAAAGATGATCAGTTAGCTGTTAGTCAGTCATATTATCCTTTGCATAGGCAGAGTGGCCAAGCAACTTTTCTATTACACTATAATATCTGTATGACTTCATAGAGAATATGGGAAGTCTCTGAATACATTTTTTATATGATGTCATGGAAACTTCTTCTTTCTAAAACACTTGTTTATGCTCTACTTGAAGGGACATTAAGTGTGCCAATATATTGGTGGATGCTAATGGTTCAGTGAAGCTTGCAGATTTTGGACTGGCAAAGGTGAGATAGTTATGCAATCTGTAGTTTTTTCCTTTTATTGGTCTTATATCAATCAACTAACTTAATCTGAAACTAGCTGGGGTTGGCTATATGAATTGTTTAAATCAGTTCCAGTAATTCTATTCACCCTGGTTCATTACAACACATAATAATTTGTCCTTCCGCTCAAATTACTACTTCTCGTCTTGTAACTTGATAATTTCTTTACAGGCAACGCAAATGAATAACATCAAGTCTTGCAAAGGAACTGCATTCTGGATGGCCCCAGAGGTTTGTCTTCGGCATCACAGTTTTTCGAACTTGGAAGTCTATAATTCCTACTCTCTGAACCCCCAAAACCCACAGACCATAGATTTTTGATGCCTGTAGGTGGTTAAAAGTCATGGAAAAACAAGTGGATACAATCTTTCAGTCAGTGTTTTTAAAAAGAAATAAAAAAATTGGGGCCTCACTTCTATGCAGACTTGGTGCAAAATATGGCACATAAGAAAAAAGATCCATAATAGGAATTACCAATTTTTTGTAAGGTTTAGTTCAATAGGAATCTTCTAGTTTTGATAGCGATTTGTTTGGCAAAGAACAGAAATTGTTGAGAACATTTGGTGCTAGATAACCTGATTTTTCATACGGTGGATTGCTACGGGTATAATTGGAACGACATGGTTGGTGAGGATTCACATAGATGACCCAATTAGCTTGCGATTGAGGCATTGTTGCTGCTGTATAGTCTCACTCAGGGGTTTCTTTTCCTTTCTAATTTCATGCTGTATTGACATATGTTATTGATCCAATTAATTTTTGATAAACATTTTAACGAGGAGCTATTGAGTAATTTGCTATGGAGGCTTAGGTTTGGGAAAAGAAAGATAATGCACATTATACATGCCTATACTGCTAAGGATTTGTTAAGTGTTGATAGATGTTGCAATAGCTTAGATGAAGTTGCTTGTGCAATTTATGTAGCTCATGAGATACAATTAACAATTTAGGAGTAGAGTTCCACATATCTTTGCTGAAGCAACTGTCTGTTGGTAGAAGCAGGATACCTCTGGTTAATCCTGCCTAGGAAATTGTCATTTACTTCAACCCATTCAGTTTTCCATATTTTGAATGATTTCCAGGTGATCATATTTACTCTTTGCCATAATCTATTTGCATCGTTTTCTTATTGTTGAGTTTTAGCAAGATAGAAAAAGATTAAATGGTTTCAAGATATTTACAGCCTGGCTCATAAATTTGTCTTGGAGCTATTTCAGGTTGTTAATAGGAAGAGCAATGGATATGGTACTCCTGCTGATATATGGAGTTTGGGTTGCACTGTCTTAGAGATGTTAACTGGACAAATTCCTTATTCTCACTTGGAAGGGGTATGTTATATCTCAATCATTGAATTTTCTCTATGGAAATTGCAACCACTTAACTTTATGATGTATGTTTTGCTTGAGTGGGAGTATGAGAATGACTTCACCAGAGTCTACAATTGATCTCTTGCTTGTTTAATGTATGAATCATCTAAAATATGTAGTCTAAAGTGAAATAGGAGATTATTATGAACTCAAATGCAAAGGCTTAGTGAGAACATATAAGTTTCAAGAAATTTACATTCATGATCTAGTAGTTGACAACTGCTTGTACCTTAATTTATGTTCTCTTTTAACAGCCACTGTAAATTTTCCTGAAAATATTCTTCTATGAGCATGGGCGGGTGTCTTTTAGTATCTATTTCTCACTTCAATTGTAATAGATCTTCCTTAAGCTTTAAGGTGTAGGCCTGTAGCTGATCTACACATCAGAGGTAACTGTTGTTGCATAATATTGCATAACCAGTTTTAAGTCTTTTATATTCTTGGAAGAAGTCTACTTAGTAATAGTACTAGTAAGCACACTGATAATTACAACAATATAAGTCCTGAATAATCTAGTTTCTTTTTGCGCAAATAATGGAACTTCATGACTAGACAAATAGAGAAAAAAAAACATGGTTTATGGCTTAGAGAAGCTCTAGTTTTCCTCAGGTTTTAAGGGTATTCACATGTTAAGATCTTATCATTGTTTTGTGGGACAGATGCAAGCACTGTTCAGGATAGGCAGAGGTGAACCTCCTCCTATACCAGATACCTTATCGACAGAAGCTCAGGATTTCATAAAAAGCTGTTTGCGAGTTAATCCAAATGATCGACCAACTGCAGCTGAGCTACTAGAACATCCATTCGTTATGAAGCCGCTGTCAAATTTCTCAGGTCCTTTAGCGCCATAAATTCTGCTGTCAATTGTACTGAGGTAAATACCATCTGCATCTGTCAAGGTATAGGGAGTTCTATAGTTTGTCCTCCTTCCCACAAATTCAGGAAGAAAGTCTTGTGTGGGAGGGGATATGAAATGGCTTTTGGTAGCATTAAAAAAACTGACTTCTCTATAGAATAAGCTTGTAAGAGACTATTGAGTTAAACTTCCCTTGAGAGAAATGTTTTTGTTTTAAGCTATATCAACCTCACAAGTCATCAGTATTCGTTCATTGTTAAGGGGGAATTTCAAGGTCTATTATATGCTTCTCTTGTATTTAGTTAGTTCTTTTTAAACCTGCCTAGAATTCATGCTAGCATTGACATGGTATGCAATTTGCTACAGTGTACTCTTTAAGTCTTCATGCTCTTGCTTTCTCAAAAAGAAAATGGGTCTGCAAGCAGTGGCGGACCCAGGATTTTCTTTCAGGAGGTTCGAAAAATAAAAATATAAATGTGTAAACCATTCTTTTGGCACGTTTTTAAAATAAAAAATGCTTGAAAAACAGCACTGATTTTTTAAAACAAAAATAAAAAGTGATACTATAAAGAAAAATTAAATAAATGTTGTTACAGGGATTCAAACGTGGGGCGTGCAGCATAACAATCAGTGGTCTTACCATCAAACCATCTATTTTTATTTGTTATTGAGGGGTTCAAAATATATGCATCTACAGAAATACAAAAAAATTACTTTATATATATCGTGTATTTGTTGCCGAGGGTATTCGGGTCTGGACCCAATGTGGCCCCGCCCCTGTCTGCAAGTACTCATCTGATGCTTTGAGGACCGTGCAAGTCAAGGATCAATTTCAAATGAGATGCTTGTACAGGGGATTGGTTTGTGTTGCATCTAAGAAGTCTGTCAACTGAATTGCAAATATTTGGAGGTGAGCAGTTAAATGCTGAATGGTCATGTGTAAGTTGTTAGTAAGATTGAACAACAAAGTTCAGACATTGCACTTGTGCCTGGTTGTGCTCTGTCTATCCAAGATAAAAAGTAAATTGTTAGTGAAAATATCATTATATTATAAAGAAAATTGTATATACAAGATAAATGATATTGCTTGGTACACAAAGGACAATGATTGCACAGTTGGAAATGCTTCTTTTGCTGTTTTCCCCTGTTATGTTAAATGTGTAATATGTGATGTACTGTTAAAATTCATAGTTGACCTTATGTGATGTGTTTGCCAAGATACCTGAGAATCCTGGTATGATGGAAGCATTGTCCAGTTCAGTTATTTGCTAAATTGTGGCTTTCATACTCCATCAGAATTTGAGCGGCAGGCATTATTGGCCTGGAACTATAATAAGATGCAAAAGATCAGGTTTTCAAATCACTGGTTATAGTTCATACATTTGGAAGGCATGGTATGCTAAAAAAATCTAAACATAGCAGAATAAAGCTTTAACTGTGGACGGCAAGATATTCACGACTAAATAGGTGCGCTGATAATCCAACAACCTTGAACATATTCAATTCTGAATTTGTACAAAGGCTTACCTGCATATTTACTATTGAGCAGGCAGCCAGAGAATACTTGTAAGTTTCTTCATTAATGAGAATACAATGTGCACAATGAATTGTTGCACAACTAGTAAAACAAATAATCATGTTATTAGCTATGACTGTTACTGATATAGACTTTAGTATCCAGTAAACGTGCTATGAGATTTCTTCATCACGGCAGTTTTTGATGAGATAAACTCATTATATTTTGAAACCTTATGAACAGTGGCAAAGAATTCACGAGCACATATTTGCAGCTCTGCTTCACTCTGTGCTATTGTTTCCTGCAGTTTGGCCTTTGATAGCCAATGAGAATCAGGATTATACATATAAGAACACCCCACAAATTAACATTCATCGACATTTAGAAGTCATGCATTACAATATAATTCTGACTCATTGCAAAAAGACTTACCTTTGAGAAGTCCACCGCCTCCCTGTCAACCTGACCCAAATTCCCAGTTTCTGTTTCAACTTTCTCAAAACTATCTTTCTGGCTTTTGTTGCATAGCTAAATGTAAAATCCTGTTTTTCCTTCTTTACCAAGTCCAACTGACATCAATCATAAAAGGTTTTGCTTATAATCATGTTAGGCTTCAAGGCTGTTATAAGTTATAGCGATTACACTAAATTTATGGCCTTGTGTTTATCTGCGAACAAAACTTCTTTGGTGTCTCGACCTTGTAAAATCATGTTGAAGGATTAATAAACCAAGCAAGATGGGTCTCAGAGACACCTTTATACATCACGAATGAATTAACAGAAGACATTGATCAAGCTGATAGACCTCAACGTCTTAATTTGCCAATAAGGGTAACAAGTACCTTATTCATTCTCAAATCCAGACGTTGAAAGGCCAAAAATTCTCACTTGTGTAAAGACTCACATGCATGCAAGAGGTAAAAAAAACACTAAAATTGCATGGTTAAAGCAAAGAGGCTCTGATAAGACTGATTGACTATTTAATACGCTAAATAAAGAGAACAGAAAACTCAGCTGATGAGACACGATAAGTCAATCCCTACTGTAACTTCAATTGCTATTGTCCCAATTTATGTGGCACAATTGGAATTTCGAGACCCAAACTTCTAAACCCTGATCTTGAATTTGGACGTAGAAGTTCTTAAGTTTTTTAAAAATAAAATTTATATATTTGGTAACTTCGTAAAATGTAATAGTAATTCACAATTATTAACAACTTAAAAGGCATATAACAAAATTTCGGTCAAAGAAAAACTTGGTTGACTCTCGAAATTTCAACAGTGTTACATGAAGTGTAATTGAAGGAGTAAAACTCTTAAGAAGCTCAATTGAAAAATCGTCTATGTAGAAAACTTGAATTTCCCTTGGAAGTCATCTAAATTATCTGCTGAGAATTCAATATGCATAGAGGCTGAGTGCCAACTTGATATAATGGGAGCTATGACTATTAACTGAATGCTACTTGCAAGCAATCAACTGAGGTGGACAATACAATAGAATATCCTTCCATCCTTGTCTTATTACTCATACTCTTACAGCTCTATTTGGTCCAACTAAACTAGCATGGCAATACAACAAATCCTAGCCTAAAGAACAACAAACCTTGGATTAATGGAAACTTAAATCTCGTAATGTCAAATGGAAGTAAAGTCATTGTTCTTCCAAACAACAATTAACAATAAGAAAGAGTATGAGACTATACCTCCTTAAAGATTGGTTGCACTTGAGCATCAGCTCCTCCAGATTCTTGTAGTCATTCCTAGCTGCAGAGTCGAGGTCCACGCCTTCTCCTCCCATCTATTCCTCTGGTTCTCAATATCCCTTTCCAAAGTCAGGACCTCCCTTTTCATCCTCTCTGCATCCCTGGCATTATTCGCTTGATCCTCCACCCTATTCTTCAACTCCTCGTTCTCAACACAAATCATCTCCTTCTCTGCAACCATAGTCTCCAAGCCTTTCTCCATCGCCATCATATGCCCTTCTAACTGTTCAATCATGGCATGGAATTTCTTTACATCTTCCTCCAATGCACTCTTCTCATTCTCCAACACGTTTTCCTTTGATGGACCTGTCTCCATTGCCTCCAACTTCTCCTCTTGAGCCTTCACATCCCTCCAAAACATTCTCATTCTCAATTAACCGCTCCCTTTCTTGTTCCAACTCCTGCTTAAATTGATGATCCAATTCGTCCACTTGATCATCTTTTTCCCCTGAGGTAATGCAAATAACTCTCAATAGCGTTGCTCAACTCCTTATTCTCCGAAGCAGGTGGTTGAGCAGAACTCAGGCCGTGATTATCAAATTTACACAACTGAACAAAGACGGTGAATTGCTGTGTATAGACTAGCTCAATAATGAGGTGTCCCAGGGGCGCGTAATGCAGAGTTGTCCAATATCACTGGGAAATTTAAGGATTTCATTAGGCTTTGGAGATTGTCTTCTAGTTTTTTGCGAATCTAATGAGGAAAATCCAAAACGAGAGAGGATAAATTTAAGGGTTTAGATGAAGGGCGACTACCGGCAAAGCTTGTATCGGAATCACGGACGCCGGTGGAGAGATATTGCCGAAGTTGGAGGAGGATGTAGACGATCCGACACTGCTGGGTTCACACGGCGGCATCCGGCGCATCTTATTGACGGAAATTGTGGAAGATGCTGCTGTTGATCTGGATAGTGAAAGGTTTTTGAGTTCCCGCTTTGCAATTGAAAAATAGGGTTCCTTCATTGGGCGAATTTTGAACAGCGCGCCAAAATCAACTAGAATTATGATATATGCGGGTTTGTTTTTTTTTTAAAATCATACAAATGGTATTAAATAAAGAGAAAATTGTCAAAAATGCCCCTCAACTTTGTTTTATTAGTTGATTATGTTCTCATCGTTAAAGTGAAGTTATTTTTACCGTTACCGTTACTATTTTCATCATTTTTATCCCTTAATTGGATGAAAAAACTAAATAAACTAAAATTACAATTGAATGACCCGATTTTCTCTTTTAATCGAACTTGATTCATTATATCAAATTAAAATCCTAAACACATTTTTTTAATTTCTCCATCTCTTTTCTGTTGAAACACATGTTACTAAAATATGTGATCAGATTTGCTACCAATCCCTACGTTCCAACTTTAATTTTTGGATCTCATTTCTATCAATTTGTGGCTGTTGTTTTCCAGCCTTGATGCTCGCTTAATTATGTTGTTGGTTTAATTTATTAACGGTGCTTTCAGTTGTTTTCCGGTGGGGGTTCTGTTTGTTGGTTGTTTGGAGGTTGGAGAACGATAGTCTGGTGATCATTTGCTGGTTATTTTAGCTTGGGTGATGGAGGTCTGAGTTTTGGTGGGCTGAAATGTGGTTTTACTATCAGATTTTGGCATGGAAAGGATGGTGTTTGAGAGTTGTTTTAGAACGGTTTCGCAACTGTTTGAATGATTCCGATGGTGGGTGATTTGTTTAATGTTGTTTCAGCTTAGAACTGTCAGAAAATTGAGACGAAAGGTCTTGTATTGGCACCAGAAAGTAGAGAAAAATGGGTTTGTTGTTAATGTTTTCTGTTTGGTGTTGATCCTGGGTTTGGTGGCTTTTGAGTGGTGGTTTCAATTGGTCGTTTGGAGGTTGTTTCGGTGGTGTTTCGTCGGAAAAAAGGAGAAAATGAATGGGATTTTTGGGTCGTTGGAGCTTGATTTGGGTTTTAAATTTGGTAAATGGGTCGGGCTCTTATTAAAATGAGAAAATCAGGTCATACAATTGAAATTGGGTAATTTTAGTTGATTTGGATTTTCCATCCAGTTAAGGGGTAAAACTGGTGAAAATAGTAACAGTAGGGGATAAAAATAACTCTACTTTAACGATAAGGGTATAATCAACCAATAACACAAAGTTGAGGGTATTTTGGCCCTTTTTCCTTAAATTAATATTTAATAACTGGAATAGTAGATTTTATGACTATCTCGTAGAGTTAGAAAAATTGCTTTTGAAAGATTATCAACTCAAGTGTAGTAATTTATTTTTTTTGAATAAAAGAAGATGAAAAAAATCATGAAGATTATTTAGCAACTAATAAGGGAATCAATGTAAAACCTACAAGAGAAGGAATAAGAAGTTAAGAATCGTATGATAATCGAAACGTAATAAACAACAAACAATGATAGATATCAAAAGCAAAAACTATATTATTACAAATAATACGACAACAAACATCAACATCCATTGTTTGTTAACCTTTTACCCCATTGAGTGTCCTCCACGCCCTCATGTTTAAGATAGTATTCTTGGTAATTAGAAGTTATTTTGTGTCGTGACTGATTAGCTCTCTGAATACTTCTTCTGCCTATTCTACTGCTTCTCGAATCTACTATAACTAACCTCTCATATCTCCTCAGTGCAGCATATGCACATCTCTTATTCATACGTTTAGATCATCTCAGAGTTACTTTCTTCCTATCACAAGAGGTTACTCTGTCCTTATCTTGGATATTCTTATTCATAATTTTATTGCTCTTGGTATATAGGTCCACTCTGAACATACAATTAAGGTATAATATATTTTCATTTTCATTTTTAGTAGATTACCAAATAAATTTTATGATATATTTATCTTACAATAACATATTTAACGTATTTTTACAGAATATTAAAAGGTAAATATGTATACAAATTCTACTCATATTAAATAAAATAAAGTTTTGTTTTTATACTCTCCACTCAATTATCAAACCTTACTAATCATAATAAAAAGGGAAACATTCAAAATAAAGGAATCAAGAAAAAATATTAAAGCAAACAAGAAAATTCATACTAAAAACACAAGCATCTATGACAAAGTAATATGATAATCCAAGTGCAATATATAACAAAAAAAAATAGAATTACAAGAAATTTCTCGATAATATTGTGACTCGTTTGGTTTGAATTCATATTTGATGGAATTAATTATGATGAAATAAGTTATGCTAAGAATATTTTTTATTGACTATTTGGTTTGTTGTATTCAAAATAATAAATCTTCTAAACAACATATATGTGTACGAGAACACCCTTCATGAATGTGAGAAGTAATATATAAAAAGTGTTTAAAGGGATATTTTTGTCAATTAGTCATTTTGTCCATGGATAAGTTATTTCAGAATTATTATACCATTCAAGAAAAGAAATAACTTATATCGGTACTAATTATTAATTGTAGGATCCTTTAATACTAGAAATTTTTTAAAATTAAATAAGGACATATTAGGAAAAAAAATTATTGTCCTTTCTTGATTTGTTAAAATAGACAAGTAAATAGGAATAGATATAAAAGAATATGTGGTCACATGAATAAGTAAATAGTGATAGAGGGAGTAGTTAACAAAGTAAAAATAGTTTATATTTAATGGGGCTAGAGGATAAATTTGGCGGCTATTTATGTAAAGATACCTGCACATCCAACCGATTCGTAATTCGGGTCACACAGCCCAATGTCGTCGCAATATAAAACCCTTTTAGCTTTGCACATATCCCGCAAAAAAAAAGAAAAAAAGAAAAAGAAAATTCACTGAAAAATACCGTTCCCTCCAATTCTCTACAAACCCTCGTAAAAATCCCCAAACTCCACAAAACCCAAACCCTCACGCACTCAAAACAGAAGAAGAAAAATCTTAAGGCAATTCTTGAAATTGTTTAATGGGGAAAGACGAAGATGAGATGCGGGGTGAAATTGAGGAGAGGCTGATAAACGAGGAGTACAAGATTTGGAAGAAGAATACTCCTTTTCTTTACGATCTGGTTATTACTCACGCGCTTGAATGGCCTTCGCTCACCGTCGAATGGTTACCGGACCGGGAAGAGCCGTCGGGAAAGGATTATTCCGTTCAGAAGATGATTTTGGGGACTCATACATCGGAAAATGAGCCTAACTATCTCATGCTTGCTCAGGTTCAGCTGCCTCTTGAGGATGCTGAGAATGATGCCCGCCACTATGATGATGATCGGTCTGAATTTGGCGGATTTGGTTGTGCCAATGGCAAGGTTTGAATCTATTCTGTTTTATGCCTTGTTTGGCTGTTTTATATGGGTTTTCATTTTCTGGATGTTTTATTTTACTACATTTTTCTGGCTAATTTCAGTGTTAACGTCTGAGATTTACTTGTTTTGTACTAGAGTTTAGTTGTTCTAGGGCAGCCTGTTTAAGAATCTCTTGAATTTTGATAGCTTTGGGATTATGTTATATAGTAAATGGTTTAAAGTTTATTAACAACACTATAACAAGTAACCAGTGTAGTCCCAGAGGGTAGTGTGTACACAGACTTACTCCTACCTTGTGGAGTTCGAGAGGTTGTTTACAATAGACCGTTGGCTCAAAGTTTTCTCCTTTGCAGCGTAGGTACTAGGGAGTTGTGAATTGGAAGTTGTCAGTTCATTCATGGATTTTGCTCAAGGTACAGTTAATATTTCATCAAAAATTCACCAAAGGGGAAAAAAGGGGGCCTAGCATAATTAGTGCACCATTTTCTGACCCACCACCACACCAAATAAGGGCACCTAATAGGTCAATCCCTTTGGGCAGAGTGAACTCTTTGACTGACATTTTCTTATTGAAATTTTATGCGTTGTTGTAGTTTTTATTATTCCTCTGCTTCTTTCTCTGTCCTGATATTGTTGAAAGGTTCTCTTCATAAAGGGCACTTGAGGCTTTTATATCATATATGAATAATGATGCTTGGACCCCAAATCAGTAGTGATTTGCTGGTAGCTTAGGTGAAATGGGTTGTAACAAAGCCAATGCTTCCTGATTCGGCTAGCGTTCTAAAACTAATGGTTTAGTTGCTCCACTCATTTGAATGTGAAGATGATTGGAAGCAACATTGCTGCAGGAGAAAACTGATGAAGTTTTGAATAGTCAGCTAGAACTTTAAAAAGCTTATGAGAATACCACTTATGACTATCACCTTTTAGTGTAGATTGATGTCACAGATATCAAAGGTACTATCCACATAGAGTCAGTGATAAATTGATAATGAATTCTTCTATTTATGATGAGGGCATGGAACTGTAAAATCTTATTCTCTAAAAAGGTTTTAAAAATGGTCTGTCAGTTCCAATTATCACTTGAAGGCCTTACTCTGATATCTTTTTGCTGTACTATTATTTCCCATAATATCAGAGTGAATTTCTTGTCTCTGTTTCAACATTGAGTGGCTTATGTATAATGATAAATATTTCTCTTTCAGGTACAAATAATCCAGCAAATAAATCACGATGGAGAGGTTAATCGGGCTCGATATATGCCCCAAAACCCATTTATCATTGCAACTAAGACAGTTAGTGCTGAAGTATATGTTTTTGACTACAGTAAACATCCATCTAAGCCTCCTCTAGATGGTGCATGCAATCCAGATTTGAGGTTAAGAGGCCACAGTACAGAGGGGTATGGTTTGTCTTGGAGTCAATTTAAGCAGGGTCATCTATTGAGTGGTTCAGATGACTCACATATATGTTTATGGGACATTAATGCCACTCCCAAAAATAAGGCTCTAGAGGCTATGCAGATATTTAAGGTTTGCCTCGTGTTTTTTTTTCTGACGAGTCTGCAGAGGATAGATATTGCCATGTTACACTGCATAGATTATCAATTTGTTGCACCCACTTACTACTTGTAGTTTTATCTTGTGCAAATAACCATAATTGATAATTGGAGAAGAACTTGTATGCTTTCCCTTCCAGCAAACACCCCCAGGCACCTCGAAGTAAAAAAAGATCAAGCGAAGCAGAATAGCATGAGTTCTCTTTATTAATATCATGTTACAAAGTTAAACTGTAACTTCAATAGTGTCCCAACTTTTGTCTCAAAGGATATTTTTGGTATCATCTTCTCTACTATTTGCTGTCTGAAGCTTCAGTCTACCTAGCATGGACAAGAATCTTGTCTCTCGTATTATTTTCTCATTAAGCTTTTGTCAGCTGTTGTTGGTTTATTCTAATATTTAAAATGTGTAGGTTCATGAAGGTGTTGTTGAGGATGTAGCTTGGCATCTGAGGCATGAGTATTTATTTGGCTCTGTTGGGGATGATCAGTATTTGCACGTATGGGATCTGCGAACTCCATCAGTGACCAAGCCTATACAATCTGTAGTTGCACATCAAAGTGAGGTGCGGCTTAGACTTCTTAGCTGGACTTTTCCACGTTTATGTAGTTAATAATGCTTCCCTTTTGACTGGTGTAAGAACCACTCAGATATGTCTTCTTAACATTGTTGGCAGTCTTTTGATTTTCTTGCACAGAAATGTGAGGATCTTGTGCTTACAAAATAATTATAGTTTTTCTTGAAACTAGAATTAGTGTTTCCCAATTTTTACCTGTACTTTTTTTTCTTTTCATTTTCGTGGGTTTACATTATTGGATGTGCAAACAAGTGATTGCTGTGTGTGTAAACTATAATGTGATGCTCATGTCTGGATGAATTTCTGTTTCGTTTTAAATGGTTTAAGGAGAAGATCCTGCCTTCCATACTCTCTGCTGATTATTAAATGTACAATATCATAGAAGGATGATCATTACTGCACATGGCCTATTATGAAAAACATTTCTGAATGCAGTTATCTAGATTTTTTGTGAACAAGCAGTCTTGTGTTGATGATTGTACATGATTGACCTCCTTTCTCTTTTGATCAGGTTAACTGCTTAGCTTTCAACCCCTTTAATGAATGGGTTGTAGCAACGGGGTCTACAGACAAGACAGTTAAATTATTTGATCTACGCAAGATTTCTACTGCACTTCATACTTTGGATTGTCACAAGTAAGATGTCTTCCTTACATATACTTTTGAGGAAAATGTTGGCTCCGTCATCATTCGTGTTAAATAGTATAATAGAAGCTTGTTCATCTGTATTTACAGTTGCTTATCATTAATTTCCTTGCAACTTTTCTGCAGGGAGGAAGTTTTCCAGGTTGGGTGGAATCCAAAGAATGAAACCATTTTAGCTTCTTGTTGCCTTGGTAGGAGACTCATGGTTTGGGATCTCAGCAGGTTACTCTTCCAACTATCCTTACTAGTATTTTCATAATATCAGAGTGAATGTTCTGTCGGTCCAGTGGGTGCTTTTATTCTATCTTGCTCTTTGATGTTTTGAATTTTAATTATTCCATCTATAAGTTAACACCTGCCTTATCTTGCCAGCTATAGTTCACCTAGAGTTGTGATCTATCATCTCTATTCCTTCCCTCTTCTCCCACATGGCGTCAATCCCTGTACTCCTTAGAAAACTATCCCATTTCATTGTTTGCTACTGCCCATTTATTTGGAAAAACACCTTTTAGTCCTAGATTAGTATTTTGGCACTTCCTTTATAGGTTGCAACTTTGTCATCTCACTCAACATGTGATTTGGAACTCTGAAATAGGCTCATTCTGTTGTGTGCTCGAGTCAATATTGTACTGAATTGTCCTAGCATGTGAAAATGACTACGTCATATGCTCTACTGAGTTTTGGCATGTGTAGAATTGAAGTTCCATGTTGATTTGTGCACATGATAATCCAGATGTACAATTATATTATCATGTGGTCCGAATCTGAGTTTCTGATCCAAGTCTCAGTATCTGGGATTGCACTTATTCACTGAATTGTTTTGGTGGTATCAATCCATTGTTTCTCCTTTGTGACAACTTGTGTATTGAAGTTGGACTTTGACATTAGAGATATCATTGCGTTAAGGATTTGAAATCATGTACTTTAAAAGGAACTTCAGTTTTAACCAGTGATATTTTCTTGTGTCAAAAAAGGCCATTTCTGCTCAGTGATACATTTAACATCTACGCTTGAATGCCACATCTGGCGTTACATGGGATTTATTTTAGATGATTCACAGAAATCACTAGAGGTTTTATATATAATGTTCCCTTTAAGATCTGCAGGCTGCAGTAAACCTGAGATTTCACTTTTTTAAAATTTGATTTAGGATCGACGAGGAACAAACTCCAGAAGATGCGGAAGATGGACCACCAGAGTTGCTCTTTATTCATGGTGGCCACACAAGTAAAATTTCAGACTTCTCATGGAACCCATGTGAAGATTGGGTCGTTGCTAGTGTTGCCGAGGATAATATACTACAAATCTGGCAGATGGCTGAAAACATCTACCATGATGAAGATGACCTGCCTGGAGATGATGCCCCCAAAGGCCCTTAGGATACTAATATAGCCCTTAGGAGGGTATTGTAACATCAACTAGGAGAGGCTAAAAAGATGCTTGTTCTATTTGCCCCTCTACTCCCCCACATTGTTGCGTTATTTTTTCTTTTCGATTTTTCCTTTTGAACTGAGCTTCTCTACTACTGTGATGATATCTATGACTGTTACTTTAACAACTTTGTTTTTCTCTTTTAACATTTCATTTTTGTATTTAGATGAGAAAATATTGAGCCCATAGTTGCTTTTTTCCCAATTGGCAAATGATTTGGCCAGCTTTATACTTTTCTAGATTCTATTTCTTTTTTTCCTCCATAGTTGGCTGTGATTGCTTAAAGATGAAAGCAAAGTTCATATGAGTTGATGATGTAACTTTATTCTCATAAAGAATAGGATTGTGACAGGCTAGGCTACTAACATGGGCATGTGAGCTTAATTGTATGCTTTAATATAGGGGGTGGTGGTGATCTATTCCAGTCCCTCATTCTGTAAACCTGCAATAGTTTCACGTGAGAGACAGTTAACAGATTAACCCACAAAAGATGGAGCACTGCCAACCCTATCTGTTTAGCCAAAAAAATGATCTTTCGTTTGGTATTGGGACAAGGAACAATAATATCGAAATAAAATGTAGATTGATTCGTTTATATCATCTCAAAATCGAGATAACTTTGTCAATATTTCTTCCTTTCTTTTATTAACTTGTCTATTTTAACAAATCAAAAGAGATTTTTATCCATACCAATTTATTTAGTATTAATCTCTATTAATTAGTGAGACATTAAATTAAGGATGAATTAAAGATAATAAAAAATAATCTTATGGTAAATGCTACTTGTATATTTCGTGATATTTCTTTATGCATTGCATATACAGTCGATTAAATCTTAAATTATTTTTTTTGATCATTACTATTCTCGGATCGACATATATGTACATGTACAATTTCGTAAGGTAATTACTGAAAAATAAATAAATCTCGCAAAACCTAATAAAGTATAATTCTTTTTAATTACGCAATGTAAAGCGTACGTGATCCACCTCATTAAGTATTACTTGTAAATTAATAATTTATATAGTTGAGCTAAACTAAATTATACGTGTGGTAAGTATGTTGTCACTGTGGATGTGTATCAGATATTAGGTAAAATTATATTCTCAATTCAGCAACATTCAACCATCAATTTTCGTAATAAAATGAGTTATTGGACTTATAATTTTTGAAATTTAAAGTTATTTTTATGCATGCATGTTACTTGAATAAAATCTTAAATTCTATGAGTAGAAATTTCAAAATCTGATCTGATAATATTTAAAGATTGAATTTAAAAGAAAATCAAATTTCATAATCCAACAAATATTGAAAGATTGATTTTAAAAAGTTTGATCCGAAATTAATGAACAAATATTATCTGAGCAATAGTATATATGGCTATACAACTTGCCCATGAGATGGTAATAAATAATCCTACTCAAGTAGGAAAACTCTAGAGTTCTAGACTCTATTTTTCCTTTATATCTCTCAACTCTTCCATAATGTTTTGATCAATCTATATTTATAATTAATTTTAATTGAATTTTTTTTCTATAATAGCTGGAACTTGGGACTAGAATTGCCTAGTTGATAAGACACAAATAAAACAAAATAAAATAAGAAATGAGATTTGATAGAGATTTTTCTTTTAATTAAAATTTTTATCAAAAAAACTTGTTCTAAGTGAACTTTACTCAATATATAAATTAATTAAATCGATAGGTCTTGAATATCGAATGATTAAACCAAAAGAAGATAATAGTAAAAAGCAAAGGATTACACC
Source organism: Solanum lycopersicum (assembly GCF_036512215.1). Classification (NCBI taxonomy): domain Eukaryota; kingdom Viridiplantae; phylum Streptophyta; class Magnoliopsida; order Solanales; family Solanaceae; genus Solanum; species Solanum lycopersicum. Next base: position 88,994,171 of record NC_090800.1, on the reverse strand, counting down.
AAAATTTTATTGAATTAAGTATATTATATGATTAACCTAGTTTTTGATGTTAATGTTTTGACATATTGTGCCCAAGTTGGAAAAAAAGAGAGGAGGTGAACAAAATAGACTGGCTTTCTATTTGATGATGAAATAATCGTCAAATACATAGGTAAAGACATAATATTATAAATCATAAAAAAGGTTAATAATTAGTTTTAACATTTTAACCCAATATTTTTGAAATTACCCCATATATATATATAAAAAATATGGAATGAGCCTTTTGGTTTCAAAATACATTTCCATTAGTCTTTCGAAAAAAAAATTGAAAAATGGAGGTTTTAAATTTTTATTTTTCTATTATGAATTTCTTTGTTGGAAAAATATATCATCTTCCACTATTACACCACAACATCTTGCATTATCATTTTATAGCCATACGACAAAACTAAATTATTTTATAATTTTGTGAAATGAATAATGTATAATAAAGAAATGATTTTCTCGTACAAGCTTAAATTACATGGACATATTTTAATGTTTCTTATTTGTCTTTGTACAAACGCTACTCAAAAATCATTACTCAGTATTGCTATATTGCTATTTAAAATTATTAATTTCATCTGAATTTTTTTTTATCAAAAAACATTAAAATAAAAATATGCTTTAGTACCTCCGGAAAATTAAAGCTGACGTGTCATCTAGCCTAGTAGTCACGATTCCCAATGTTTGATGAAACACCTCACGTCTCAAACTAATGGCAATACCAATCATCTAACCAGTCATCATGCGTGGCCTTCACTCTCAAGCAATTACGTATTTCTTCTATCTCAATTTATATAATTTATTTAGTTGATATTAAAAAGGATAATATATTTTTATTTTATCAATAAATTTTTTTATCATTTATTTTAAATTATAAATTTTAAAATATTTTTTTAAAAAATATAATTTGATTCAAAACTACTAAAGTGAAAAATCATATAAAAAAGACAAACACGGAGTTTAATAATTTCATTTAATATCTCTTTGTGTTATTTTTCAACAAAGTCCAATTATTTGGTTTATCATTATTAATGGTTATAGGTGACAAAATCGCCATCGTTATTAATGATTATGATGATCATTTTTCGTCTGTTGCAATTTCACACTTAACGTTTTGAAATTGTGAATATTTGTATTCTTTTTAATTATTTCATTTTATTTTTAATTATTTTAATTTTAATTTTTTTCCTCATCAATGTTTTTTTTTTTAAAAATCATTTAATATTTTACAAGAAAATAAAAAAAATAATTAGGAAGCTATCATAAAAAAAGATATAAATCACATGTATAGAAAATAATAGTCGCGTGAATATCAGTTTCCGAAGGCGCGAGTGAAACCGCCACCTAACTGCCGTCGAGAGGAGAAAAAGAGTAGCGTAGAAATGACTCCACGAATCCCATGAATTTTCTCTCTCTACCATTTCCCCTTCTTTTTCGCTTTTTTTACTTTCTCTCTCCTCCAAATCCAAAATCCCCAAATTTTTTCTATATCATTTTTCAATGCCCGCGCTCTAAAAGTGAAATTCTCTCACAGATCTCTCTCCTTTTTACGAGAAAACCCTAGCTTTATCTCTCTTTCTTTCACCTTTAAGCGTCCTTTTTGTTGCCTATTCATTCGTACTCCAGTTTTAATCAATTGGGATTTTTTTTACCGGTAAGAATGATGTATTTTTTGCTTATTTTTATGAATTTTTGGAGGTTTGGTGATTGTGGGATATAAGGGGATAATGGGACAATCGATGGATTTGATAATTGGATAAAATTAGTGGTGAATCTGAGATTGATGGAGGTGATTAGAAAAGGTCAAGGAGAGTCATGTGCTTGGCTTTGTTTTTATGTTATTTAAATAATTGTTTGCTGTACTGAGCTTTTGAATTATTGCTATTAATTTATTCGTTTTGTTATCTGTATTCTCGCGTGATTTTGTTCTGCTGGGGCACGTTGTTTCGTGTATTAGATGCATTTTCTGAACCTATCTTTGCTTAAGTAGTAGGTAGATAGGTGGGAGTTGAACTCTATCGCGGTGTGTGCATATATAGTTAGCGTGTACCTTTTTGCTGCTCACAATAATCATTTTTGGATCCAGATTTGCTCGAAACTCAAGGTGGGTATGAGTATTAGCCTTTTCGTTTTTTGATCAATTTAGCTTGTAGGTGGGTATGTCTTCATTCTTGGTGTTTGGGTATCTGTTATTGTGAGGTGTTTTTCTCAACTGGGTTGTTGATTGATTTTTCTGGGGAAACAATGGAGGTCAAGTTGGTTGTTCATTCATCTGAATTACAATTGCCTAAGAGGATTCTGTCTAAGCTAATGCAAAATTTGATCTTTATGTGTATGGGTAACGTCTTGTCATTGGTACAATGTGATTGTGTGGTCTGATCTTCTATTTGATTGTGATAAGAGGTGTTTCCATGGCTTTTAACAGTGCCTGGATTCCCCAGTTCTGAATTCTTCATTTTCTCCTCCTCATCTGGCCTTACTTTTTATGATAGTCTGATTATCATTGTTATAATTCAATTGATCAGACTAGTTAATGAGTGTATTTTTTGGCGTTTGAGCTAGAATTTTGGGGGGTGGGGTGGGGTGGCAGTTCACTTATTATCAGATCTGTGGCTTTAAGGAATTGTTGACAAGGGAGTTCCTCCCATAACTCATGTGGTGGTGATGGTGGTGTGTGTGGGATAATATACCTTTAGAGACTATTCCTCCTTGAGTTGGATTGACTTTATGCGCATGTTGGAAAAGTCTGTATTTGTCTTCCTGATGCGAATGGGTGTTCTCCGGTCTGTCTTCTGTTTTGTCTTTTTGGCATGGAGATGTTATTTTCTTTGGTCTTGACTTGGTTTGAATCCTTCACTACACTTTTTTTTTTGAGGGTGGAATTTGAGAATTTTAAGTTGATGACTCCTGAGCATAAAGTAAAAAGGAACAGAATAGGATGGCAGGGAAGGAAGGACAGTAGCAGCTGGGTTGCTTTATTTCATTTCCTAAGCTTTTTCCTTATCTTCACTCTTCTGTGATCAAATTCAATGAAATGTATTTGCCATCCCTAGTTTTTTTATTAGGGAGAATAGACCCAGGGGTTACTTTCCTGATGCCTCT